>NC_043710.1:96252625-96253634 GCF_006229205.1 Suricata suricatta
CCCACCCCGCGGAATGCAGGCTCCCGCCAGCGCCCCCAGCGGCAGAGCCTGGCACTGACCAGCCAGCGGAGCAGCCGGGAGGCTTCCCGAGTCCCAAGTCCAGCATCACAGACCAGAGTATTCAGGGTGGAATTAGAAAGAGAGCCACCAATTTAATCACTAAGATAGATGAGAAACCAACAGTGTCCCTGGAGCGCATGGTCCTCTGAGCCCTGGTTCTAATGCCTGACAAATGCTCCCTGAGCCTCTGTGTAGTTCTGGGAGGACCTGGGCCCCTCTGGGTAGGAGGGAGTCTTTCTGGGCATGTTATGCCACCTGTTCCTCCCTCTCCTTATTATATAGGATAATACAGTTCCCTCAACACCCACAGAGATCTATGATGTCCTCCCACCCCATAGATCTTCATGGGGAGGTGCCGTGTGTTCAAAGATGCCTCCAGATTCACCACCCTCTTTGGTCAACACCACAGTAAGAACTGATGGGGAAATTCTTTCTACCAAGAGAGCCTCCAAGATGCCTTTTTGCTCAGGACTGACTGGGAAATTGGTTAGGATTCCAGCTGCTGGCTGCCTTCTCTAAGGGGGAGAGAAGAGGCATGGAGTTCTGGGAAAGAAATGGGAATAGTTGAGGATGGTTTTGTGGGTTTTCTTTGAAGGAAGGATGAGAAGAATGGGTTGGGCTCAGCATGACACAGAATGACTTTGGGGGAAGAATGCAGACACTACAGGGTAAAGATTTGCATGCATTTTTGTACACACGTTTTAAAATACTAGAACTTTGGTGGGTGTGTTCAAGAAATCCAAATCTTCAACAGCAAAACACAAGTAGCATCAATAACTGCCATGTCTGCAATGGGATGCAGTGTCTCACAAAAGCTCATATAGTGAACCCACTAGTCCCTCCTGGGCCCTGTGGCCCCAGATCAATGTCTGCGTCAAGTCTTTGTTGTCCTGAGAGGCTCCCTTAATATGGTCTGGCACCTTCGGCAACATCCTGTGCAGCCTCGCCA
>NC_043710.1:96253734-96257019 GCF_006229205.1 Suricata suricatta
TTATTATGTGTAATAATTAACCCTAGTGGGGTGAGGTACTGACTAGCAACTTAACAGTCATTGAGGATGGCATGAAATTTCAGTTTTAGGCACTTGTAAATACAGATAAATGGGTATTCCTAATAATTGTTCATTAAAACACTAAATCATAAAATTATCAATATAAAGCATGAAGTATCAACAAGTTCTATAGATCTAATCATTAAGTGATGTTTTGTTTTTTCTCATTCTTAAAATACAATTACTTGTCAAAGAAATTAGGGGCAGACTGAGACACTAGCAGAGCTTTGGTCTTGGAGTTTGCCCCCAGCTCTGTCACTCTGGGTAAGTCACTTAAGCATGGAAACCTTGGGTTTCTTCAGCTGCAAAAGAAGGGCTAGAAGTCCCTACTGTCTACCAACAAGTATAGAAAATAAAGACATTGCTTCAATTAGATGCTATTAGTGCATAGGTGACCCTGTATAGGAACTGAGTTCTTGATCCTCCAAGAGAAAATAAAGTTCAGGCTTTAATAAGTACCCACCATGTGCTGTAATTTTGCATATATGTGATCTTTATATTCCTTCAGATGGGAGCGATGCCCCTGTTCTATGGGTGAGGGTACTCAGGACATTTGAGGAACTTGTATAGTAGTTGGTTCTGTTACTTAACTGTGCCATCTCTGAAAGAGGATACTCAGTTTGTCCCTTAGGATCACTGGGGGAAAAAATCATACACACAAAATTTTTAGCAAAATAGCTTAGGAAAAAAGTCTCTAAATGTTAAGTATTATTACTACCATTATTGTGATTAATCTCTTAATAGCATAACAACAAAATGCCAATCAGGTTTTGAACCTGTGTCATTTTGATTATAAACTCCACAAAGACTTAATTATACCATCCTGATAAAATAAGGACTTGAAAAAAATTTTTGTTACTATCTTTTCACCCCTTTTTTTTGAAACACATTATTCTTTAATATCTTAATAGGCATTGAATTTATTGGTTATAAAACACAAGCAAATCTCTCCATTCTACTTGATATTCCATAAAAACAGATTGTATAGTTGACATTCTATCATTGATGTAATTCCCCAGACATAAAATGTTTAATACTTTAAAAGGTATTTTTAAATCTAAATCTAGAAAAAACTAGAACTTAGTTCTTTAGTTTAATGAAGCTATTGACACCAGAGAAAAGACAGGCTTTAGTCAGCTGGTAGGGGTGGACTCTGTTGAGAGTCTGCACTGTTACCACGTTTAGCCAGTGTCCGAGACATTTGCCTTAGTCCTTGCTATTTTAGATTCCTCATCTTCATAACAAAATACAGAACATCATTGGAGTGCTGATTTTCTCCATCTTCCTAAAGGTGGTACTAAATAGGATTATATTTATTTTTTCTAAAGGTGGAAAACATAGCCCATTCCATATGGTTTTTTTCTTAAATTTGACACTGACCTTTCTGCGTTGAGAGATGGGATTTATAGATCCCACTTGTGAATCTGAACAAGTCTGTCTCTATAGCAGACATGATGCTATGTGACTTCCTAGGCTACGTCCTAAATTCTTCCACCTTTTAAAAAAATGTTTTTTACTTTCTATAATTTATTTTTTATAATTTACATACAAGTTAGTTAGCAACAATGATTTCAGGAGTAGATTCCATAATTTTCTACCTTTTCTAACTCATATGGAAGCTTGCCCTTGGAACCCAACCACCATTCTCTGAAGCAGAAGCCAAGCCTTCATAGAAAGATCTTACGCAGGTGTTTTGGTTATGATCCCAGCTCACAATCAACACTGAATGCCAGACCCATGAGGCCTTAAAATGATTCCAGCATCCAACCTTTGAGCCACTCCAGCTGACTGAGTAGCGCGGGGACAAGCTGTTTGTACTGAGCACTGCCCAAATTCAGATCTGTGAGTGAAATACATGTCCTTGTTTTAAGCCCTTAAGTTTTCAAGTAGTTTATCACGTAGCAACTAGCAATTATAACCAGAATAAGTGCTGCTCAAGATGCAATTATTACATACAATGGGTAACTTAAGGCAGCAGAGCTCATTTGTGATTGCAAATTAGTTGAGCAATCCTTTGATTCTAATTGAACACGTTATTTTCTTCAGTCTTATTCTTTATGTACATATCTATATAGGGTAAACTAATACTTGCAGAGAAAAATAAATTTTAAGACTGATTCTAAATTAAAAATACTTCAGAAGAAGTTGGATTTCTGGTTGTATTAGAGACGTTCAGCGTGTTACCTTCCAATACCAAGATGGAACCATGAGATACAGGCAGGCCCTCGATGACTTACCAAATAACTTGCAAGATGTGGATGATTGCGATTCAGGGTCCAGGGAGAAAGGTGCTCTGCTTCTACTCGAGAGGATCTCCTTTTCTGTCACAGACGGAGTCTGGAGTTCTCTCTTGTCCCAGCAAGAGAGTGGACACAGAATCAAATACAAGAGAGGCGAATATCTGAGACAAGAGCCTGAATGGGGGTTTTGTGTCCATATTTCTTGAGCTCACAAGATCTTACCCACGTGGTGAAGGTGAAGAAAACAATCAGACCATAATCATTAAGTGTAAGAAGCAGAGGGTATGGGGGACAAGTGGGGTTTGTGATCAAAGTACAATAGTATATTGCCGATCAAAAGTAATTTTCTACAGATGATATAACAAGTTACTTGTGGTCCCATTACAATATCTCGCTAGCTAACCTCAGGTGCTTTCACCCCTTAGTGGTGGCTTTCTATCCTAAGCTTCTTTCCTAACCCATTTATGCAAGTAAAAGGAACTCATGAACCCATTTTCCCACACTTTCCTAACCCTGACCAATTCAACATTATTTCCTGTGAAACCCTCACCGCCCCTAAGCATTCTCCTTAAGAATGTACTCAGGCATTTCTTCAATATGACTTTGGCTATTTGGGGTCTTTTGTGGTTCCACATGAATTTGAGGATAGTTTGTTCTAGCTTTGAGAAGAATGTTGGTGCAATTTTGATGGGGATTGCATTGAATGTGTAGATTGCTTTGGGTAGTAATGACATTTTCACAATGTTTATTCTTCCAATCCATGAACAGGGAATGTTTTTCCATTTCTTGGTGTCGTCTTCAATCTCTTTCATAAGTTCATAGCAGCAATGTCAACAATAGCCAAAACATGGAAAAAGCCTAAATGTCCATCACCTGATAAGTGGATCAAGAAGATGTGGTATATATACACAATGGAGTATTACATGGCAACGAGAAAGAATGAAATTTGGCCATTTGTAGGAAAGTGGATGGACCATGAGGGTGT
>NC_043710.1:96257119-96261506 GCF_006229205.1 Suricata suricatta
AGCTATGGACAACTGCCCAGAAAGAGGAGACAGGGAGAAATCTGTCAACTCAAACAGGAGTAACAGGCCATTAGTCCTTTCTCCTTGGATGAGCCCATTGTTAATGGGTTTTGCGTTTTTGGTCCAAGGCCTTCTCTTGATGGTACTCAATATGCAAGTGCTGATGGTTTTGCCAAGGTCCCCAGTACTTACTCCCAACTGAGTATTGTTCTTTCACATTTTTTGTTTTTGGCAAGTGAAATGGGTGTAATTTCTACCATACATATCAATGGGCTGGGCTTTCACAAGTTAATGCTAAGGAAGAACACAGTCACATAACACATAGAATTTCCTGGATGTCCTTTGCTCTTATGTTGTGATTTGGTACATATGGTGCAGCCAAAAAGAGAAGCAAAGGGGAAAAGTTAATTATGGTATTAAAAAGGAAAAAATAATTTCATGTATTTGCCATTTGTCAGAGTAATTACATTGCCTCTTCCAGAGTTGGGTGAAAAAGTTTTAGAACCATCATATACTAGTGCTTCTCCATCAAGAACAATTTCAATTTCAGAATGACCTAGTCAGTACAGTAAAAACAGTAAAATAATTGATGTTTCTTTTCACTGCCCTTGCTTTCGAAATGTTTTTTGCCTCTCACGTACTTAGGGTCCTCTAGTTAGCATCTAGAAAGCCTCAAGGCAGAGTCTGTCAAAGACACAGGGAGGCCAGGGAAATGGGGGAAAACAACTTTTAATCTCAATAAATTACGATCTAATAGAAGGGCATTTTCATGCACATTTTAAAAGTAAAGAAACTATGGTTTAAATCCTCTAATATCTTATTAAAACCCTGCCTGGATGATAAGTACAGCGATGGTTAGGGGAGTTTATTGGTCTGTAAGGGAAAATTCACATTCTGTAAAGGAAAATTCAGTCTGTAAAGGAAAGTTGACATTCTCTGAACTCTGATTCCGATGGTTTCTGAGGAAAGGTTATCATTTACACATGCCTGAAGGGGAAATGTTACCATGGAGTTTTTAATCCCCTCTATGATTTTATTTCTGTACATTGTTACTTTTAATAAATTTCATTAAACATTTCATAAGGATTGCTGTCAAAAATGTAATTGAAAGTCCCTTTTGAGAGGGCTCATACTTAGTGACCTTCAATAGACAAATCTGCAATCCTGACTTCAGTAGATATGTATGCCGCTGCTTTTAGTAGGGATGTGTCACATCAGGAAGAAATGCCCGACATTCTCCATCTCCGGTGTCTGATTGAAGTTACTCCATGAAGAAGAAAGAAAATATATAATGTGAGCAAGATCTTCAGGACTTGATCTGTCATCACCTAGAAACCATTGGCTCTGAATAGTTGATCATGACTGAACCTGAAAAACCCAGTCCTAGTGTGGAGTTGGATGGGCCATTGTGGAGAGCGATCAACCTTCAGTAAGACCCCCCTGCATAGACCCTCGCACTGTCCATTGGGAGGTAAGCGGTTTCATCCGCCCTAATTAATTTGGGAACAGAGGTAGATAGCATGTCCCAAATGGTGATAGTCTGAACAAATTCACCAGCTGCTTTTGTTTACAGACTGTGTACACAGAGTCAGATGGAAAGATTTTTAAAAGAGCAGTAAATGGCAATCCACATGGATAATGAACTGGATTAATGTAGCAATTAAAGTTTATTAAAATGAAATATTACCCTTACACAGGATCTGACAATGATGTAAGAGCTGAGATCTACTTTCAAAAGTTAGGGTTGAAGAGAGGAAATTTAAATACCCAAGAGGTTTTGAGGGCCGCTGTGAATATGAATGGCCATGCTGGGAGCACAGAGGTTTAAGGAGTAATCATAGAAGAGTGAAGGATAAGCAAGTATTTCCCACCTGGAAAAGGAGTCTCCCTTAGGCCAGCTTTTCCGATAAGAGTCTTCAGGGTGCTAATAATTTGTTCTTATCATGAGAAAGAAATTTGTGAATTACAAACGCTTCTCCTGAGAGGCAAATAGCAAGGGAGATGGAAGTATAACAGAAGATGATGTATACATTATTTTGCAAATGTCATTGAGGCATTGAGAGGTGAGGGGAGGCTTACAACGCTTAATGAACTCCATTTTTAGTAGGTAGCTAATGTTTTCAGATCTTATTAAATCCCATTATACAGATTATATCCAAAACAAAGCGCAATGTGGTCCCTGAGATTTTTTCTATTACTCATTGGCTCAAAATTGAAGGGTGGGAGGGGGTTATTGAGAAAGGCATACAAAATTCCCCAGGTTAGACGATTACAATTTGCCAGGGTTTCATTATGGAATCTGCATCTGGTTTATCATCAGCGGTATACAAACATGGAATAGTGTGATGTGTCTCTCAATATTGTCCACATGAAACACTTTTTCATTCCCTTTTACAGGATTCTGGAAATTCTCACTCTAGCTGCTTATTAGCATCACTAGGGACCTTCTAAAAATAGCCATGCAGGGTTCCTTCTTTGTCATCTCTAAAACTGTCAAAGTGAGGAGGGGCAAGGGGAGGTGTCCCTTATTTCAGAAAGTACAAGTGTTGTCCTATATAGTTTTGACTGGATTTCATACCATTGACTAAAAACTGATATCCTCTAGGTGGGGGGCATCCAAGTAGTGTGGCTGGGGAAAAGTGTGTGTATAGAAAGAGTCCTTCAGCTGACCTGTCCATCATATAAAGTAGATTTGACTCCAGCCTGACCTCTGCCAAATCTCCTTAATTCTGTCTCCTGATACTTCTTGAGCACTTGGCACTGAAGCCAATGCTCTTGGATGGCAAGATGGCCATTCATCAGCTGCATTCTGTGACATCTAATTGAGCCATAAGATACCCAAGCATCTTGCACACACACAAAATGTTGAGATAAGCAGATGGCCCCATGGCTGCCCTTCCCCTTACTCTGCCAGCTTGCTCCAAATGTCTTTTTCCTCTGTTCAAATAGCAACAGGGTACATACTAGCATAGTCTCTGTATAAACAGATGGATCAGTGATGAGATTCCAATCTCTGCTGTCAGGGTACCCCCGTGTGGTAGAGCCCCTCCCTAAGGAATGTGGTGAAAACCTCAAGACAAGGGAAGGCACCCTGGCTATGTGTGGGTGCCTGATACCCCTCATGATTCTCTGTATCATAGGCCATCCTTTCAGACTGTACGTTATCATTTATGGGAGACAAAGGAGCAAAAGGCAACCCTCCACTGTGCTCGTGGCTCAGCCTTTTGGGTCTTAGCCCACTGAGCCCTTGAGGGCACAATAAAGCTGCTTCCTGGAAAGAAAAGCCTCAGTGTCCCAACTCTGTGACTGACCACTACACCAATCTTGACAACTTGTTTGGTCGATACCATCTTCACTTAGTGGTAGAGTGGGGAGTTCATGATGTTCTGACTCTAAAGCCCAAGATCTTTGCATGAGGCATTAATGGAGATTAAAAAAAAAAAAAACCCACAGAAGTGACGTGGTGAAAGGGCTTAGGTTAGCAGCCCCATATCAGAAGCCAGCTCTAAACACAGCCGGGCTATGATACAATCTGAGCGACATGGCATTTTTCTACCATTTGCCTTGAGTGCAGTTCCTTTCTTTTCTGTTGAATGAAAATGTGGCCACACAATATTTCTGGAGCACAGAAATTATAATTCATTTAGGCATAACACAAAAGTAGAAACAAAAATTGATTGTCTATAGTTAAAGCATTGTTGATAAATGGTGGACTTCCCCTCTCAGATGTACAGGTGATCTAACGGACATGTTCTTTGGGGGGAACATTAATATGCACAATAATTGCTTAGGCTTATCAAAGCTCTAAATCAAATATAATGTCACAGTGACAGAGTCATCCAAACTTGTTTGAACATAGAATTTCAATAAGTTGATTGAGAAGCTACATTTACAGTGGTGGGAAATTTATATCTATGCATCTGTTGGTTCTCATGGATGTTCTCCTAGACCTGAGAGGGACTTCTAGCCGACTTGTCAGGGACACAGCAGTGCTCTGAGCCCAGATAGTACAGACAAAGCCTGATGATCTTTGAGAGGTGGGCAGTTTCACAGCGGGGAGGGTACAGAGAGAGGCAGCCCAAAATGTAAAGTCAGGAAATCAGTATCAAAACTATAGGGAGAATCTCACAAATTAAAGCTTTCCTTTTTACAAGTTGGTGGAGTGTCTACACTTCCACCAACAGCAAGTAGGTTATTCAGACTCACAGTCCTGGCAAGAAGGAGCACAATGTATGCAGAAAAGATTTTAAAATCTTGAGACATTAGGACTGACAAAGCAGACAAACGAGAGTCATAAGATCAGGAAACAAGGAATCACTGGAGGCTGCTTCTCCCACAAAAGACCCAGTGGGCTTGGGAAGCAGCGGCTGAGAGGTGAGAACCTGGT
>NC_043710.1:96261606-96312091 GCF_006229205.1 Suricata suricatta
GGCGTGAGGTGGTATCTCAGTGTGGTTTTGATTTGTGTTTCCCTGATGATGAGTGATGTTGAGCATCGTTTTATGTGTCTGTAGGTCATCTGGATGTCCTCTTTGGAGAAGTGTCTGTTCATGTCTTCTGCCCATTTCTTCACTGGGTTATTTTTTAAGTTTTAAATTTGTCTTCAGTGGATATGTTTCCCAGTGAAAAGCTCAGGCTGTCAGAACAATGAGATGTTTACTGAGGCACGTGTTCTTGATGCGGACCCTTGAACATCCCGTCAGCCTCTGCTCCCAGGGTGCGGCGGCCATCCAGACTGGCCCAGACCCCGGGCGTCTCAAGCTGGCAGCATCAGGCAGGCGGTCACAAACGGGATACAGAGTGCAAGGCTGGGCCTGAGCCAGATGGTCGCGGAGAACACAGTTGGCGAAGCAGGGCCAGAACCAGGGTGCCCATGGGGTCAGGACAACCTTCCCAGGTCTCACCTACAGGGAGACGTGAAAGTTGAGTAGAAGCTAACTGAGGAGGGGAGCCGATCATGCCTTATTGCGGGCCACGAGTCCCGCGTGAGGGACACGAGGACAAAGAGAAGGCCACGCTCTCTTCTATCACTAAGGCCACTTGGCAGCAGCAAAAACGGGCTCTGTGCCCACACTCCCTGCATAGTGATTCTCACCTTTCACGCGCAAACGATCCCCTCCATGCAGGAGTGTCTGCCCTGGATGCTTGTGAAGCGGGCTATTTGATGCCACCTGTTTGCCTCTGGTTTGCCTCCTGTGCCACCAGCAGGACCTCCACGGCTCCTCGGGTTTAGCTGCTCCAGAGAAAACTTCGAGAGCCCTCAGTGTGAGTGTTGCCCACCCCTTGGGGCGTGTGCTGAGTACAATACAATATGGCTGATCGTGCTAGAGATCCCACCTTGCACCAACCTGGCATCTGCAGCTCTTGCTCCCCCCACCCCCGCCGGTGCATCGGCTCCGGGTCCCGGGTCCCTGTCGGACCACAGCTGGCTTCACGGCTGCGCATGCACCAGTGGTCTCTGCAGGACACCCCGGTGCGCCCTGGCGAGAGGAGGTGGCCGCAGGCACACACATGGGGACCCAGCAGAAGGAGATGCGGTGCACACACCTCCCTCCTCGGCAGGGCGGGAGGATGCGGAATGTGTTCACAGCAGTCACCCTCTGGGGTGATGCCCGTCCCCTGTCTTCCCTAAAGCTTTTCGGAGAGGAGCAATCCAAACCTGCTTCTCCGCCGTGTGCTCAGTTGGGTTCGGAGGCCTGCTGTCCGCCTCAGAGCCCGGGGGTTCCTAAGCTGTTCGCGACCAGCATCAGGTTCTCTTTAGCAATAGGGGGATCCCCAACCCTGGCCGGCACTCTGGTCACTTTCCGGGTTGGTAACCCATGAATTGACCCAGGGATTTGACGTGGTTGCCAAGTCCAGAATTTTGGTCCCCCCCCCCCACACACACACACACACTGTCCTTTGCCCTCCATGCCCTGGCCACCTTCCTCTCGCTGGCTTAGAGGCCTCTCTGCCTTAACAACTGGGCAAATATATGGAAACCAATTTGACGATAAACTATTATAAAAAACAACAACAACAACTGGGCAAAGCTGGGGCGCCTGGGTGGCTCAGTCGGTTGAGCCTCCGACTTCGGCTCAGGTCAGATCTCACTTTGTGGGTTCGAGCCCCGTGTCAGGCTCTGTGCTGACAGCTAGCTCAGAGCCTGGAGCCTGCTTCCGGTTCTGTGTCTCCTTCTCTTTCTGCCCCTCCCCCTCTCATGCTCTGTCTCTCTCTGTATCAAAAATAAATAAAACATTAAAAAAAAAAAAAGACCTGGGCAAGGTTGAGCCTCTGTCAAAAGCATCCACCTTTATTTGCTCTTTGTAGACAGGTGTGCCTCTTTCATTTAAAAATAATTAATGGCATATTTGCAAAGGCCTGAGGCGCCAAGCTTACTAATTTTATTTTCTGACACCTTTCCTGTTTGCCTGCTGCTTCATAAACTTGCTTCAGCTTGGGGGGCAAAAAAGGATTTTTCCAACACTGCCAGATTTCAAATTAAAAGACGGCATGAACGCGGTTTTCATCTTACAGGCATCAGTGCCTCTCTCTGCAAAACCTGTTCTTTCTCTGTTCCCACTGGGCTGCCTTCAGCCACTTTGTCTCTTCCTTGAAGAACCTTACTGAAGGAGTCTACAAACAGCCCACAAAAGCCCATACACTGAATTTTTCCTTCCCTTTCTAACTAGAGCCAGATCAGAATGCATTCTGCTGCTACTCCTGCTTGTTTCTTTGGATGCAAACATTTTGCACCTTTAGAACAGGTGCCTCCCAACCTCCCAGACCGTGGTGATTCCATCATCACTGCCCTCCTTGTGTTCACTTCATTCAGAGAGTTCTCTGACTTGTGGTCTGTTCCTTAGTGTTCTGGTGGGGGGAGGGGAATGTGTGTCCTCTATCTAAGCTCTAAAGCTTCGAATAACAGTATCTAATTAAAAGTAACTTAAATTATATGAGACCTATATCCTCTCTCTCAGTAACTCTGGAGGAAGAGAGTTCAAAGGTTATTGTAATCATCGATAATGTTAGCAAGAACCCCTATTTCTTCCGTTTTCCTTCTCCGTCACGCTCAGTGTCGTGGCTGTCCGGCTTAGGCTGAATGTGGCCTCAGGAGCTCCAAGGATTCCCTCCCCCAAAATCTTCATCTACTTTCTCTCCCCAAAGTAAAAAGTTTCACAAAAGACTTAGCATTTTATCCTATTTACTAGATGAACCTCTGACGTGTATGCCCGTCAAGTGAACAGGGTGAGAGTTGCTGATTGGATCAAATCAATATCTACCTCCTTGAACTGAGGAGGGGCCCAGAATACTGAAGAATCTCGAGGTTTAGATGCTGGGGGGAAGAGGGGGGTTAGTAGATAGGTAACCACATTCTGTAATTCCTTAAGCTCTTACTCCAAAACAGTGTTTCTTAAGGTGCAGGCTGTGGATCTACCGTGGATCTAGTGCTCTGACTGTCATACACACACCTGGACCCCTCCCAGATGGAACCTACCGGGCTCTCCGACAGGAGGTCCAGGAACTTGCATCCTAACTGGCTGGTGGGTGACACTGCAGCATGAAAGACCGAGAGCCGTGGCAGAAATCTTTGGGGCCTCCTGGGACTCAAACCCTGTCCCTAGATCATCCAAACTGAGCCCTGGTCTTGGTATACGCTTAATGGAGTTAATTGCTGTCATATTCTGAAATGGAATCTCTTTGTCCTCTTTTCTATTTTTAATTTCCAGAAAAAGTGATGAAATTCCTTTACTACTTTACTACTAGGATTAAAGCCGCCTTTAATCCTAGTAGTAGACTGAAGGAAGTGATAAATGACCCTGGAAAGGCCTCTGTTTTTCCCTCTTCTCTTAATTTCATTCTAAGAAAAGGACTACGAGGAAATATGATAGGAAAAATAGAAGTGATAAATCAGTGTTTATCTTGTTTTTATGAGGAAATCATTTTCTCTGGGCTCCCTTTGATGCAAATTGAATCTAGGTAGATTGGCAGGATTTAAATTGGGAATGAAAGAAGACAGTAATAGGAAATTCAGTAATTTTTGTAATGTTAGTCATGTGACGGCTGCCAAGAACATTGTTCTCAGAGGAACGCTAGCTGATCTGTTCCTTCACAGGCCACCCAGAGCTGTGCAAGCTCCTCACTTACGGGGATGACAGACTGCATGTCACAGGGCAGGATGACAATCAATGCCAACACCATACTTCCACGTGCTGGGCGCTGTGCAGACAGATGCTTTCTGTGTAGTGACTTGATCCTTACACAGCGTAAGACCTGTATCCTTCTTCAGGTCAAAAGCCCCATTTTACAGGCAAGGGAACTGGGGTCAAAGAAACAGAGGACTCTCTCCCAAGTAAGAGGCGGGGGTTTGAACGCCAGACCTGCCGGGGGACACTGTCCTTGTAACTGTGATGCCATTAATGCCTTTCAACTGACATCATAGACCGCTGTCCTTCCTATGACTCAGGGCTTGTGTGATTTGTTTGGAACTTCTAAAAATTCAATAGAACACAGTCAAACATGTTGAGTTCTGCCCTTAATTGAAAAATCAAAAGATGAGTACTGTGAATAAGAACAGTTCATGGCAACCAGGAAATGGATGGTCTAGTAAGTGACCCTTTTCTTTGTCAGTTTCTCCCCCCACTTACTCACTGCTTCCCAACCCCAAGAGTCTGAAGTGACATACTCTATATTTAACTGCAGCAGAGGAAAAAAACCCACATCTCTGAGAGGCGAGGTAGTATAGTGGTTAAACACATTGTGATAGAGGTCAGATCGGGAGTTTAAATTCAAGGGGTCCAACTCCAGAAGCAATTAGGACCATGAGAAGTTACTTAAGCTCTGTACCTGTTTTCCCATCAGTTGTGTGGGACTGAAGGCATTTCCCATGGGTGACGTCCATTGTGCAATCACAGCTCACAAGCTGACATAGGTAGGCCAAGTCTCATGATATGCTGTGATCCCATATTACTTTCTGAGAGCAGGGAGCAGGGAATCTCCTCCAACTACAAGCATTCCCTAGTGAAGAAGCATTGTTTCAGTCCTGTTAGGTCTGTGGGGCCCAAGGCTCAGATTGCTCATGACTCCAAGAGACATGGAAGGTTGTAGAGCAGCTGGAAAGCACCCCTGAGGGCAGAGCCGGGACTTGGTGGAAGCCACCTGCTCCCAGAGCCAGCCCCCTTCCGCATGCCTCCCAATCTCGAGTCCTACCATGTCCTTGGCACATAGTACAGAGCAGAGTCGCTGCATGGAAGCCATGTTTAATACGAGCTGTGTAACCAAAACTGTAACTCACTTGTAAGTGGGGGAAAAAACAGAGTAGGTTGGACTGTTTGATTTCTGGGTCCATTTTTCTGTCGGTAATTATAGGTGAATTGGTTTGCTTTACTCTGTTCTCAAATGCTATACCCTTTTTCAACTTGAAAGCCGCCTGGTGCTGCTAGTTTCCAGGTGAGGGTGCTGAAGGTACTGATGCTGGAGATCACAGCTCTCCCTTCTGAGTCCCAGAATCCACACAACGTGGATAAAATGGCTCATGTTTTAGTAGGTTAGACACTACTGTGCCTGAGTAGCATATTTCTGCCTATTCTTTTATCACCAAAGCGTCTTAGTTAAAACATCATTCTCTATTGTTGACACTGCTGCTATGAACATTGGGGTACATGTGCTCCTATGCCTCAGGAAGCCTAAATGTCCATCACCTGATGAGTGGATCAAGAAGATGTGGTATATATACACAATGGAGTACTACATGGCAATGAGAAAGAATGACATATGGCCATTTGTAGCAAGGTGGATGGACTCGAGGGTATCATGCTAAGCGAAATAAGTCAGGCAGAGAAAGACAGATACCATATGTTTGCACTCATAGGTCTAACAGGAAATTTTCAGAATGATCTAGCTTCAAGAAAAGCAGGCAGTTAGTAGTGCTTAAGAAAAATTGATTCAGTATCTAATGGATAGTTGATATCTGTCACAACACAGCATTTTATATACTGTTAAGTGAAACTGCAATACCATCTAAGTTTATTTTGGGAGGGAAAAAAAAAACACATCATTCTCTGTTTGCTTGATAGACCGAGTAGCTAATCTTGGGAGGAAAGTGTCAGGATGTCTAATGCATCCTCATGGCTTATACAATGTTCAAGAAAAGTGTTTGGGTGGATTAACTCAGTAAATATCAAAGGCCTAACTTCTTGGCTTGATAAAATTATGACCCTGCACAATGCAGCAGCAACATGGGCCACGCTAGTCTCCCGTACACACACCTGCCGGCCCCAGGTGTGGGGGTCTGCACCGCACGCTTCCTCGTAGCCTTGCCACCTGCGATGCCCTCCTTCCCTGCACATCTCAGACTTCCTGGACACCAGGAAATATTTCTGGGTGTTTCCTTCCCACTCTAGGTTCATCAGTCACGCCATCATACCAGCTTTTACTAATGAGAAGTGGAATGTGTACCCACAGTTACGTGTCCCCACTGGCCCGTGAGGCCCCTGAAGGTGCAGACTGAATCATTGGTTCCTGCTGCAAACTGTTTTTATTTAATTTCCTTTTTTACGTTATGATCTATACTTACCACACATTGTTTCAAGATAAACTGAAGGACAGAACCTAAAATCCTCTTTAACCAACTATTGATTGATATTTCCATTGGTGGTTCTAGTCACGCCCCGTGTTTACGTAACGTCACAATGTCCTGGCCCAGGACAGGTGGTGCGCTAGTAATAGCTCACAAACGCTGACCTGCTAGGGGCCAGATGTTCTCTGGAGCACTTTGTTTCCCTGATCTCACTGATAAGCAAGTGAGAGCTGGGTATCCTCACTCAAGCTGGAGACCAGCTCACACCATGTGCTCAGCCAAGCGGGGGTCAAACTTGAGATGCCACAGCTCTGTTTCCTCAGGCCCTGCTCTTACACCCTCTCTAGGCAGCCTTGGAATCTGCCTTCTCACACTGGACACTGTGTCCCCAGCATGTGCCACATCCTTCAGCTGTTAGGGAATTTGCATTTCTACTCGAATCATTTCAAAATCCCAAAGGCTGTTAGCACAACCAACAAAAACAAGTAATGTCTTCATCCTTTCCTTTTTCCTAGCATGTAAGGCAATGCTTTTTAACTTGAATTATTGAATCTGCTGATCAGCCCCCTTAAAGATGTGTAGGGAAGTACAAGACGCTGGCCCCAGAGGTAGTGTTTTCCCAAGAAAAAAGGCTCCTCAGAAGTGCAGGAGGTGTGGTCAGCTCAGTGTCCCCTCGTATGGCCACAGCAGGGTGTGGTGAGGAGGGTGCATTTACTTCATGCTCTTCTGCTGGTTCACTCATCTGCCTGACTGGACCCCTGAAATTTTGGACTGATGAAACCAAAGCACTTGTTTGTGCCCTAAACAACTATCTTGTACTGATCAGAGAAATTCTTTGAAATCCCACATCTCTGTGACCTTGGAGAAATTTTATAAGCCAGCCTCCCGCTATGCCTCACCACAATCTTTCCTCTTCCTTCGTGCCATTTAAGGTGACGGGGAGACAGGCGGAGAGCTCCTGGTTTGCTGACAGTGCATTCAGCCAGTCAAATCCAGCCTTATCAGGTTGCAAGTAATTACCATGCGGCACCGCACCTGGAGGGCTATTATGCAAATTTGCATATGTCTCAGCTGCACGGTTTGGACAAATATTTATCAGCGTCCTAAAGCCTGCCTTGCAAAGAGAAAGCTGGCCAAGTGTATTCCATCATCACACATTCCCGATTTTTTAAACCAGAAGTGAACTAGACTCCATTCATCGAGCACATGAAAACTTTCCAGAGGAAATCTCCTTTTCCTAGTCTTTCACGGAGGAAGGACATTTAAAGGAACCTTTGATGAACCTTAAGACGAGTCAGAAAAAAAACAAGAGAGCTGTTTTAAAATATGTGAAGGGCTGTCAAGTAGAAAACAAACCCGCTTTCTATGTTCTGAAAGGCCATGTTGGAAGACGTGGGTCAGAATTTGCCAATTACAAAGAGACAGCTCTCGGCTCAATCTGAGGGGGAAGAGCTATTTTGGGGAAGGCAGACTTTCCTCACTGCTTCTGTATAAAAGATTTATAGACATTACATTTGTGAATTTTTTTAACCAAATGAATCAGATAGCCAGTTGAATGTATTCGTTTCAAAACTGTTACCCTGGAAGGTTTAAGTTATTCTGGAGAGATGGCCCTTGACCAGGAGAGGGTGGGAACACCCCTGTGCACCTGTGCGCCCTCTTCTCTGTCCACATGGTGATAGCAGATCCTCAGTATGGGATTCCTGAGCTGGCCAAGGTACCCAGACCCATATCTCTCACACAAATAAAGTGATTCATGGAGTTGGATGATGCTTTACAGGAATAAGAATGTCCAATTCAAAATGAAAACGGTACCTTAAATTTTGAGTTGGAGTCATTTAGATTTTGCAAAGCAATTCTTGCTGAGAGGTTCCCCCCAGCCCTTCTGGATCCTTCTAACTGACGTGGGGAATAGAGCGTCTCCTACTCATCTAAACAGGAAGAAGTCTTGGGATGTTCTTCTCTCATGACTCAATACAAAAATAGAACCAAAATGGTGTCATGCACAAAAAATGCAAAACACCAATTCAAAGGGACATATGTACCCCAAAGTTTACAGCAGTATTATTCACAATGGCCAAACTATGGAAGCAGGCCAGGCACCAACTGACTGATAAATGGATAAAGATGTAGTGTATATGTGCAATGGAATATTAGTCAGCCATAAAAAAGAATGAGGTCTATTTGCAACAACATGGATGGAGCTAGAGAGTATTATGCTATGTAACTAAGTCATTCAGATGTGGAATTTAAGAAACAAAGGATGAGAGAGAGGTAAACCAAGAAACTACTTAAGTATAGAGAACACACTGATGGTAAGGTGGGCAGGGGGGTGGGGAAATGAGAGATGGGGATTAAGGAGGGCACTTGTTATGGGCACCAGGTGATGTGTGGAACTACTGAATCACTACATTGTACACATGAATGTTTACATTAGAATCAAAATGAAAACTTACTTAGAAAAAAGGAGTATGGTGTCATAGGCTCTAGGAGGTCCCAGGGATAGGAAAAGGTGAAATGTGAGCCCTCAGAGTTCTAACCATGGGTCTGCAACCCCCAGGCCAGACTACAGGGACACATGCCTTAACTTGTCTGAGTCTGTTTCCTCACCTGTGAAATTAGAATCATGGCAAACATGTCACAGGATGGTTATTGGAGTTTAAGTATGTAAATAAGTATTGAGGACAGTGCAGGCACCCGTGACAGCCCAGCACGTTGCAGCCGTCCTGATTATTACCATCGTTAGGTTCCTTCTGAGTCAGCTTGCACTTCCTCACTTCACCCTTGGTGCATTGTTGAATTTTAAAATTAGTTGCCGTGAAACAAGTTTTAATCACTCTTCCAATTTCCAGCCCCCTATAATCCTCTTTAAGGGACTATGCATGCCTACATTTTTATGTGCAACATGAAGGTTGGAAAACAAAGCTGTTCTTCAAATGAGTTTTATAATCCAACTGTACACAGACCACCCTGAGATTTTGGATATCACAATGTGTATAAGCTAATACAAATCTAGAGAAATATTTTAAAGATTTGGGACAAGGTTATTGGGTTGGCCATCAACACAAGACCAAGAGTCTGGACCCTCTTGTCTGAAACAAAACCGTCTGATTTGCTCTCTAACATCGGGGGAGGGGCACGACCTCTAAATGGGGTAGAAATAGGAGCCACCTCACAGAGGTGGAGCGAGGCCTGGATGAGTAACAACACTGTCCTTAGGAGTAAAAAGCAGCCAGCACAGTGCTGGGCATACAGTGAGAGCTTGATGAGTGGTGGCTACTGTTCCATTGTAGGCAGCAGCCTGGGGCAGAGACACTGGGTTTAAGATTACGGAAGGAAAAGACAGGAATCATCAGAATAGTGGATGATTGATGGCATTTCACAGAGAATAGCTCTCACTGTGGTATCCACATTCGTTGACTAAAGTTCTCTGTCCTTCATTAAAGACACATGATGCCTGCTATAGACACAAAGGGCTGCCAGTGGCTGAAGAAACTTAGGCTTCAAAGCCAAGTCAAATATGAACTACCTTTAAAATCACTTTTTGTAAATTTATTTTTGAGAGACAGATGGTGCGAGCAGGAGAGAGGGAGACAGAATCTGAAGCAGGCCGTAGGCTCTGAGCTAGCTGTCAGCACAGAGCCCGATGCGGGGCTCAAACCCACGAACCGTGAGATCATGACCTGAACTGAAGCTGGACACTTAACCGACTGAGCCACCCAGGTGCCCCTAAAATCACTTTCAACATCATTAGGTATTTTTGACCAGTTATATTTTTGTATCTGGTGCATAGAAATTAGATGCATGAATTATCAATACAAAAAAGTTGGATCTGTGGGTCAAGAAACCAGAGCCCTACCCATCAGTGCCAGTAAAGGGCAAGATGGTGGCCTGACTCAGGGAATGCCTCACTGCACACATGCTAGAGAAATGGAATGTTTTCCACAGTTAAGACGGAGGAAGAAGTAATGTGAGGACAAGGGCAAAACAAAATGTTTGTTCCTATGCATTCTCCCACTTCTTCTCCATTGTCATCTTTGTCACATAAAATTTACCGTCTCAAGTGAATCAGAACATCATAGTAGGTTCTTAATGACCTTCATTAATCAGGTAAATTAGATATTTTTTTTCCTCCTTACCATTTTTCTTCTTCAATGATTTCATGATCAATTTATGTGGCCTCTCATTCAAGGGAGAAAGTGGGGGCTCTGCCTTCTCTGCACAGGGAAAAAGGCTGATGGAAATCACAGACTCGGCAATACCCGGCTGTTCCTTCCCTCCTTCCCGTCCGGATGACAAGTGTCTGCACAGTGGTGGGGGCCCGAGGAGAAGCTGAATCTTCCCCCTGACAGAGGAGTCCGAGGGGGCAGGGCTCTCCTGTCACACGCAAAGCCCAGTACTTGGGGACGTAGAAGAAGTGGGAAGGAAGGAAGGGCTCTTTGCTAAGTTCCCAAAGGGGCCTCAGGCCCTTTGCCTGCTCAGGCCTGTGTATTGAGCAGGCCCTTCGGGTCCTCACAACGTCCCTTGTTAGAGCTTCTGGAATGTTCTCGTTATTCCTGGTGAGGAAAACATGGTGAGCACCATCAACCATACACCTGGTCGGGAAACCTCAGGAAGAGCTCACCCCACAGGGGACAGCAGAGTTTCACTCATCACACTCGGCTACTTTCTCCTCCAGTGTGGACATGTTTATTCTTCCTGATGAGGGGGTTGCCGTAGAATGGGAACTGTGCTCACTCTAACTTGTACTTGACCCATTTTAAAAATGCAGTGAAGGCTCATGGATGTTCTTCCCTAATGGCCTCCTTGCCCAGAACCAGTCCCCGCAAAATCCTCTGATGAGACGCACAAGAGGGGAACTCATATCCTAGATTTCCAAGGGGTCCCAGGCACTTGATATGTGGAGTTTGCCAGCACCTCTGGGGGAGGTACATTTCCTTCCTCAAACTCGAGGGTTCCAAGTGAGGGTCCACAGCCAAGTATACCTGGTTTTGAGGGCAGCCCCGGGGCAACTCCCTGTCACCTCTCTGCCTCCCCCTCCCCCAGAAAAATTCATGAGCCCCCAGGGAGGAAATTAACCTGTGGACTGAGGACCTTGGTCCTGTTTCTCTCCTTGATTACCTCCAGAGAGAGAGGGAAGTTGATGGCTTTGTTTTATTAAAATACAGAAAATAAGTCAGTGTGGAGAGAGAACTCTTCCCCAGACTCAAATCTCACCCACAAGTTCTTCCTGCTCATTGTCAGCCTCATGGCGCTCTGTCCAGGTCCTCACCCTCCACAGATACACGGAGTTGTTGTCAGGGTGTACATTTCACATGCAATTCCAGGTGACTCTCAGAATGAGAGACTCCAGCTAGGGAGAGAACAGGTCAGCACAGCAGACTTCCCACCTTCTTTCACACGGGGCTGCTCCCCAGTCTTCCATGTGTCTTCACGCTCCGGGCTCTCTGTGGTCCCCTCAACTTGTCCAGCCCCCACTCATCCCTTATTTGGACCCAACTCCAGGGTTAATACTGTCAGGACTCGACCATTGGCTTCCCCCAGCTTCCACTGCCCTCTGCTGGTGTGTCTACAGTGGCCCTGCACTGGTGCAGAGGAGTCCCCTGTCCCCAGATGTGGGCATGCCATAACACTGAGCAAGTCCAGTGTTGTCTCCGCTGCCCCCATGGGCACACCACGCCACTGTCCATCACTACAGCAGCCCAGGCCCTTAATGAGAAATATAATTCCACACTAGAAAGCCTTTCCAATGATGCTGATCTAGCAGAAATAGGAGGCAGATTATACAAACTCACACAATTACAAAACCAAATTCTAGCTCAAGTGGGATTTGTAAAGAGCACGGTGGTCCATTACTGTCCAGGTTCTCGAACAAGATGATGCTCAGTACTCCACAGCCCAGTGGTGCTGGGGTGGGGGGGGAACCTGTTATAGGAGGTACATGGGACATTAATGAGGGACGGAGGCAGTGCGCAGGGATTTGCTACCCGAAAGTGACTCTGGACGCCACTTCCCATGTTGCAGGAAGACTTCACAGCTCCCATAATGCAAACAATGGGTAGTGTTTTCCACCCGTGCATGCTAATAAGTCATGTTACCATGTTACATGCTACTGTGTCACTGTGCAGGATGATTTGTGGACCCAATTTTTTCCTGGTTCGGCAGGCGTGAGTTTACAGCCTTAGGAAAGAGCAGGCTACCATTACCAGAGTGTTGCTGTGTGTGGAATTGCTAAGTAGGCAAAAAGCATCCGGGGAAAAGAGAAAGGTTTTACGTCCCTTCAGAGAAGCAATACAATGTGACTTAACGTAACAGATCTAAGTTAGGATGGGACATGATCAGTGTCACTGCCAATGGATGGCCGCCCTGGGAGGTGCTGGAGAACTCAGCAGGACGATGAGAGGCTGGAAGGCAGGGCCACCGGAGTGAAAGCTGGAGCTCTTCGCTTTGGGCTGCCGGCACTAGGCCCTGCTGTGTCGATGCCGAGGCCGTAAACTCGGGCCCTGGCCGTGGCAGGGAGGCTGGCTTTCTGCAGCCATCGCTCATACATAGGTAATTCCCTTTCCTTCCCTTCCTCGTCCTGCTGCTGCGGAGGCTCCGGGTGGAGGGAGGTCACCCGCGTCCCATCGTGATGCGCTCTGTTGTCCACTCTGCCTCCCTGTACCACCAAAGGCCGCTGTCCCTGTTCCAGATGAAAGATCTTCCTATAATCCCGGTAACAGCCAAAGCAATAGGATCATTAGCACAGAATCCTGGACAAATGAGCTTGATGACACACAGAGTCACAAAAACTGCGAACTCTTTTATTACACAATATAGAAAGCCATCCTGCATCATTTCTTCAAAGGGCCTTTCAGGTGATTTTCAGACAGCATTACAGACACTTTACAAAAACAAGAAGGCTGCTGACCTCCTGTTAGCGACCACTGTGCATGTGGCCCGGCTCCGGGGCAAATGGAGAGTCCCCCAGCCTCGCCTGGTCCTTATTAAACCTCTGACTTCTGACCAAGTTCTTGATGACTCAAGGCCTGGTTGGCTCTTGTGTAAAACAGGTAATAACCACTTCCTGTGTTGTCGTGAAGGTGGTGCACATGGGTCTGGGCCCACGGTCAGCGCACGATAGATTCTAGTTTTTAACGTGACTCCTGTTAAGATTGTCCTCTCCTCCTTCCTCGCCGAAATGTACACCCCCATCTCATAAGCCACATCCTCTCACATGTCAGGCACCTGACTGTGTTTGTAGAAGCAATTCTGGGAATTGTCCTAAACTGAATTTAGTCAAATCTTTGAAATAATGCCATATTTCATACACCTTGGAGTGTGCGCTCCATAGGCATTGTCCTACTTTCCCAGTGACTTAGATGGTGGCAAAATATCAGCCCAAAGACCACAAGGTGTGGGGAGAGGAAGGTAGACTCCTCAGACAGCGCACTGGGACATGTCAGACCTCAAAGGCCCAGGAAAGGGGGCAGGAGCAAAAGCGAAACTGGAGGAGTTTGTAGACTTGTCATATATTAGGATGAAAGCAATGTTGTACTGCATTGTAAGAGACCACGTAGCACCCAAAAGTAGCCGTGCACTCGCTGTGTGCCACGCTCCATTCTGGGCACTGGGAACAACAGAACCAGTTGGGAAATAGAGTAACTAGGAGTTCCTGCTCTCCTACTTTCTAGTGGAGGGGGAAAGACAACAAATGAAGAAGCACATGGATCCTTGAACACTGGTGCTGCAAAGAAAGGAAAGTGGTTAAACAGGGCAAAGAATTTCACTTGTTGGCAGGAGAGAGGGATTGTCATTTTAAGATGACCATTAAAAACATTACTCACCCATAAAAAAGAGGGAAATCTTGCCATGTGTGACCACATGGATGGGATTTGAGGGCATTATGCAAAGTGGAAGGAGTCAGATCAGGTCAAATACTGGAGAGTCTCACTGATCTCACTTAGGTAGGTGGGGTACCTAAAATCAACAACTCCTAAAAAAAAAGAAAAGAAAATAAAAGAATAGACTAGTTACCAGAAGCTGGAGGTGGGGCTGGGGAAATTGGACGAAGGTGTCAAAAGGCAGAAACCTCTAGAAATTAGTCAATAAGGACTAAGGATGAAATGTGCAGTGTGGTCACTCTACTTAACACTGTGTGTAGCATTTTTGAAGTTGAGAATCCTAAGAGTTGTCATCACAAGGAAGAAAAACTTTTTTTGGCTATCTGTGTGAGATAGTAACTAAACCTCAGTAATCATTTCACAACACATGTAGATCAACCCATTATACTGTCCCCCTTAAACTTCTAGGGTGCTCTATGTCAACTATATCTCAATAAAAATTAAAAAAAAAAAAACCATTAAAATGGTTAAGGAAAGCTTAACCAAAGGTGACCGTTGAGTAGATACCGAAAGGAAATTAAGGAAAAAAAACCATGGCTACCTGAGGAAAGACGGTGTCAGGCACAGGAAATAAAAATACCTTTGAAAGTGTTTTAACATGACAATAACATGACAGGATTTGAATGTTTTAAAAGTCTTTTGGGGGGGCACCTGACTGGCGCAGTTGGTAGAGTAGGTGACTGACTCCTGATCTCTGGGTCATGAGTTTGAGCCCCATGTTGGAAATGGAGATTGCTTAAAAAAATAAAACCTTAAAAAACCCCATTGGATGCTATGTTGAAGGTTGATTTTTAGGTCAAGTTGAGAAACCAGGAGACCTATGAGGAAGCTGATCCCAGATAAAGGGGACAGTGTCATGGCCCATGGTCCTAGAGGGAAGGCTGTTATGAAATCCAGAGTCTGGATGTATTGTAAAGGGAGGGCCCAAAGGATGTTTCAGTGGTGGGATGTGAGGGAGTCATGGATAATGCTAGTATGTGCGTGAGAATCAGAGAGTGAAGGTGCTGTTTACTGGGGTGAAGAATGAGAAAGAAGCAAGTTTTGGAGGAAGAGAGTGGCAGTGTAGATGGCTGAGTTTGAGACGCATGTCAGAGAGGTGTGGAGGTGCTGAGTGGGCAGCTGTGTGTCCAAGTCTGCAGTCTAGAGGAACGGTCTGGGGTGTCGATACAGATTTAAGAGTCACTAGGTTATGGAGATTATTGAAAGCCATGGTGCTATTAGGTGAGATCACCGAGGGAGTGGGGAGAGACTGGAGGGAGCAGATATTTGAGGACTCCCGACCGGTGACCAGTCAAACCAGAACAAAACAATAGTAGGACATGGTTGAATCTCCCTCAACCCAGTGTGGTGTGGAAGGGTTCCAAAATTTCTGCCTGCTCTGGGGTACCAGTGGAAAGTGGTTGATGATGCCTGACTGGTGACTCTGAAGGGAAAGGTGGGTCCTGGGCCCCGGTGACCCCTGGGGGAGAGCTACAGCCAGACAGGAGGAGACATTCTGGCCAGGCAAGGGCCCAGGTGTGATGCACCCGTAGGCTCCAACTCTGCCAGGGTCTCACGACGCCCAGAGAGAAACCCTCCCAAGTTCTTGGGCTACAGACTCAGCTGGCAGGTGCCAGGACAATACCAAGGGACCCAGCACGATGTGGGGTAGCAGAGCCAAGAAAGTGTGAGGTGCTCAGCTCTGGGGTTCCCTCACAGCCTCAACTGGGGATTCCAAACTCAACTCCCCAGTTTCTTAGGACATTAATTTCAGACATCTCAGAAGTAAAGCATTTGGGAGTCTTAAATACATTTCACAGGAGATTTCCAAGACGTATATCAATTTGCCTCGTCCCTACCGAAGACTTCAGAAGTGTATTAGGGAGAGAAAGCCTTATTTGTTCTAACGTTTGCATAACTAAGAACCCCCCACCCACAACTCCAGAAACAGCCCCCAGAAGGTAAAGCAGCCAGCAACTTGTAAATGGAAGTTTCTAGATGTAAGCACAATTGTAAAATTGCATCAAATCAAGCAGCCCCTTACATTACTAAGTACTGAATTCTGGCTAATAACCAAAGCTTTAAATGGTAAATAATAAATCCTTTAATCCACTGTTGAATTTCAGTTTTTAATTGAAGTCCTGCATTAAGTTTTCTGAGGTTTCAGTAGAAAATGAAGGCAAGCACTTTTTTTTCCTCTGTGGGGAAAAATGAAACACTTCCAGAACACAAACACAACGTAACAGTGATGGACACTCACAGCCTAAAACTCATAATCTCATCTGCTAACAATTAACCTCGTTGGTTTGACTTGTAAACGAGAGTCCAGGAAGGAGTTGACCGTCACTCCCTGCAGTTGATAGGAACCTGTCTCTGGCCTCTGTGCGAATTTGTAGTCTGAAGTCACCAAGTAAACAGGGAGGGAAGAAGGCAAATACACAATAGGTCTTTGTGCTGCAGTTTCTCCCGTGAGACCTGACCCTGCATTCCACATCCTGTACCCACCCCGGAGATCTGACCTACTCCTGCTTTCTCCGTCTTGGTAAATAGCATCATCTATGCAAGCTAACTGCCCAGTTGTTCTAGTTCTCTCCCTGCAGCATCGCCTCTTGGCGAGCCTGGGATACACCACATCCCACGGGCCCCCAGTTCGTGCCCTCGGCCCCACTCCTACTTCTGTTTCCCTCAAGGCCCCTCGTACAACCTTTCTTGGATTCTTGCCCTTATTTCCAAATTGGGGTCCCTGTCACTAACCCACCTCTATTATTTTCCCCCAGTTCCATTAAACTGGCCTTTCTAATAGGCAGATTTGATTGGGGCGCCTGGGAGGCTCAGTCAGGTAAGCCTCCGACTCTTGATTTCACCACAGTTCATGAGTTCGAGTGTCACCTTGGGCTCTGCACTGACAGACGCTGCTTGGATTCTCCTCTATTTTTGTATCACTGACACTCCCCTGCTTGCTCACTTGCTCTCTTGAAATAAACATTAAAAGATTTTATTTCAAGGCAAATTTGATTAAATCACTTCTTCCCTTCCATCTACGTAGTCTCCTGGTGGCTTCACACTGACCAAAACAAGACCCAAGTCCAAGTCCTCGCCCTTAAATATCCCTGTCTGATACTGAACCCACCTCTCTTGTCTCCTGTCTTGAAAATTCTTGTTCTGGCCCCACTGAACTTAGAGCCTTCTGGGTACCCTGTCCTTGGTCTTCACTGTGTCCTTGACAGCTCTCTTTTGATGGGAGGTTTAAGGGCTCTCTCCTTTATAATCTCGTGCATCCCCTAACCCTTCAGTGCAAGCATGTTCCTTGTGTGTGTTACCATGGTCCATTGGTCATGGTATGTAAGTAGCACAGACATTGACTAGTCCTACTTCTTTGTCTTTAGGTTCTTCCATCTTTAAGGATAGGGGCAAGATTTGAGCGTTTGATCTCCAGTGATTAAATAGTGCACTGAGCAAATTATTGAATTATCTCTCAGTAAAACCTTGTAGAAATTAATGAGTTAATGGAACAAGAACACAATAAGCTAGGCTTATATTACTTACCACCATACTGCCATTTGATTCAGCTGAGAATTTGGTCCGAAGGTGAAGATGGTGTTACTATAAAGATTTCCACCACGAGGTTTACACATAGACATTCATGTGTGCACACACATGGACTCCTATAAAGAGACTCTCAACTGAGACAAATAAGACATAGAATGGGAGCATATCCATAAGAAACTTAATTCCTCTGCTAGTTATAAGTCCTTCAGGAGCATAAACAAGTTAAAGTGTATTCTTTGAATAAATGATGTTTGAAGGGAGACTGTGCAGGGCTGGTAGTCTGGCCCTAGCATACTAGTAGCCCCACAAAACCTTCAGAGGCCTGAGCTTTTCCTCTTTCCTGCCCCACCGTACATGGCTTCCAGCCTCTGCTAGAGCTCATGGCACGAGACAACTGCCAGAGCTCCATCCATTACATCCACGTCCTGGTAGCAGAAAGAACTGTCCTCTCCCCCAAAGACATGTTCCCAAATATCCTACTCAACATTTCAACTTGTACCCCATTAGCCAGACCGTCTGAGTGTAACTACACATGGCTACAAGGAAAGATAGAAAACAGTTTATTGTGCAGGAACATTGCTCTGGTGTCTATTTGGTATTACTTCTAGTATATGATTCATTGTTTTACTTGTATTACCCATTTAAAACTTAGGACTATCTTCTGGGAAAGTTACATGCTTGTCCCCATTTTTATAAAGAATTAAGCATTAAGTGCAAAAGGTGAAGTAATTTCTCCAGGGTAACACAGCTGATAAGTGTTGGAAATGAAGATGTAGGTATGTACCTAGGAAAGGCATTTAAGAAATATTCCTTGGCTAAAAAAAAATCCTTCTTATTGAAAGACTGTTTATTTTTTTAATGTATTTATTTTAGGGAGAGAACATGAGTGAAGGAAGGACAGATAGGGAGAGAGAGAAGGCCAATCATGGTGTGCACTGTCAGCACAGAGCCTGATAGGGGGGCTTGAACCCACAGACTGTGATATCACGAGCTGAACAGAAACCAAGAGTCAGATGTTTAACCAAGTGCGTCACCCAGGCACCCCTAAAGCCTGTGTTTATTAACTGAACACATCATGACTGTATATTTACTACTTTCCAGGTAATATGTTAGGATCTGAGGTATTTATTAGTGAATAGGAAGGAACAAGGTCCCTGCCCATAAAGACTTTTAAAAGCAGACAACAAAGAATAAACAAAGACATCACGGACAGTAAACAGGACTTTAAGCGATTTAAGGAACTTGCTGTCAAGTGTACGAGTCAGGATAGGCTGGAAGGCTGTGCTGCAGTAACAATCAAACCCCTCTTCTGGGCACTGGAGGTGAGCAGAGTCACTGTGCCCTGGGCTCCCCCGGGGACCAGCTGACACAAACAGCATCTCCAGCCTCCAGTAGCCTTGTCAGGACAGGTTCCCTCTGGTGATTAAACACATCTACTCAGAAGTCCTCCATCAACACTTGTCACGGCTCCTCATCCTTCTTGTTCACCATGTGATGAAGGGATGGGGGGCAGAGTAGGAAAAGGGCTTAGCTCCATGGAAGAGGCAGACGTGCATCCTCTGTCCTCCTGCTGTGGAGTCTGGCAGCTTGACCTTCCTGGGCACCCCTGGGAACTTTGCGGGGGTAGTCTCCATTCTCCCAGGTGGGATCTACTGATCAGGGCTTCCTTTGGGAATCTTCCTATAGACACATAAAGGAACAATCATGCCTGAGGAGTCCTCCTGGCCTGCAATCCTTCCTTCACCCTGGGAGTTTCTGATTAGACCGTATGAATTGTCCAATTATGCCTCTATAACGTTAGCACCACTGGTCATTTTCTCCCCCTAAACCTATCCATGAGAACCTGGAAGAAACAATGCATCACTCTGTCAACTTGTTTTACTGAAAATGAGTGCAGACAATGCCTCAGTCACGGTGACCGTAGCTCTTGCTAGAGCTACAATGTGGATCGAGTTTGGTTTTGTTGTGTGTACTCTCAGTCTCGTGACTCCGTTCCGTGGAACACTTCATAATCACCATTCGGTTTCCACTGGAAGGATGTGCCTATATCCCTACAGTTTTCCTTGGACTCAGTAAGAGGGAAATGGTAGTCTCATTTCTTGTGAGGCATAATTGGCCTATATCAATAATTTCACCAAATGGTTTCACTACCTTGTGGGTTATTGTAATTTCTTGGAAAATTGTGATAAAATTTGTGGAGCCATTCATCTCCTCTTGGCACCTTTCTGCTCTTTGAGTCTCTAATGGTTTCCATTATTTCCTCCCTTGTGATATACTTCCCTAATTTTTCTTTATTGCTCTGTGATTACTGGTGCATTGCTGTTTTTGTAAAGAAAATTTGAAACATGCTATACCCTACAGGGCTTGTTCTGATTTATATTCATTTTCTTGAAATGTTAATAAAGCAGAATTAATTTAAAATTGGCCAATTTGAAACATTCCAAGACCCACCTTCTATACCTGGAAATGAGCAAAATATTTCATGTAAACAGAAGAGAATGGTAATTTCCATGTTCTGTTTGCAATGCCAATGGATTCCTTTTGTCCTGAAAGGAACTCCTTTGGCTTTCTGTATTTGCAGAAAGACCCACTTTAGCTGACGGTCCTGGCTTGATACAGTTCAACCTGAATTAAATACATGTTGTACCAGACATGCTATTTGCCCACCTAATAGTGATTCTCACCCTGTTTAAAATTTTTTAATGCTTTTTATTTATTTTTGAGAGACAGAGAGAGACAGCTGGAGCAGGGGAGGGTCAGAGAGAGAGGGAGATACAGAATCTGAAACAGGCTCCAGGCTCTGAGCTAGCTGTCAGCACAGAGCCTGACATGGGGCTCGAACCCACGAACCATGAGATCTGACCTGAGCCGAAGCCAGATGCTTAACTGACTGGGCCACCCAGGTGCCCCAGATTCTCACCCTGTTTAAAAACAGAATGAAGAATGCTATTCAAGTTGGCAATGTGCTTACCTGGGAACTACGGCTCCAGCCTCCTTGACTGCTCAAATAGCCGTGCAACAGTTTGGGCCAATGGGAAGCAAATGGTGGGCACTGAACAGGGCTCCTCGGCAAGCTCCTTAGAGAGCAGGCGAACTCAAATGGCTTGCACATCGCCCATGATCTTTCCCCACCTTCCTTTATGGACTGCAAATGTGATTATAAAGCAACTACATCATGTTCATGAAATCATCAGACACAAATTTCTTCTTTAAAAAGCAGTGACAATCTCCTTGACCTCATCCGCAGCAATTTCCTACTTGACACATCCCCAAAGGCAAGGGAATCAAGAGCAAAAATGAACTATTGGGACCTCACCAAGATAAAAAGCCTCTGCACTGCAAAGGAAACAATCAACAAAGCTCCTAGGCAACCAACAGAATGGGAAAAGATAGTTGCAAATGGCATATCAGATAAAGGGCCAGTATCCAAAATCTACAAGGAACTTACTAAACTCCACACCTGAAAAACGAATAATCCAGTGAAGAAATGGGCAGAAGACTTGAACACACTCCTCCAAGAGGACATCCAGATGGCCAATAGGCACATGAAATGATGCTCAGCATCACTCATCATCAGGGAAATACAAATCAAAAGCACACTGAGATACCACCTCATTTCAGTCAGGGTGGCTAAAATGAACAAATCAAGAGACTATAAGATGCTGGCGAAGATGTGGAGAAATGGGCACCCTCCTGCACTGGGGGTGGGAATGTAAACTGGTGCAGCTGCTCTGGAAAACAGTGTGGAGGTTCCTCAACAAGTTAACAATAGAACTCCCCTATGACCCAGCAATAGCACTATTGGGGATCTACCCAACGGATACAGAAGTGCTGATGAATAGGGGCACATGCACCCCAGTGTTCATAGCAGCACTGTCAGCAATAGCCAAATCATGGAAAGAGCCTAAATGTCCATCAACTGATGCATGGATCAAGAAGATGTGGTTTATATATACAATGGAATACTATGTGGCAATGAGAAAGAATGAAATCTGGCCATGCGTGGCAACGTGGATGGAATCCAAGAGTGTCCTGCTAAGTGAAATAAGTCAGGCGGAGAAGGACAGATACTGTATGTTTTCACTCATAAATGGAACAGGAGAAAATTAACAGAGGACCATGGGGGAGGGGAAGGGGGGAAAATAGGGAGAGGGAGGAAGGCAAATCATGAGAGACTCTTGAATACTGAAAACAAACTGAAGGATGAAGGTGGAGGGGGCGGGGGAAAGGGGAAAGGGGGGGTGATGGGTATGGAGGACACTTGTGGGGATGAAATGGTGCTCCCTATAGGACTGGCTGAGGCCTTGGTAGTGATAGTATTGAAGATGAACTTTCCCTCAACCCACTAGTCATCTTATTCCATGACAGATGTATCTCTGGAGAACACTGTCTCATAAAACCTGTACACAAACTTTTCCATCTCATAGTATGTGTGCAAGAACTCAATCTGGGCCAGTTAGCCCCTGTGGATCTTGGTCCCATGATCCAAGAGAATGAGGATAATAGAACATGCCTTGTAAAATTACTGTGAGTGGAAATTTGCCATTCCTCTGAACTTTCTAGGTTTAGAGAACCGGTAGGAAATAAGAGCCATTGCCCCAGGTAGGAGCTGAAAATGCGTTATATTTATAAACATCTTTGCAGCAAGGGTGAAGTCCAATGATGTCACCTCCTCAGTGTCTCTCCACTTTCTCCAGAACAGGTGAGGAGCAATAGTAGCAGTGGCTGACATTTCATGGGGGCAGAAATGCCAGTAACACGAACGGCACAAAGGAGCATCTGCTGTAAAGTTGGTTTTGGAGCATAGAAGTGGACAGTGGCACACCAACCTCTAGTTTTTGGTCATAGAGGCTGCAATTTTCCTCCTGAGGGCAGATGACATGGTGTGGGTATTTTTCTAGTTAGCCCAGCTCCAAGCCTGGTTCTGCAGCTTTCCAAACATCTCTGTGGTACATGCGAAAAGGTAGACCTCTTTGAATAGCATCCTTTTCTGCTGGTGACTACATACCTGACTGAGGACTAAAGGGTGGAAAGGAGATCAAGTATGGGACAAAATGTGTGAAAGAAGCACATGGTAGGTAGTCTATATGCTGCAGACACAGGGTTGTATCACCTCTCTGATGGCAGTGTGCTCTTCAGTCCAGGGCTTTGGTCAGTGTGAGGAATAATTGACTTAATAACGGAAAGGATCTAGAACAGTGGCTTACACGTAATAATTGTTCAGGACATACCAAGTACTAACGTTATCGCCCTTAGGTATGAGGATAATCCCCAAGTACCGAACTGCTCAAGCAGCCTGGGAGTGGGGTCCTGGGGCTTGGACTGAAGCAAGATGGCACTGTGCCCACAAGGTGTCTCAGTGGGATTGAACCCAGCTCCCCCCAGGAAGACCCGACTCCCAAGCGCACAATGTCTTCTGATGAACCGGCATTCTGGTGCCGGGTCCTGCTGACAGTCCTTATCCAGTGTAGCGAAAGCGAGAAGCTTTCTAACAAAGGAAAGCAATCTCTGTGTTGGCTCTTGAGCCACTGCTGCCATGTCATCAGGTGACATGGACGAGAGGTGGATGGTCCAAGGTGCGTTCGTATTGGCGTTTGTCAAGTGCCTTGTGCCCTGCACTTCCAGGGAGTGCTGAGATGTTTAACGTTATTCATCACATGAAAACTTCTTTAAATCTCTTGGGGGACAGTTTGTAGATCAAAGATTTGAAAATCGTTTCTTTGATGATTGATTTCCTAAATCGTATAAGCAAAATCTTTGTTTTCTCAAAGATACATTTGCTTTTGCCTTGTTGAGACTTGAATCGACACAGACATAAACCTTCCCGAGGTCAGGGCCACAGTCTCAGATGCGGGTCCAGATCAGAAGACATGAGTCATCACCCTTCATTTTCAATGATGTGCACAGGAAAGAAATCTCAATTAAAATGTAAAAAGAGATCCTCTCCAAAGGTAATGGTTTCCAGCACTCAGGCAGAGGAAATGCAGAAAGAAGTGATTTTGAGTGTTTCCTCTGCTTACAAGTGGAGATTTTAGTAATCAAATGTGTGTTCAGAAACAGTAATCTCCTGAAGTACAAACTAGAGGTTTCTGTCACACTCAGAAGTGTAAGATGTTACACATGCTTTACATAGGTCTTATTTCCTCCAACCAAATTAACACCAGAACTGATGGAGTAAAGGGACCTTCCTTTCTGCCCCCGCGGTACTCTGGGCCATCCTGTGGATGGTGGGGAGGCTGTCACAAGACACCCGTGCTGGTCACTCACCTCAGGCACATCCAGCCTCGCTGTGCTTACTAGAGCCAGATGAATTCTCCATTTGTCCTGACCCTCAAGTATAGCTCCCTTAAAAAAAAAAAAAAAAACTCAAGAAGTGAGGAGTACAATTTTAGTTTTCTCCACAAACCCCCAACAGTAAGGTTGCTGGTGATGACGCTGAACTGAGGTGATCAGCATTAATCCCTCCCATCCACGTGAATTTTCACTTGTCACATGAAAATAGAAGGTTCTGCACTTGGAACTGAAAGCAAGTGAACTTACACGCTCGGTATTTTCTCCACCTCTGTCCACGCCCTGCAAGCACCTGGTGTCACACCACCCAACAGAGTTCCACGCTTCCTACTTCTTTCATCCAGATCCTTGCCGAGCACCCTGTTTCAGGAACAAGGCGCCTGTGGGTGTGGCCTTACCAGGAGCCCCTCCTTTTGTCTGAAGCCTCTCCCTCAATTTTTCTTCACTTCCAAGCCTTCAAATTTTCTTTTCCATCAACACCCTGCTCATCCCCAAAAGATGTAACTTGAGTGCATATTATATGGTAGCTAATAACCATCTCTCCCCTTTAAAGTCAGGCACTGTCCACATTTTCTTATTCCACAGGCCTCCCACTTTCCTTTTTTTAAATTGTAAACATTTAAAAAATTAATTTACTTAGAGTACAAGCAGGGGTGGGGCAGAGAAGGAGAGAGAAAGAATCCCAAGCAGGCTCCAAGCTGTCGGCACAGAGCCTGAAGAGGGGCTCAAACCCATGAACCACAAGATCATGACCTGAGCCGAGATCAAGAGTCAGAGGCTTGACTGACTGAGCCCCCAGGCATCTCTGCAATTTTGTTCTCTTCGTGGGAGCAGTGTTAAAACTTCCCTAGCTGCCTCTGAGAAAGCAGGGCAGCACCTCCAAGGCCAATGACATGGCAGGGAAAGATGCCCTGGGAGGCAAATGCTCCTAGGAAATTCCCCAAATGGGAAGAGGGCCCCCTTCCCCCACCAGGCTGTCTCCGTAAGGAAGTGGTAGCTCCCAGCAGGTGTATGTTCACCCCACCCCACCCCTGCTCCCTGCAGCCCTGACGGCTTTAGTTTCTAGCTCCCGTGTGATGACCTCCTGTTGCCCCCAACTTGTTCTGTTTCACCTACTTAATCCATGTCCTTGCAGTACCGCTGACACTGAAACTGGTCCTTCAGCTGCTTTTCTCAGGAAGCAATGCCCAGGCAGAAAGCTGGACTGCGAGGTTTCCAAAGGAAGGACTCGGGGAAGTCAAGCTTCTGTAGCTCCCAGGCCAGGGTGGGGCTGGCAGAGATGTGGGGTCCTGGTCACCTCCCTTCTGGCAGGGGCAGGAATGGGGGCAGGAAGCCCGCATCCACAGTGTGTGCCGACCTCGGTGCTGTAAATCCCCCCACCAGAGCCAGGCTGAAGCTTCCAGTGTGACGTCCCAGGATTCAGAATCGGGGACATGGGCACAATAAGCTCTCACAAGCTGGTGCAAGCTGCTTAGAGCTTGCCATGTGTCACGGGTACCCCACTTACACTGGCCTTCTGACCTTAAATTGTTCTATTGTAGGGACTTAAGGGACTCAGATTCTAGTGTTTTCCCAAACTTGATTAAACAACTTTCCCCTCTTTCCTCGCCTCCACCACTTTTTTGTGTGGAGGACAGGGATGGAAATGGGAGGCAGGGCATTGATCATGAAAGTGGAAGTAATATGAATTTCACTGGACTCTATTTTGCATTTTTCCTGTTAGGAGTGCACTTTCTTGGTGGCAGAACTGTAGACATAAAGGGATGGAGGACCATCCCCAAACCACGTGGCCCTCTGGGATTCCATCTCTCCTTCCTGTTAAGCTGACGGTGCTAAATTAAAGACAGCCATGAGTGTGATTAAAGATAATCAAAATACTGACCCACATCTCTCTCTCACTTCACCACAGTTAGACCATGAAGGGCTGTCTGTATGGAGTGTACCTTCTCCTCTTCCCACTGGTCTGGTCTGACTCCTAGTGGTCTGGTGTCTGACGTACCCTTTGCTCCTCCCCTCGGATCTGCCCCCAGATCTGGGTTGAAGCATACCCCGTCCCTCTTCCATAATACTGTGTGAGTCACCATGTGGTTTACAACTATACTTCTTGTCGAAAAAGTTTAGGGCCATATGTGTTCTGGAACCTAAAATTTCTGTATTTTAGGAAGGGAAAATTCCCAAAATATTCCTATTTGTATATGCATACAAAATACTGTATGAAATCTGTAGTGAGACTTGTGGCACCATTTTTTAATAAAAGACAAGAACATTTCACCCATGAAATATACAAATATTGACATGAAGTGAGATAAATAAAAACTATAGATAGGAAAAATAGGCTTTAGGAAATACCGATAAGACACTGTGAACCATGTGCTAGATTCTAGGTTGATCATCTGTCCCTTCCACCAGGCACTGAGTTTTTGGAGGACAGGATGTATGCCTCACCATGGATGCATGATGAGTGCCTGGCTCAGAGCAGACTCCCCAAGGGAGCATGCTGAGTTCATCTCACACCACACACACACACACACACACACACACACACACACACACACACACACACGACGACCACCACCACCACCACTGGGGTTACTGGCCCAGTCTCTCCTGGAGCCATGTTTCTTCCCAGAAAGGCTGCTAAACTAAAAAATACCTTGTCCCTCCTGTCTTGGATTTATTGACCAATGACCTGAGCTAGTAGCTCTTCAGTTAATTTTCATAAGGTTTGGTGAATGAATTAGAATTAAGGGAAATGAGATTATCACAGAGAATAATGAGGAAATTGAAACCACTGGAAAATATAATCTTTGATCTACAGGATAAAATATTTCAGATTCTGTGCACTACCAAAGCTTCATTTGGTAATCAAGGCTTAGTCAAGGATTTCAAATCCATAATTGTGTTCCATTTAACTGCATTTATAAGTAAGCAAAAAAAAAATACCATTGGAAAGGCATTAGAAAATTCTCTCAAAGTATTTAGGTGAGAAAAGAGATGATTTCATTATCCATCTCTAGATCTTCTGCTCAGTTTAATGTGCGTTATCTTACGTAATTGAACATAATGAATTTTTTGCCACTTGACAATGAATCACTACAACACTCAAGTCCTGGGAATTGTAAGGTCATAAAATGCTTAAATATTAGTCTTATTTCTCACCAAAGAGGATTCTATTCCCATTGATATTTGAATTGTTTAGTGACGACTGTCAAACTTTTTAAATTCATTTTTTGAATGATCTTAAGTACAAATAGGAAAGAACACGAATAAAGAATGTATAGATCCTGAACGTTTGCAAATTCCATGTATGCCTGAGCAAATCTGAGGAATTAAACAAGTGGGCGGACAGTGCACACTACCGTAATTAAAACAGGCTCCATGTGAGCTGCTTCTGACATGTGGCAGATGGAAAAATGGGTTTCTTTTTGCTATCTTTATGCAAATTGTCAAGGATAATCACTCTGAGTCCATGCCTGGCTTGCACACGCAGGTTAATTAATCAGCATACCTGACACACGGTCAGTTCCAGATACTAGCACACTGAGTTTGGGGGTGTGGTAGAGCTTCGGACCTCATTAAAGTCCTATAAATCTCAAGTGACTTTCATATAATTGAGGAATAACTTCTTTACACCAAAGAGCTGTTGGTGAGCAGTCTGATTCTTCTGTACTATGGAGTTTTCATGTTTCTAGTTCAGTTAAAAAGAAAAAACAATCCTGGGAATGGTTTGTATAAAATCATGAGCACCAAAGCTCATGGTCAACATGATTCTAAAGTGAGAAAACCGCTCCCAGGAAGAGTTCCTAGGAGTCTCGAGTGTGCCCACAGACTCTGCTCTAGGTGTTCTACCAGCTGTCACACGTGATCTCTACCCCCAGGAGCCCTTGTGGTGGGTCCTGCTTTCTCTGTTCCATTTCCTCTTACTGATTTCAGACAACCCTTTAGGGACAGAATTTGGGGGACAAAAGAACCAGAGCTGGCAGTTTTTCTGGAAGCTGTAATCTAAAGCGATGGCTTCTCCTGCTGACATCAGTCTAGAACAAGGCACTGCCTGGACGCCCATGCAGCCGTTTGCTAGCTAGGCCCCCTGCTCACCTCTTGGTTCCAGAACCCATACTGATGTAAGAGTAGAAGTGAAGCACCAATGTGTCCTGGGCGCTGGCTGCCCCAGCCACTGTCCACTGCACGCCTCCGCTGCGTCTGATCTCACATGGAGGGTCCCTGGGAGCTCTCTTTCCCTCCATTTGCTGTGACCAGAGGGGGCCCCACCAGATTCCTCTGCCATCCTGCCCTACACACACACACACACACACACACACACACACACACACACACACGTGAGCACACCACGCCCTACCTACAGGGCTCCAGGGGCAGACTCCATGACTCAGGTCTTGCACTTAGTGTGACTTCACTTAGGGAGGTGTGCTAAGTTCACTCCTCCGTACAGGGGACTTGCTACCCCACTGGGCCTTTGCGAGGATTGGAGAGGGTGATGGGGTTAAGTGCTCAGCACCCTGCACAGCACCTGGTAAATGCATGATCGCGGTAACTGTTATGACAGCCTCTCTCACCGTACTTGAGCCTTGGATGAGTCTGCCTTTGGCCCCCAAACCACGGGCCTTGGTTCTGTAACTGCATTTCTTACTCCTCTTCCAGAATACTCTGCAGTGAAGCCTAGAGCCCTCCCTCCTGCTGTGGGCTTTTCCTTTGTGCAGATGCTTCTCATGTTAACAACCTGGTTGAACTGAAAACTGTCACCTTGCCACCCTTGCTGGCTGCCTGCAGCACTGGCCACCTTGCTTGTCACCCTCTGCATGAGGACCAGGGCCTGGCCTCTCCCTGACTCCCCTCTCTGGCCACCAACTCCTCTGCTTAGAGGCGCAGTCAAAAGATAGAAACATGCTGTGTCTGAGCTGCATTTTTATCCATGAATTAGATGATAAATTAGATAATTATATAACAGGATTCAGATGAGCAGAGAAACTTTGTGAGTAAACCCCATTTCATCCAGAGAGATTTAAGAATGGGACACTCAGGCACACTATTTTTTAGAGAAATTCCTTCCAAGCTAACTCTAGTTCCTGATTTTCTAAGATTTATCATTCATAAAAAATGAAATTAAAACCTATTAAATAGTTGTATCAGTTATTAATATAAGAGGTGCTCTGTGACCTTGAAGTGACCGTTGCTGGTCCCCTTAACTTCTAGATGAAATAGTTCAACTGGTCCTAATCTTTACAAAGTAGTGGACATGCAGTTTCTCGGTGTGGTTTTTAGGCCACTTACCTCAGAATCAGGAAGGACTTTCTCAGACTCGTTAGACCTGCGCTTCGAGCTTACGTAGAGCACTAAGCGTTTCGTGCCAGTAAATCTCTGAAATAAAACATGAAGTGTTTATTGCGCAATAACCCCGTATCATTGGTGCAGCATGCTCAAAGTGTCCTGAGGACCCATTTCCAATGTGTGGGTGCTGGGGGAGGGCTCCCCACGCCACCAGGCAAGTCCCTGACCCCGGGGGGTGCCCTAGAGGCCACTCCATTCTCACTGTACCCAGACATCACATGAGCGGTCACAGGGTAGGAACTCCCACCCAAAGTTTTCTTGATTCAGAGACGAGAGTGGCCGAATTCAGCCCCTTCTGTGGTTCTAATGATGCACTGCTCTCTGTGGTGTCATGATAAAAGCATAGAATTTCTCGGCGTGTCGAAGTCACGTGGGTTATTTTTCATGGCTGACAACACGTTTGTAGCGGTGCTCAGAGTGGTGGGCACAGTAGCAGGGGAAGGGGCCACAGGCTTTAGGGAGAAGTTCTAATACAAATAAAGTGACTTGTCATTTTCAAGGTGTGGGTATGTAGACCGCTTCTGAGCAAACAAGTCTGTTTGTCAGTGTCAGTGTATTGGGCTGTTCGGAGAGACTGAGGTTTATCACAAGGAACTGGCTCACACAGTCACGGATGCTGAGGGTCTCAAGTGCCGTAGTCTGGCCAGAGACCCAGGAGACCACATGGCAGGGTGCCAGTGGGAAGGGCACTGGCTTGAGGTGGGAGATGAGTCGATGTTAGTACCAGTGTGAAGGCAGGAAAAAGCTGATGTCCCCGGGGCAAGGCAGGCATGCCGAGGGAAATTCTCTCCTCCTTGGGGCAGTCAGCCGTCTGTTCAAGTGTCTTCAACTGATTGGATGGGGCCCACCACATTATGGAGGCCACTTGATTCTACTTACCTTATCGATTTACCTTTAGGGGCTCCTGGGAGGCTCAGTTGGTTAAGCATCTGACTCTTGATTTCAGCTCAGATAATAATCTCACAGTTTTGAGATGAAGCCCCGCGTTGGGCTCTATGCTGGCAGCGTGGATCCTGCTTGGGATTCGCTCCCTCTCCCTCGGCCCTTCCTCTGCTTGAGCGTCAGCACTCTCTCTCAGAAAAACACGTTAAAACATTTAAAGTGATGCCCTATACCAAGCGTGCACATTAGGCTGTGAGTCCTTAGACTCTTAAAGAGTAAGACAAAAAGCAACTCCCGTTTTTGTTATTTACCATGTCCTTAAACTTGACCTAAAAAGTGACTTGTTGAGAGTCGAAAAAAACTTTGTGTAGTTTATCGTCATGAAATTAAAATTCATAAAAATCTTCATGGTAACTTGCCTTTTAGAAACAATCTCCAACACACACTTCCATCATTTCACTTATTTCTAGGTTTTAACTTTGTTCCCTTTTCCTGTAACTAATATAGTGAGCCAGCTTAATTCATTAAGCATTTAATTGAGGCTAAAAAGTCACTGCTTCAGCTCATGGAGTGATTATCTCAATTAGGCTGAGTTTATAAGTACTGTGCTGTTTAAGGCCGGTGTTAGCACTCACCTTCCCCCACTGTACAGTTATTTTGATAAAATAAGGGTAAAGGGCACTTAAATATCAAGAGTGGCACAGATAACTGGTTAAAAAAAAAAAAGGCCAACCATGTGACAGCTCAAAATGCTGATCAGCTCAGGGCCACTTGTATGAATTTCAACAAAAGGCAGTCGGGTGGGTGTCTGTGTGTAATGTATGAAGGACAGGGTCCCAGGGGGGCAATCTGCAATTAGGCCATGAATTCAGCCCAGCAGTCCCTAAGTACTGATGTCTGTGACCTGTGGAGGTGTTAAGGGGACGTGGAGTATTTTTCCTTAATTCTCCCAGCGGTTGCTGTTGTGAATGACAAACACATATTTTAAAGAAAAGATCAAGCTGTATATATTCAGAACATAATTTTCTAACACAGTGATATATTTATCTAAATGGCAAAGAATAAATAAAAAGATTGAAACTATCCAGTTACAGCAATGGGCAAATCCTCTAAACACAGAAAATCAACAAGGAAACAATGGCTTTGAATGACACACGGGACCAGGTGGACGTAACAGATGGACTCAGGACATTTCATTCTGCAGCAGCAGAATCCACACTTCGCGAGTGTGCACTGAACATTCTGCAGAGCAGATCACACACTGGGTCACAAACCCGCCCTCAGCAAGTGCAAGAAGACTGAGAAGGCATATGCTCTAACCACAGGGCTATGAAACTAGAAGTCAACCACAAGAAGAAAGATTTGGAAAGACAACAAACACATGGAGGTTAAGTAGCACAAAAAGAAATGTAACCTGAAGACAACAAACACATGGAGGTTAAGTAGCACAAAAAGAAATGTAACCTGGTTTGGGATCCTAAAAAAATAAGCTAGAAAAAGTACACCCTGAGTGGATGGCTTACCTGGAAGTCCACCGAGTCTCAAGGCAGCAGCTGTTGGATTCACTGGGGCATCTGCTTAAAATGAGGCCCCAAACCGCGAGAACATGACTTGAGGAGGCACACGCTAAACTTCGCTTTGCTCGCCTTTGAGTTTAGCCACAATATAATTGCTTTCTGAACTTCAAATAATAGGGATGCGGCAAACATCTTAAGTCTGTTGTAAGAGGTTAAATATTAAGAACCGCTGAGAAGTCCTGCTCTTGGATCAACCGGGGACGGTTGTGCGGCATACTTGAGGTGCCTAAAAGTTGACAGAGGCACACTGGAGGCATTAGAGCCACTACTCTAGTCAAGCTGCAGCGAGAGGCTTTGAACATACAGGAAGCCTGTCCAGGCTCTGGCGCGAGGACAGGATTTCAGGGGATCAAGGAAGAGGGACAATCCCCACAAAACCTATACGCGTTTTGTTAATATTGAGATGAACATGCAGCAATCCCTGCATTTTACATGAAGCTTCTCTCCCTGAGCAGGGAGGGGCTCGACAGTGTCGATGTGGAAACCTTACCCCCAAGTCACAAACACAGATGTCCTCGTCTTCCCTCTCCTGGCCTTCTGGAGTTTTCTCTTAGGTTTACAGTTCCTCTTTCCTGCTGCAGTTAACTCCTGAGGCTCACACGCCTGCCCCTGTCTGTCCACAGACGCTCCTGTTCCATTGCCTCCACACTTAAAGAGTCCCCTGGGGACATGCAAATGGAGCTCATTGTCCCCTTTCCATTGACATATTTCTGCAGAGAAGTTTCACTGCCCTCGTGGTCCTGGTGGTGCCCCCAACTCTTCCCTGCTCTGGAGGCGGCACACTGGCCCCTGGCCTGGAGCAGAACAGGCCTGACTGGAGAGCAGATGGTGTGGCTGCCAGGCTGCTGGGGAGGGCATCCGCCTCTGTCTCCCTGGAGGGCCAGGGGAGGGCTCCCACCTTCTGCAGGGTCCCTGCTGCACGCGGGCTCTATCCCCACGTTCCCAGAACACCTGAGGCTGAGGCAGGCGGCAGGACGGACCCTGAGCTCCGTGAAGGGCAGGGAGGGTGCCTGCGTGTCTGCGGCCCAGCTGGGGTCCTGCAGGGCAAGGAGGGAAGCAAAAAGGGTGGCGACAGAGCCTGACCCGTGGCTTGGGGACAAGGACGAGGCACGGTGAGACCAAAGACCATGTAAGAGGCTCTATCCAGTTGCATGTTTCAGACCAGGGCTCACTTGAGTGGGAGGCAGCATGCAGAACTTTCTGGAATGATGGAAATGTTTTCTATCTTGACTGCTTTGTGCTTGAATGGATGTATTCATTCGTCAAAATGGATCAAATTGCTGGTCTGCTCCTCTGCCTCAGTGGATCGTCAGCTCCGTGGGAGCCAGACCACGTCATGCGTGTTGACACCTCGCATGGGTCCAAACCGGAGGACACGTGATGACTGCTACAAGGGAGGGGGAAGGGCAAAGCAGAAAGGAAGGAAAAGATGGGAAAGTCCTGTGTTCACCTTTGCCCCCTTAAGGGAGGAGGGTGTTGGGCTATTTGTCAGACCCCAGCCTGGGTGCTGGCTCTGAGACCTCGAGGAAGCACAGAGATTTTTGGCCTGTTTAGGACAAGCACTAGCGGATATCAAGCGTAGTATTTAAATGACCATAATTCAAGTACTGTGTCACTGGTAAAGGCACAGACAGGTAGTGTGCTTTTAAATCTTCTTCAAGGAACGCGTCACCCTCCTCTGTTTCATCGATGAGCACAAGCTCATGGCCAAGACCACTATGGGCCCAGCACGCTGATGGATACAGACGACCAAGGACAACTCTCCCAGTGTGACTGTTTATCAACAGTAGGAGACGAGGAGAGTGGTGTGGGCTTGTAGTTTTGAGAGAAAAAGGCAGAAAATGCAATCGTGCAAATACAAATTCATTTTTTAAAGGCACAGAAAATCTACCTTAATCAAAATAATTTTTTTTTAATTTGAAAGTTTTAGTTAGGAATAATTGTGCCTAACAAACTTTGCATGCTTAAAGTGTGTATGTAAGTTGGTATGTTTAATACTTGTGTACAACTGAAGGCATCGACTTCCTCGAACTAATGAACATGTATTACACCTAAAATTTCCTCTTAGCCCTTAAAATCTCCTGCCTCACTCTGCCACCACTGAAAGGCAGTCACTACAGATTCGTTAGCACTTTCTACCATTTTATGTAAATAGAATCATACTGGCAAATCATCTTTTCTCTCTTTTAATCGACGTAATTATTTTGAGATTCATCTCTGTGGCTGTGTTTACCAACAGTTCGCTATTTATTGCTGAGCACTGTTCTGCCGTGTGGACGTACTATAATTTCTTCACTCACTTATCTGATGGTCACTTGGTTATTTCTGGGTTGTGCTTACTACAAATGAAGCTACCATTCTGATTTGTATGTGGTCTCTATGTGAAAATACGTTTCCCTTTCTTGTGGGTGAAAACCTGTTGTCTGAAGTGGGTGTACTATTTCACACCCTCACGAGCAGTTGCTGAGAATTTTTGGAACTTGTCACCTTCAGGAAGCACTGTTGGAGGAGTCCTTTGAAACAGAAACATTTTAGAGGATGTGGGGTGGTAACTCAGGGTCTTCATTACAGTTTCTTAATAACCATGATGCCAAGGATGTTTCTATGTGTTTACCTGCCATGTGTACCTTGCGTAGTGACGTGTCCAAGGTTTTGATCTGCTTGTTTATTGGGTCATTTGTTTTCTTACTGAGATAGGAGTTCTTTGTGTATTTTTAAGAATCCTTTGTCAGACCTATCTTTTCCAAGTGTTTTATCGTAGGTCAAGATTTCCCCATTTTCATAATGGTGTCTTATGAAGAACAAAAATTTAAATTTTTTATGTTCACTTTAATCATATTTTTCTTTTACAGTTCAATTTTTTTGTGTCCTTTTACAAAATCTTTGCCACATTCAGGAATACTGAGAACCTCTTTTATGCTTTCTTTAAGTGGTTTTATGGTTAAGCACTTGCATTTAGGTCTAGAATCAATCTCTTGGGAATTTCTGCCTCCAGAAAGCCAAGGGCCAAGGCTCATTGTTTGGTGCATGGCTGTCGACTTGCCCCACATCAGTCACTGAAAATGGTCTTGTTCCTCATTGGATTGCTTCAACGACTTTGCCAAGAATCCATTCACTGTAGAATTATGTGTCTATTTTGGGATCTGTAGTCTGTGCCAATGATCTATGTATCTATTTTATGTCATTACAATATTTTCATTATAGTTTCATAATGTCTTAAAATTGAGTAATAGGAGTTCCAACATTGGTTGAGTTTATTTTTTGTTTTTTAAATTTGTGATTTTCTACACAAGTTTTACAATGGGTTGTTAAAATTTCTGCCAAAAGAAAAAAGCCTGCTGACATTTTGATTAGGGTTGTGTTGTTTCTATAGATCAGCTTGGGGAGAATGGACATTATGACAATATGAAGTCTTCCAATTCAGAAACATGATAGTTGCTCCATTTATTTGGATCTTCAGTTTCTCTCAAGAATATTTTGTGGTACATGTGGATGTGTCCTGCACCTACTTTGACATCCAAACTGTTAAATGAGGATCATAAAAGCCCACGCCCCATAAGTTTGGGGTAAGTAAGGGTATGCACACAGGGCTCAGCACATAGTCACCCAACCAACAGTACCACTAGAGGACAGAAGGCCATCTTGCAATTGAAGAAGGAAAACATGGTGAAGACCAGGCATTCATTTTAAGAACGATTTAACCAAAGAATGCACTGACAAGTCTGATGTGCTTCCAAACATGCTTGCTTAAGCCCCACGCTCTCCTTCCCCATTGGTTACAGTGATGCTTGAGCTTATAATGGGCTTTATAGGGTTTGTGTGCTTGGTTGCTACTTCTATTCAGGAATCAAGTTTAAAATGTCTTGGAATATAAGCAGAAATAACTTTCCCAGCTTCTCCTCTCTCCCTTCAGGACCCTGTCATCACTGACACCCTGCAGTCACTTCAGTTAAGTATGTGATCATTCATGCAATTACTCTTTCCTTCAAAATAATTCTTTCTAGATGGAATTGCCAGGGCACCTGGGTGGCTCAGTTGGTTAAGCATCTGATCTAGATTTCAGCTCAAGTCATGATCTTTTGGTTCATGGGTTTGAGCCCAACATGGCACTCTGCACTGATAGCTAGAAGCCTGGTTGGGATTCTCTCTCCTCCTCCCCCTCTGCTGCTCAGCCACCCCTTCTCTCTTTCAAAATTAAACTTTAAAAATTTCTAAAGGGGTGCCTGGGTGGCTCAGTCGGTTAAGTGTCTGGCTTCAGCTCAGGTCATAATCTCACAGTTCGTGGGTTCGGGCCCCGTGTCGGGCTCAGTGCTGGTGGCTAGCTCAGAGCCTAGAGCCTGTTTCAGATTCTGTGTCTCCCTCTTTCTCTGACCCTCCCCAGCTCATGCTCTGTCTCTCTCTATCTCTCAAAAATAAATTAAGAAAACATAATTTTTAAAAATATTTAAAAAAAACAAATGGAATTGTTTTTAAGACATACATGACAATTTGTAGGACCTTCCTTAAGAAACTAGAATGGAATGCCTTAATTCCTTAAACATGGAAAATTTAAAGGAAGATGAATTTCTAACAATACTCTAAAAGTTAGATAAATTACTTATGATCTGTTATAACAAAATGGGAATGAGTTATAATAATCTATTTAATGCTCCTGATGTCATTCTGTGAAGGCACACTTTATTCTTTATCCTTTCCTGTGGTACTAATGTCCTCTTCTCGGTGGGCTCCCCTGAGCCAAGTCCAAGCCCAACAGTGGTTTGTAGACACACTGGAAAGATCTCAAAAGCCTATTTTTCCACTTGGAAGTTTTAGAAAATTTTTTGACACTTTCATGTTAAGTTACTTATCTTGAATATTTTTATCAGAAGGTGATCCATCCATTCCTGAGAGCTGATCAAGTTTTATAATATTGTTAATATTAAGGCAATTTCTGTTTTAGCTGTTCTACAAAGAAAAGTATTTTCTCTTTCACTCCATGTCTCTCTGAGCTTTCTCCAGGTCACTATGACCTCATGACAGGTAGACAGGGGTGGGGAGGGGCCCTGAGCAGTTCCCCCTTCAGCCTCTCTCAGGATGGGAAGCTGGGCCGGTGTGCAGACACAGGGCGCCTCTAGTGTCCACTAGGCTTGTGGGCGGCAAGGCCAGAGGAGCAGGCCTGAGGGTGTGTGGAGATCACAGATCTGCAGACAGGTGCACCAGAAATTCCCTTCCTCCGGAAGATGCAGACCTGGGCTTTCTGACCACATGATGCTGACAAGCTAAGGCAAATGCGAGTCGTCTTCTGTAGGTTTGCCCCAGGATTCTTGCTCTCACCAGTAGGTGCTGCCAAGGCCAGGAATGAGCTTTACCTTCTCTTCACCTTCTTTCCATGGCTCCTGAGGTTTTCCAGAACCCTGAACTCCTCCAAACTTGACCCGATCCATTGGCTCTCCTTCACTCCATCACTTTGCTTTGCCATGTACGAGGGATTCCAAAACCAGGAGGTCTGCCCCTCAACTCTGAATTCAGGGTCTAGAATTTCAGAATGTTACCAAGAGATTCAGGCTTTGAAGGCAGACACTCAGGGTTCAGGTTCTTCCTCCATTATTCTAAGCCATGTGACCAGGGACAGTTTCCATCCCAGAGCCAAGATTGAGAATCCTGCCTGAAGACATTGTTGGGCAATGTATCTCTGTATCATCCTGTATGCCTCGAGCCTCAGTTTCCTCATCTGTAATATGGACACCTACATTGTGTCCTGTAGGAAGGGGTAAAGCAAGGACAGTGAACACGTGGTACTGCCATTGACTCTTCCCTACACAACAGCGGGTCATCAGGGCTAGGAAGTGGGCCGAGGGGATGCAATGGAGATCGAAGGTAACACACGAACTGCAACCACCATTGGCAGATGGAGGACGAGGAGGAGAGGAAGGAGGGGGAGCCAGGAAGGATGGAGGAGGAAGGGGAGGAGGCTGAGTGGGGGGGGGGAAAGGAAGAAATCCTTGCTCAGTCTTGGGCGATTCTGAGTGATCTGGGACACTGTGCTCATGGAAGTTAATCTCCATAGACTTAGTATTCAAACCTGTTCCTAAAATCTTCCATTAGTGCCTCTACTTGGGGAAAGCTAGACGTCCAGTGAGATGGACTCTCCATAAAAATGACCTCAGCCTTTTGTACCAGATCATATTTGATCTAAAGATTACAGACAGAGAAGGGCTGTAGAATGAAACACTGAAGATGTGCTGAGTGTCCCCAGAGTGATCTGTCCTTGCCAGGCCAGCCTCCCACCCCACACTCTCCCTTCAGGCTTTGGACGACCAGCTCTCCTACCAGTGACTATGCCCCCTTGGATGGTGAGGCAAGAGCCCATCCATAAAGGCAACACAAAAGACAAGGCCCACACAGTCAACCTGGAGGCAGGGGCTCGTCATTGCTGAGGCTGGCGCAACCCCAGAAAGGGCACCAAGCAGGAATTAGATCCATATCCCATTCCTGGTCCTGATACTCTAGCAATAATCATCGTTCACTTGGGATGGACTGGGAAGGGCTCCCATGGAGGCAGGTGCCACAAACACGCTGACATTCGTCTCTGGGCTGGGACACGTGGCTCCTGAGAAGTCAGAGTTAAGAGAACAAACAAGATAACTACAGACAGAAGAAAAATCATAAGGCAATAGGAACGGAGAGTTTCTAGGATATTTAAAAAGTATTCTAAAATTTTGCAAAGTCCAGAGAGAGATTATAAAAAGAGCATGGTCCCTGCTGGAAAACGTTCTGTTCTGGAAGATGAGACAGAAGGAATATTCCACAACAGACAGAATATACACGGGGAGCATGAGGGCCGAAGCGAGGGCCATGAGGACGGATTCAACTTAAGGGGCTGATGTGGGAAGACAGAAGCTGTGCAAAAACACCCAGTATAAACATGACATTTAAGGAACAAGTAGAAGTTTCCAAAGCTGAAACAATGGGAGATTTCAGGCTCACTGAATGATAGGCCAGATTAATGAAAGAGGACACATACCTGGACATCCTGGTGAGGTTCCTGAATTGAGTGTGAAGGAAAATGCGGACACGCTTGCAGTCACGTACATGCAAGTCTGCGGCCCCGGAGACCAGGCTCTTGGCGATGTTCGTGGACCTGAGATGCGCTGAGCAGACCCGGCCCTGCAGTCGGAACAGAAGTGCACATTTTACTTCCTGAAGCTGCTGTGACTCATGTAACAAAATCTCAAGGGCTCATCAAGAAACTGACTGGAGGAGGCATAGCCCAGGGGAACAGGGCCAACCTTTCAGAACCGACCCCTGGCCACGGGGACAACTGGAACACTGAAGCAGTGGAGGGTGGCATCACAGCCACGGGGCTAAAACCAGTTCCCCCCAGGACCTGTCAGGTACAGCGATCGTTCTGACCAATGGTCATCTCACAGATCAATTCCATAAGTACCTGCTGAGCGCCTACCAAGTGCCAGGTACTAGGATCCAATCACACATGATGGGGTGTGTTGGGGAATGCTCGTGTGAGTAGGTGAGGAAGACAATGAGCAAATATACCAAGAGATACACAAAGTAGTACCAACAGGGCCGTGAAGAAAAACAGAGCCAGTGAAGACGGTGGAGAGGAGCACAGGGAGACGTTCATTCTTGCAAACATTTGAGTGCAAGGTAATAAAGCAACTACGGTAATCCAGAGCGGGGCCAGTCTTGGCACGCTCCAGGGACAGAAATAATAAGAACAGGCAGCAATCACAGGAGACGAGGGTGAAAAGGTTCCCCAGAGTCAGAAAATGTGCTTTGCTGGCTGTTACTCTGGGTGAGCTGGGCCGCCTCTGGCGTGGTTTGAGGAGATTGGCCTCTTTTGTAAAAGAATCCATCACTGTGACAGCCACGTGGCCAGTAGCCAGATGGGCAAGAGGTACAAATGCGGGAGCGCAGGTGGGGGTCTATTCCAACATTCTGGGAGGAGGAGAGACTCTAGTGGAGGTGGATCATGGCCCGAGGCACCTGTGAGAGGCAGTGAGAAGTTGCTGGATTCTCAGCGTGTTTTGAAGGCAGAGCCAACCAGCTTGCTTCTAAATTGGATGTGGGATTTGAGAGGAGGAGGGGAATCGGGATGGATTCCCAGGCTTTTGGCCTGAGCCACAGGGTGACTGACTGGGGGAGTATTTCTGGAAGATGGACAGCAGAGGGGTGGAGAGGGGCCCGGGGAGGGCAGTCACAACCGACAGCTCACTTCCTTGGAGAGGACTCCTAAACGTTTGAGACAGATGTAAACATTAAATACGCATCTGGAACTGAGAAGAAAGGTGTCAATTTGATGTTCCTCAGTGACAGAGGCCACTGTAAAACTAAGCTTGGTCCTTTGAGAGTTGGAGAGGAGAAGGTGCATTGACAGAGATTCGAGGGGCCAGGAGGTAGGACAAAAGCCAGGAGTCTGTGGTTTCCCCTCAGGTCAAGAGGATAACAGGAGACAAAAATGGTGTGTATGTCACATGCAGCCAGAAGACTGACCAAGGTGGAGACTGGGGCTCAGTGCTTGAATTCTCCAGCAACCCCAGCAAACCCAGCGAATACGATGAAGCTGAACTGATTGCTTAGTGGGTCAAGGAGAACGCCATCTGGAAAAATTAAAAATTAGAAACCTATTCCATGTCATAGAGAAAAATCTGGATTAAATATCCAATCATGAAAAATAAAATACAGTATAATTTTTCTATTAATACAACCTTGGGGGTTGAGGTAGAGCGAGAAAGTAGTTTTAAGATATATGGAAAGCCCAGAAGTTATAAAAGAAAATATTGACAGTTTATCTCCTAAAAATTGAAATTTTCCATCTGGCATAGACTACTGAGCCAAATCAAAACCAGATTCCTTTCTCTTGATTTTTAAAAAAGTTTTACTTTAATTCCAGTTAAAATACAGCATTATTTTTTCAAATATCTGATATTTGAAAGTGTGGTAGGAAATAAAGTGGAAAATAAGAAATTTTTACTTATTTGAATTTGTGAACCCAGATTGTCATAACAACTAGGATAGAGTCTACAGATAACCCAGTTAGGTTATTTCATTTGTTTCTTATAAATCTCCAACAATAAACATTTATTATGCTGAAAGATTAAAAAAAAAAGGGGGGGGAGGAGGTTGCAAAAAATATGGCAGATAAAGAGTTAGGAGCGCACCAGCAGGAAGCACTTCATGTTAGTAAAAGGTACAAAAGAAAATCAAGGGAAAGCTGGCAAAATGTTAGAAGGGAAAATGTACAAAAGAGAAAGTGGAAATGTCTGATAAGTACCAGAAAATGTGTTCAGTCTCACTGTCTCTTAATGGAGCTCAAAGCCATGATGAGTCAGTGCTGTTGGTTCCACATTTGCCACAGTTAAAAAGACTGTGTCCTGTGTGGGTGAGGGTGTAATGAGGTGAGGGTCTTGTTTACGACTGCATGAGGGCAAACTGCTCTTTTCTTTCCATAAATGCACCTGGCAGTATCTCTTAAAATTGCACAGGCACAGGAAATGTCCAAGAGTTTGAGGTGCGATCTGGCACAGAGCCCTACAAACATGCCCACAGTCACATACGTTGAAGCAGTGCTGTTAGTGGCAGAAACCACTGGGAAAAACCCTGCATTCCACTCCCCTAAGAACGCTAGAGTAATTCCAGCAGATGCAGACTCTAAAATGTTATTTTGCAACGACACTGCACGACTTTGTCAGTAATGACCTGTGAAATGTCCGTGATGCATTTTTCACCATTTTATTGATATATAATTTGCAAACCACGAGACTTACCCATTTAAAGTATACTTCAGTGGGTTTTCCTAGATTCATAGACCTGTGCAACCATCACCACTAATACCAACCACACCGTTTTTTCCACCATAAAGGAAGGCTTGTCCCGGGTGGTCGCTGTCTATTTTCCTGCGCTTCCAGCCCACCACTCCCCAGGCCACTACTGACTGAGCAGGGCGCTCTGGTCTGGGTGTCTGGGTCCCCCAGAGTCACATGGTGACTGGGAACGCCCAGCGTAGTGATGCTAACAGGTGCGGCCTAAAGCTGGTGCTGACGTGGTGAGGGTGGAGCCCCTGCCCTGCCTCACCCCTGTCCCCAAATCCTTGCGTCCCTGGAAAGTAGAAGCAAAGATTTGTCTCAGGCCCTGCTACTAGGGACCATCCAGGCTAAATCCTTCATGAGTTTCTCACCCCGGAAGGTAGCGCTAGAGCAACAATGACCACTGGGTGCCCTGACGCGGCGGGCTGCAGTTCCCACAGGAGCGCGTGAGGAAGGATGAAGCTGGGTCACCTGTGTAAGTGGTCAGATCTGTCACGTGGATCCTGGCCATTGACGGGACACGAGCTGTCATAACCATGTAACTCAGCTCCGAGCTCAGGGTCGATCTCAAGGGGAGTCAACAAAACAGCTCCTCAAATTTCTTAAAACAAACGACCCTAGTGAAAACCAGTGTCCCTCAAAGTCGCTGTGATCGACCAGCCCCCAGCAGGCCCAGGACTGATGGCTGGGCAGATGAGGGGCTGGAAGGGAGTGTCCTGTCACCTGCTGCCCCTCCTCCCCTCCCTCTCTGTGAGCCACTATTCCCAGGCACTGACCTGCTGCAGACCTTCTAAGGACGCCCAAGCTCCAGTGTGTCATCTTCCGCCGAACAGAAATTACCAGGACAGTCTTAAAGCTTCTTTGCAGGTGGCCCTGGGCTGGTCACAGCACCTGTGACCCTAAGAAGGAGGTGCTGGTTCCTGCAGGGGTGTGGCCAAGCCTGTATCCCTGGGGGGAAGAGGCAGCAGGGAATAGGACACTCCCACCGTGCTCTGCCTACCGGTACACCAGGGGCCCTGGCCAGGCCCCCAGGGTCATCAGAGTCAGTGACAGGAAGCTTGAGCAAGCACGCTGGCTGCCAGGAGGAGGTGTCCATGCGACCAAACCTGTATCTCACCCAGTTCTACCAGGTGAGGCAGGTTTTCCTGAGGAAAGAGGGGGAAACAGCTGATCTGCTGAAAGCCCCTGTGACTGCTGTCAGGGGGACAGAAGACAGAACCACAGCTCTGAAACGAGACTAGACTAGATCAGCAGAAGTTCCCCGACTAACCCGTCGTGACTGGAACTGTGCGTCGTGGAATTAAGGTTTCAAAAAGAGAGTAATGGGACAGGGAACAGACTCTGTAAACATACGCAGACCGCAGATGAAATAACAGAAATGACAATTCCAGGAAAGGGTGATAAAATTATGGGAGACGGAACATGAAGGAGCAGCCCCAGATGAACTGAATTTCCTAAAGGAGAACATGGAACAAATGGGAGAAATTTATCAAGAGTGTAACTGAAGGAAACTTAAAAAATACTCTCAGCACTTAGAAACTGAACATTGATGCCAGAGGAAAGATAAAAAGGAGTCACAAGCGTCAGAACACCTGATGGCATTCTTAAACTTCAAGAAAAAAATTCTTAGCTTTGAACGAAAAGGAAGAAAAAAGATTTGCAAAAGTTCTTTTTTGTAGGTTACCTCAACAGGTGTGAATAGCTGGAAGAAAGGGCTTGACGTTTCCCAGGGGAGAGTGGGACACTACACAAGAGGAACTAAGTTAACGAAATTTCTAAAAAGCACAAAAGCTTGGGTTTTTAAGTCTCCAATTTTCACCCTCACCTTTGTGTCTTCAGGAAAGGTAGGCTGTGACCTAGAAACCAACCTGGCATTTACATCCAGTGGACAGAATTCTCCTCCCTAAGGACTCTGGTAATCTCCCCCCTGCAAAATCCTGTGACCAGCTTTCACTCCTGATTTTCCTTAGCTTTTCTGTAGGATCTCAACATATTACCTGCTTCTTCCCTGACGATTATCTCTGCCTTGGGCTCTGTAAGACCTCTACCACAGCGACTGTCGTGAAAATAACCCGAGAAGTTCACTGAAAACTAGACACCCAGGTCTCCCTCCCGGGGAGTCGGCTGTCGGGGCTGGGCTGGGACGCCCACCTCGAACGGAAGCCCCGGTCCAGCTGAGCCTGCGGGCAAGCCTGAGCCGACAGGCTGTTCTCTTCTCTCCACCCCCGCTCCTCCGCTGCTCCTCACTCTTGTTCTCCTGAGTGTGGTGGACACATGATGTGACACTCATGGCAGGTGTACAATGACGGGACAAAGTTCTTTTTGGGGGTGCTGTGTAACACCACCTGTGCCCCTACAATGCTGTTCCAACACTACTCTGTTCCCCATGCCCTACTCATTCCATCATGGGAAACCGGTGTCACCCCTTCCCCTGCCCCATTTGCCCATCCCCCACCCCAACCCTCTGGCCACAACCAGTCTGTTCTCTGGGTTTAGGGGTCTCTGTCTTTCTGTGGCTCCTCTTACATCGGCTTCCTGAAGAGTCCACTACCCCCCGGACCTGACCTATCAGTCCTCCTCTCTGCTCTGTCTCAGACAGAAATGGCACCCAACACCCACACTACAAAGTTGACCTTCCCGCAGAGCTGGCAGAGCAGTCCTCGGGGTTTGTTAATTCTTCCTTAAAATACCTTCCAAATCTGTTTATTCCTCATCTCCATCCCTAACACCACTGCCATACGTCAGGGCTCTCTTCCTCCTTGGACGTTTTGTCCTTCTGGAACATGTCATTAATTCATGCATGTATTCATTCACTCACGTTTGAATGCATGCATTGAGCCACTCCACAAATATTTATTATATGCTACCCTGCTCTAGCCACAGGGGCAGAATGACACATAGGACAGTGAATCCGGGTTCTTATGGGGCTTCAAGTCTGGGGGAGAAGCACATCATGAACCATAGATACACACATCATTAATGAGCACAGTGATGAGTACTACGGTGAATTACACAGGTGGGAGAAGGTATAAGGGTCTCACGGAGATGGGGGACTAGCAGAAAATAGCTCACAAGGGGCTACTAAGTGTGACTCTCATGCCCCCCATTTTATAGGTGCTGGAATGCTGTGTGCTGTCCCCACTGCCCCCGGCACCCTTATCCCAACTTTATCCACACAGCAGATGTCCTCTCGTCACTGGTATCCTTCATCCCTGCCATGGACAGATGCTTCCCCTCTACCTTTTCCCTCCTCCTCCCTGTAGTCGGCCCGGCACATCGCTAGCTCCAGTGTCTGTCCCAGGCATGGTTCTTACTCCAGCGTGCTCTGGGTCCCTTGTTTCATATGACTTTCTCCAAGTCACTTCTCTCTTCTTGCTCAGCATCCCTGGGATCCTTGTTATGCTCACTGCCTGCCAACTGAACATTTAGAGAAATAAGGACTATTCGAAGATCTATTTGTAATAAAAACATCTAGGGGTGTAATTCTGCCTTAGATCCACTGGATCTCATCCCTGGAGTACAACCCGGGAAAGACTGAGAGCCAGCTGAGGCCCGGGTATTAGGTGCTAAGAGGATGCGGATTTTAACTTGATCTCACTGACATTTCCATTCCAGCTAATGATAAGATAAATTTCTTACCAGTTTTTTAGAGGGGAGAGTTCTTTCCCTCTGGAGAGAAAAAGTTGAAACTTTCAAGGCATTTTTTAAATTACTGCTTCAATTGTGTTGCATTTCCAAACATTGTATGTAAAAGTGAAGAGCCTTTTTGAGTTCGGCTGCTCAGGTGGTTGTGAGGAAGAAAATCATGTCGATGCTTTGGGTCTGAAACCTACGTTTTCCAAGCACGTTTCTTTCTTTCTTTTCTTTTTTTAAAGATTGTATGTATTCATTTCATTTCCTTTTTGGCTTTTTTTTACACCCACCCTCCACCCTGGTATTTTGTAAAGCCCTCCTCCAAAATCAAGGAACTCGTTTGCAATAAGAGGACCCCGTGGCTGTGTCTGGGGGAAACCCGATGAGGTGGGTGAAGTCACCCCCTTCCAGGAGCTGGGGTGCTGGTGCCGTGGTGGGATCAGCTGTAGACAGCGGGGAGCTTATGTTCTGTGGGATGGGGTCGACAAGCTAAGGTCTTAAATTTTTTCTTTGGAAATACTTTTAAACTTACAGGGAGGTTGCAACACTAGTAAAGAACACCCTACATCTTGACCCAGAGCAGCCCTGTGCACGCAGACGGTGCTCCATGTGGCAGAAGGGGCAGCTCAGGCTGGAAAGCACCTCCCGTGTGCCCCCTGAGTTTCATCAGAGAGGTGACATTTCAATGAGAACAGGTCATGTGACGAGTATTTTATCTTCTGGCCAGCAGCTCTGCTGTAGCACACGGTCGTCGAGAGACAGAACTGGCCTGGGCCTTCCTCTCCGCGCCCTCCATCCAGGCTGATCCAGCTTGGCTGCCCCTTCCTCACCGGGGCAGGGACCTGAGGGTTTCCTCCCTGCTGCGTCAGGGTTTATCGGCCGAGTGACTCAGCTGATCTGTCCCACTGTTGTCGTGAGTGAAACGGGCATCATAATGAATACAGCATCTGTCCGTCTGTCTGGGGCAGAGCCTCGCGTGTGGCCAGTCCCGGGTAAGGCTTAGGGGTCACTGCTGTTAGAGGTGACCACATACAGTCCATGGGTCTGAACGAAATTTTAGGAAAGACAGACATCTGTGGTTCATCTTGTGAAAACAAAGTTGGGCTTTTAACGTTAGAAACAGAGTCAGACGTAAATCAGATACTGTAAACCTGGGAAATACTATAATCAGGTCATTCCCAGCTTAATTTTTATTTCTCAACAGTGAATTGGGTTTTCTATACAACTGTGATTTGTGTTTTATCTTAGCATTTTTAGATTCACGTCCAGTCCCAAGAAAACAGACGGTACCTTGAATTTGTTTGTTCTGGTCCCTACGGTGTCCTCACAGGACAGTTCACTGGCTATTCAAATCAGACTCCCCAGTGTGCACAACGACCCGCATTTCACAGACACAAAACCTAAGCTCTGAGATTTCAGGGGTCTTGGTAAAAGTGCCAGAGCCGGTGAAGGCTGGGAGCCTGGTGTCCTACAGGTCGGGACTCCGGCCACTCACGCCTGGAAGCCGGCTCCAGTGACAGGTTCTGACCAACCACTTCTCTCATGAGGACAGACCTTAAACGCAGAAGTTACATGCGTATCTCGTGGTAGCTGTCTACCCACGTACAACGCCATCCTTGCTTGGCTCTAAAGTAAGTGCAAACTCTAGTCAAATCTCAACAAACTCTTAGTTGAGATCATAAAAAGTTGAGTAAATTAACTTGTATAATGACACATGCTACAAACAGACTAGAAAGCTTGCAAATAAAGGAAGTTGGAAGGGAATCAGCTCAGAATGTGAAAGGCTAACTTTACACATGGTAATTTTTAGGTTTACATTTTAATTTTTAAAAAACTAGTGTTTTGTTTCATCTATGAGAGTACGACATTCTGCTCTAGGGGTACCGGATCACTCTCGCATAAACAAAGTCCTCCGCTAAACGGTCTAGGGCATCCGAGTCCCACTTCCAATGTGTGTCTCCACCCTCTGTGGCTGCAAACACGCGGTCCCCGTCGGGCAGCAGCAGAGAAGCCGTGCCCTGGAGGAAGGACTGGGAGGCTACCACCCGGTATCTGCATTCACAGTCTTGCGGCCAAAAGTGAGTTGCAAGATTCCACTCGAATAGAAGAGAGGAAGGATCAGTCTTGTCGTGAGGATCCACCAGCCCGCTGAACACCGCAGTGTTCTGGCGACAGGGGGCAGGAGCACTGGGAGTTGCATGGTAGTGTCGAACTCAGAAACAGTACTGCCTTCTATGCAGGGAAGCAACTTTAAAGTACAGACCAGACGGGACCGGCGGGGGTGGGGAGGCGCCTGGGTGGCTCAGGCAGTGAAGCATCTGACTTTGGCTTAGGTCATGATCTCATGGTTCCTGAGTTCGAGCCCGGCATTGGGCTCTGCTGACAGCTCAGAGCCAGGGGCCTGCTTCAGATTCTGTGTCTCCGTCTCTCTCTCTGTCCCTCCCCAGCTTGTGCTCTCTGTTTCTATCTCTCTAATAAATAAACATTAAAGAGTCTATTTCTAAAAGAATAAGAAATAAAAGTACAGACTAGTTAGCAACGTAGCTGAGAATGTTACCACCAGAGCAGAGTCTGCTCTGTTCAAATAAACCCCTATTTTCCACAACCATTTCAAGTAGAAATAAAGCCAACTTCCAAACTCACACTGGTGATGTTGGCTTTAATAAATAAGCTGGAGCAATATACTGGTACCATATGACAGCCTAAATATTTGATTTTTTGCCTTGTGGTCTTCCTGTACAACACTAACTTTGTTTTAGTCTTTACTCCGGCCTTGCTAACCAATACCTAAGCCACCTCTAAAAACAAGGAGAAAGGAAAGATCATCCATCCATTGGGCTGAATCTCAACAAATTCCTTCTCATCTCTGCTTTTACCTTCTGACCTTCTTCTATGGACTTAATCCCTTCAGCAGTGATTTTCAGGAACTGAAAAGAAGGGGAGACAAATTAGGCAGAACCACCAGAATTGATAATGGCTGTAGCATAATACTTTGGTTGATACTTGTCTTTCCACTTTGTGCACACCAAACGGTGATGGGCATGTGTCCCTATAGGGAAATATCAACGTGGGCAGAGGCCTTGACTCGGAACAGGCTTTGCTCCCTGACCCCCTCCTCTTGGGTTTTTGTCCTCCCCCAATGACTTAACTTTTTGAGTATGTTCATTTATCCAGTGAGAGGTCCCAGTCTTGCTTCCTTGAAAGGCCCAGACACACTAAGGTGGGGAACTGGCTTGGGCTTCTGGGCCCCGGTAGGATTACCTGTACTCCTTGTAATGCAGATTCCTGATTGTCCAGCCCAAAATTCATCTCTTTCATAAAACTTAAAGCATTAATTTTCCTCCTACTGTGCAGGGTCAGTGAAGCATTTAGGAAGGTATGACGATAAAGGATAAGATAAAAATCCAACCAGACAATTTCTAACATCCTTTTCATTTTTAAAGTCTTTTTAATCAAGGGCTACAGGTACAGTAGTTGTGTTTTTCAAAGTGATCACATAGGAACACTGATGCTAACTCACTCAGATGTTTTTAGAAGTAGTCTCTGATTTCCTTGAACTTTGGAGAGTCTAAAACTATCTCTAAGGATGAACAACACCCTCTGAGGACGGTTTTGATGTGGGGGCACAACTGAAAACAATTCAGAGACAGATATGAGGATTAAGGTGTCTGGACGCAGATTTAAATGTGTGCTGAGTTCCACAATAAGCAAGTGGCAGAAACCAGAGGCCGGACATGCACGCCCTGCTCCCCAATGCTTACACGACGAGGGCTGATCTCCTGGGATTTAAGGGACTCCAGAGCGCCTCACAGCTGCCTGCTAGGCCTCCTGTGTGCACGCACTTTCCCCAGGAGAAGGGTGGGGACTACAGCACCCACACATCCTGCAGACACAACAGAATGTGCGGATGCAGGCCAAGGGGAGGAGGGATGCCTGGAGGGGGGGGGCCTGGAGGAGAGGGCCTGGAGGGGTCTGTCTGTCTCATTTTCTCACTTCCGTCTCTACACCTGTTTCTGGGAGGACAGCAGAAAGCCTCAGAAAGATCAGACCTCTCAGACCTCTCAATAATACTTGGTTAGAAACACGAAATGCAGGCTTGGCTTCTGCTCTTGAAACTGTGATTTCGTGTGTGTTTGCTGAGCCGATGGCAGGAAATGCATGGGGCCCACCTCTTCTCGCTGCACACACTTTTCTCCTGGCCCTTTGCCCTTCCACCTCCCCTGGCTGTGTGGTGCTGGCCGGGGTCTCCAAACGTTGTGGGGAGCAGGGAAGGCTTGTCCTACTGCTCATGTTCAAGAGGGTGCTTCCAGGGGTCCTGGGGGCTCTGCTGGTTAGGGCTTTGACTCTTGATTTCAGCTCAGTTCATTCTCTCCCAGATGCCCCGACTCTCTGCCCAGGGGCTCTCCTACCTCCACAGTCCTCGACCCTTCATCCTCCATTAGTGTGAGCGTCCCTGCTGACAGCCTGGGGTTCCTCTCCTGCTCCGGCCTTACTAACGGTAATATAATTAAAAGTAGTTAAGATTTCTGAATTCAATTCAAATCACTCAAAAACTCTAAGATTACACCATAAAATATATTTAAGCCTCCAGACATAGAATTTTATTGTTTCATTGAAACAGATGGTAAGCAGTCACATGTGTGAGGAATTACAGCTTCTCATTGTTTACTTATTCCATTTGTAAAACCCTCCTCCGTCTTTCTGTGCTGTCATTCTCCATTTCTTCTGGATTTCTCTGAGATACTTCATATTTTAACTAAAATGGAATATATTTTTATGGATTTAAAAAGAGAACATCTATATTTCTAAAAACCACAGACAGCTGGAAAAATGGTTTTATATTTTATTAATACAAATTAGGAGACAAAAAACAGCCAAAATATTCATTACTGATTCCTTAAATACACCACTCTCAACCTCTTACATACATTAATATTTTCAGCCATTGGAAACCTGAACTGCCTCAAAAAAAAAATTTACTGTTATAAAGGGAATACTACATTTAACATGAACTCCATCAAATTATTATTGTAAAGTTGCATTGTCTGTCCTGACCCACTAAACAACCCAGTGAGCTCAATAACATAAGGTATGCAGCTATGCGATAATTTTTTGAACATTTTAAATGCAGACTGATCACATTTATTTAAAGTTTAAAGTAGCAAATGTTTCTCTTTTGCTAATACAGCTTTTATCATCATTAGACTCTACTGATTTTTCAGAAACAGAGCCGCTCCACACTGAACCCACTGATCCGGGCTGCCCCCGCACGGAACGTCAATGTTGGTCACCACACGGTCCCTCTCGGCGCTCGTGTAAACAGGCAGAGATATGCACTCCTCAGGGGAATATGGGCCGTATGCACCCTGCAAAAAAAGAAAATTTTACTTTATTTAAAAATACAGCGATATACT
>NC_043710.1:96312191-96339267 GCF_006229205.1 Suricata suricatta
GGGGGGGGCGGTTGACAGAGAATCCCAAGCACCCCTAACACTGTCAGCAAAGAGTCCAATGTAAGGGCTCCAACTCACGAACTGTGAGATTGTGACCTGAAATGTGAGCAGGGGTTGGAGGCTCAATCGAATGAGCCACCCGGGCGCCCCAATTACTGCTGTTTTGTTAACAGTTTGCTGGTTGTTTGGTGCCCTCTGCTCCCCCTTGTGCCCTCCTCTTTCAGGACTGAGGGTGGTCTTTAGCGTTGGGCTGGAGTTCCGCCGCGGCGTGTGTTTTGGTTTATCTACTACAGGTTTTCATCTGCGGTGGCCATGAGACAGAGAGCACCCTAACTCTGCAGGAGTCGAGCTCTTCAGTCCAGCCGTGGAAACGAGATGACGAAGGGAACATCGTCATGTGGAGAGCATCTCAGTGAGACCTGCACACTGAGCACTGCTGTGGCTCTGAGGCCATCACCTGCAGAAGCCCACCTGCAGCAAGTGTGCCCTCCTGCCCAGCACAGGGGATGTAACCAGATCTCCAAGGCCAAGGGGGGAACCCATGGGCCCGGCCGAACGAGGCACCTAAATGTGGGGCACTGTAGGCTGGGCCTGGATTTTGTGCAGGAGCAGCCGCTGAGGCCAGGAGGGGGCCGTGGCAGCACCCCACTCATGTCTCAGGCCTCAGCGGCAAGTCACCCCACACACGCTCTGGTTTGAAACCACACCTGGAGAGTGGTCTGCATTCGGATGACTGGCGCTTCAGTTCACACACGGTCCAAAAGTGCATCTTCACTTCCCTCCACGTTTGACCCGTCAAACACAATGTCACACTGTCACGTCTTCATATTTTGTGAGTCCTTAAACTAATTTTTTATATAAGTGAGGGTACTACTTCTTTTAACCTTCACACTAGCTTTATGATTATTTGTTTAGTTCTTTTCATAGATTTTTGTCTTGTTCTTTCATTTGAAATGCATTCTTCTCATTTTGTTGGACTTCCTATGAATTACATGGAAAGCTTTTAGGTCTTGAAAGCCGCTGTGGGCATTGTCCCAGTGGAGACTGTGTGGAGGTGGACTGTTGTGGGCTGGGGTACTGGGGTGTCCCTCACTGCAGTCACCCCAGTGGGACAGCCAGAGCTGAAGGTGACGTGGCCAGGGGCTCCTCACAGGACAGGTGCTGCTGAAGCAGGGCTGGGCAGGGAGACCCCAGGGTGTGTCACAAGGGGTGTCTGGTGAGTCATGGGGAGCTGAAGTGGGTAGAGGTCAGGCGTGTACTTGTCACCTTGGCAGGATCTCTGGAGCTACGATGGGTGTTGTCGGGGTGTGTCTGCTGTGTGCTGTGCTAGGGCCAATGTAGGAGGGCTGGGGCTGGTGCAGGCGAGGGGCCCAGGACTCGCTAAGGCAGCTGGCTGGCCAGGGTCCCCGTAGCCAGCGCTATCAACATGGACAGGGAACATTACAGTGGTTCCAGCCAGACTCCCCTCCCCCAATCCAGGAGAGGTCCACACGTCCCCCACTGTTGGGCAGACACCCCAGGACTGGGTCCTTTAAATCACAGCTGCCCTCGTTCCTGTGCCCCAGGGTGGACCAATCTGCTCAGCATCGCTCAGGCCCTCCAGCTGTGGATAGTGGTGGGGACGGGGCGTGGTCCCTCCTGCTCTTCTCTCCATGGTCCCTCTATCCTCTGTCCTGCACATGCTGCTCAGCTGGCCCTGTGCGTCGGTGGTGACCCCATGTGTGTCTGTGAGGAGAGGAGTTAGGGTCTTCTCCTGTCACCATCTCGGATCCTCCCCAACAGGACTTCCTTAATGTCCTCTTCTCTCTATTATACACCTGCTTCTACCTTGTTGCTGCTGGAACCATAATTCACATGAAGTCCACATGTTGCAGTTTGTTGATGTGTCTCTTAATTCTCAATTTATAGGTTTTTCCTCCTGTTTTCCTGGAAGTTGATTGCTGAAGAAACCATACCCTGGCTGGCTCCATTCCCATGGCGTCATGTTCCCTGTATTCCTGTGAACTGGATCTGGAGGTGAGTTTAGATTCAGATTCAATTTTTGGCAATAACCCTGCAAAGGTGGCGCTATATGCTGTCATTAGTAGGCACTTGATACTTGGTTCTCTCTCTTTTAAGATCTTAGGAGCCACAAGATTATATCACATTCAGGATCACAAAACAGTAATCTAATCCCATTAACCCTTCAAGTCCAGGAAGACATGGATCTACAGAGAGAAACTCCTGTTTCCAATCTTTAGATCATCATGAGGTATCATTTACTTAGAAAAAGCTGAATAAATGCCCCTAAGTTCCCTCTATTTATGTGCTTTCAAAGTAAATTTGTTCCCTAGTATGCTGTAAAGGTGATTAATGACTTCCTCCTTCTTTAAAAGTATTACGATGAATTGGTGGATTTCAGCATACCTGGTGTGCTTCAGCTCAGTGCCATTTTTATCAGATTGCGATTAAAATTATCAGTCTTTGCACAGGGGTAGCTTTTTATATTTTTATTTAAAAAAATTTTTTTAAATAACAGTTTATTGTCAAATTGGTTTCCATATAACACCCAGTACTTCTCCCCACAAGTGACCCCCTTCCCCCCATCCCCCTTCAGCCCTCGGTTCATTTTCAGTATTCAATAGTCTCATGATTTATGTCCCTCTCTCCCCAACTCTCTTTCCCCCTTCCCCTTCCTATGGTACTGTTAGGTTTCTCCTGTTAGACCTTGTAAGTGAAAACATATGGTATCTGTCCTTCTCCGCTGGACTTATTTTCACTCAGCATGACACCCTCAAGGTCCATTCACTTTGCTACAAATGGCCAGATTTCATTCTTTCTCATTGCCATGTAATACTCCATTGTGTATATATACCACATCTTCTTGATCCACTCATCAGGTGATGGACATTTAAGCTCTTTCCATGATTTGGCTATTGTAGAAAGTGCCACTATGAACACTGGGGTACCTGCACTCCTATGCATCAGCATCTCTGTATCCCTTGGGTAAATCCATAGCAGTGCTATTGCTGGGTCATAAGGGAGTTCTATCGATAGTTTTTTGAGGAACCTCCGTACTGTTTTCCAGAGTGGCTGCGCCAGTTTACACTCCCACCAACAGTGTAGGAGGGTGCCTGTTTCTCCACATCCTCACCAGCATCTATAGTCTCTTGATTTGTTCATTTTTGCGACTCTGACCGGTGTGAGATGGTATCTCAGTGTGGTTTTGATTTGTATTTCCCTGATGATGAGTGATGCTGAGCATTGTTTCATGTGCCTGTAGGCCATCTGGATGTCCTCTTTGGAGAAGTGTCTGTTAAGATCTTCTGCCCATTTCTTCACTGGATTATTCGTTTTTCAGGTGTTGTTTAGTGAGTTCCTTGTAGATTTTGGATACTAGCCCTTTATCTGATATGAGGGGTAGCTTTTTAAATTGGCTCTTAGGTATTTATTTTTTGTTTTTTTGATGGGTGTCAAGTCATCTTAAATAGCTTTCTTGCTTTCCATATGTCAGTGTGTTCCGGCCCATCTTGCACCGCTGCTGTCTCAGGGGTCAGGTCACTATGCTGAGGTCCTTGATTCCTTCAATGGGAAGTGGTGGCAGGGATTGTGACATGGGTACCAGGATCACTCTCGTCCCCCCTGAGGCTTACTCTGAGACTGACGCTTATAAGCACATATTTTTTTAAAGAAAAATATCACGAGTTCATGGAATTTCCAATTCAAATTTTGGATTAATGCCTTTTTTGAGTTTATATATAATTTTATTCAACTAATGAATTACCTCTTAGTTGAAATGAGACCTAAGGGGAAAGTTGAACTCATTCTAGAATTATATTCTTGGAGAATGGGAAACCCACAGAGGCCCCACCATGGTAAGGAGCCCCAGACAGTCAGCCAGAGAAGGGGTCTGGCATGTGAACACTGGCACTAGGAGGTTGAGTTTTCCCATCACTTTCAAAAGAGAAGGCAGGAGCATTTATGGAAATGAATCATCTTCGGGCTCTGGAGTACCTGACTGTAAGTCGATCACTCTCTGAGCACCAGTTTTTCTATTTCTAAAGGGTACTTGTCCACATAATAGGATGCTGAACGGATTCAATGATGCATTAAATAATTCAGATATAAAGTATTTATCCATTATCTCTAATTCTTTGGGCTACATATACAAATCATTGTTTTTACTCTAACCAATTTTTAGATCAACTGACAAAAAAAAATCACAGCTTTTTTAGCACCCCCTATACATCATGGCTGGTGTTAGGACAGACAGAAACAAAAAAACCTTTCTCCTTCGTGGAAAAGTTTACAACAAGCATTCTATTTTTAAGGCTAAGTGGGCATTACATGAAATGTTCATTATCTTTTCCGATATACACCCCCCTTAAACACACACACACACATACACACATGCACATACACCCGAAAACACTGTCTTGCTTCTCTGCCTCTTCTGGTACTTGATCTAAGTCAGTTAAGTCCCTTTGAAAGCTCATTCATTCGTAACATGCTTAAATCTTAACCTGATTTACACAGAACAAAACCCATTCTCTGTGGAGAATCATTGCTCAAATACATAAAAAGACCATCTGCCCTGCATCCAATTTTTTTTTCTTTTTGTATCAGTTATTCTATTGGTTTTCATCCATTTCACTTAGCAGCATTTTATATGCTACTGTCATGCTTAGAATTATGGAGGCATTTTAGTATAGACCCAAATAAAGAGAATAATAATCTTTGAAGCTTAAAATTCAGCTTAGAAAACAATGTATTCATCAAATACAGAGCCTGTAGCTTTTGGGGAAATGAGTATTTTGGAAAATCAGAATAAAATATTCCTCCGGGATATGTTAAACTTACAAAGATGAATGAAGAGCATGAATCCTCACTTGGACCTCAGAAAATGCAGGATTTAGAGTCGAGAGAATTTTTCCATTATTAGCTGTTGCCTAATTTCTTCCCTCTTCTTCAATACTGCTTACTTGGCAGAGCTTCAGGTTCTAGAAGCTTCTATAATTTTCATGACTACTCAGCCACTCCTGAAGCTAATAACCTAGTGCAGCCCTGTACCTTCACATTCCTCAGTAGAGAGCACAGACACATTACACTTCTAGGGTTGAAATTCTCTAAGTCTATGAATGCCTATTTACAGTCCCCAGAAGGGTCTTAAATTGTATCCTTCTGCCACCAGACACTAGCTTTGCTGGCTCTCACTTCGATGGGAGACATGAGGATAGAAACGCCGTACTGAATGTCACAGTGCTAGTCCTTTCTCTTCACTGTGATGCCACGTGGTCTTAAATTAGGACTTAACAGTGATGCAAAACTGATATTTCACACCTTCACTATCCATTTTCTAGTTGCTGCATGTATTTCCAAATCCTTCCAGTCCTGCTTGATTTTTGTTGTAAAGTGGGGGTCCAAATCTTGCTACCAAAACCTACAGGGTTTTATTTTTTTATTTTATTTTTAATTGTTTATTTTTGAGAGAGAGCGAGCGAGAGTGAGCAAGCGAGCAAGCATGCAGGGCAAGGGGCAGAGAGAAGGAATGAGAGCAGTCTCTGCACTCTCAGCACAGAGCCCAACATGGGGCTCAAACTTATGAACCACAAGATCAGGACCTGAGCAGAAATCAAGAGTCAGACACTTAAACGACGGACCCACCAGGCGCCCCTCACACCATGTTTTCAAACAAAGCAGTACTGTTGTTCCCGCTCCCCTCTGGTACTGTGCTCAGCTCTTTGTCATTGTTATTGACATTTTTTATTCAAACGTATGTAGCACAAAGTGTTCTCCTAGCAATGCACACTGTGAGTCAAAAGCTGTGTATAGTTGTCAGTGCTCATCAGGGCGGCGGACCCCGAGCCCCAGCTCTCAGTGCTCATCAGAGCAGCATACGCCGAACCCCAGCTCTGTGTTCATCAGGCTGGTGTACCCTGAAACCCCACCACCTGTTTCACCCAGCCCACTGTTGCTTCCCACAACTTTGCTCGTCATTTCTCAAAATCTTCCATGGTAAGCATTAGAACCTGTGAAGCAGTGAAATGGACTTACTCAGGTCAGAGAAGCAGAGCTAAGTCCTTCGAAATTCCTGCTGTTAGCACAGGACCTTGTGCAGACAGAAGCCCCACTGATATTGTTTAGCTGAATTAAATTCTTAGGACCCAATTCCCACTTTGATATGTTTCTTGTCACAGACAAAGCTTAAGTAAGACCCTGCTGGGCTGAAATATTTACATGAAACTAAAATTGCACTAATAACAATTAATAAACTCACTGAATGCTATTAACAAACACAAATGAATGCAAATGAGGAGACACATTAGGAAGCCTCACAATATTATAGGCCATGAACACAAAGCAGTTTGACATTATTAAAATTTAATAATTAAAAACCTGTATACTGATTAAAGTGGTTAATATGTTCATACATCCTACTTTATTAAAAGAGAAGCTGGTTAGCTTAGTTCAGGAATGAGGCTAAAATGTGGATTTCCTGCTCCTGCCCGAACTTGGGAGAGTAACTTAGAAATGCACATGTGTGCAGGCAGCAGGCTAATACTGGAAGGAAGGAAGACAATATGTTTTACAAAAGGCAAAAGGATATAGGGGCAAACAACCTCACCGACAAACCAAAGAAAACAACAAAGTAAGACAACACAGGATAAAAAATTATCTAGGTTGATTGTTTTAGGTATGTAGTCAATATGTTTTATTCTATTTCCTTTTATTTCCTCTAAGATTTTATATTTAAGTAACCTCCATGCCCAATATGGGGCTCGAACCCACAACCCTGAGGTCAAGAGTTGCATCCTCTACCCACTGAGCTGGCCAGGGTGGCCTTTTTAATCAGTTTATGCATAAAGTCCAGCTAACTTATTCTAAAACATTTTTTAGAAAAGAAGATACTAGAAAATCTGACCTTTAATGTACATGCAAGTGGCACAATTCAGCAATGTAACTTGAGAACAATATTTCAAACCAGGAAATGAACACCTTGCCAGCACTGAGTACTGGATGCTGTTTGGTCAAGAATGTCTAGTTATCCTTTAAAATATACTTCGATAGAGAAATACTTTCCTCGTATTTTTTAGCAATGTAATGCTAATAACACTGTTTTCATAGCAAGTTCCTAAGGGAGAAAACAGTCCCATAGAAAATATGTTAATATTTATTATGTTAAACCAGAGTGCATCTAAAGACAGAGCTTTGAGCAAACATCTACTGACGTGTTTATATTTTTATTAAAAGTAACAGACTTCTGTGAGCAGCGTGCAGAATCACTTTTAGTCTGATTTTCCTAGGCAGGCAGTTGTTTCTGAAGTCGAACTGTCTGTGGTGGCATCTGCTGATATTCTCAAACACATGATGAATTTTCAAGGGTAAGCAGGCCATGCTGTGTTTATTAAATTTGGGCTGCATAGGGTTTCCCAGAGAACTATTATGGAATAATGTCATGTGCAACAGTTTTGGGAAATGCTTTAGAGAAAGCAAGTGCTTTTTTGGGTAAAACCCCCTCAGATAATCTCACTTTGCACCTAGATTATTTGAACCCTGATTCTTGAGCTAGAAGTGGGGCAACGCTAAGCATCTGCATCGTGAATGCATGACTGTGTAATGAACAACATTACCTTACTGCACACAGATGGCGTGCAGAGGAAAACCAGGAGAACAGCTTCATGGGCATTGTTCATAATTCCTCCTGAGAATTCTTACTTCTATCTTTAATTGGCAAAGAGCACTGCATTTATAACAGAAGCATTGGTAGACCCTCCTCCCCCAAGAGGAGCGGGAGAACCCCCTGCTCCTACCCTTCAGCTGGCACTGCACGCCGAACACGGCAGGGTGGCCAGCAATCTACAATGCTCTTGAGACAGTGAGGGGTTGCGCTCCTGCAGGAAGGGAGCTACCCAGGGCCACCAGGGGGCCGATAATGGAGGAAACAATGTGGGAAGACACCTTCTTCTGCCCCAAAGGGGGAAGATTCCCCAAAGTTTTGAACCGCATTATTTCCTATGAGTTTATCAGAGGAGTGTAAGCCTCTGCCATAAAGTAGCTTTAAGAATAAGTGGATAAAGTAAATTTTTTTTTTTACTGGCTTACATAAATTGATGTGATGCCTCCTTTCTTTTTATGCTGGCTCCTTCTCTCCTAGTAAAAATGCATTAAAATGTTAATGTTCTCTCCCCTCCCCTAAATTCTGTAAAACATATTAAAACATCTACAGCTGCCCTAAACTTTTTTTCTTAGATAAAATAATGCTTCGACCAAGCAGAAGGTGGAGAGTTGGAGTCCTGTGGTCTCCGACATGATTCCTCAAGGCAGCTCTTGTCTGAAAGCAGACGAGACCCCCCTCGCTGGCAGGGCTGTTCCCCTGAGATTGTATTTGTGGAGACTGATCTGAACTTCATATAATTTTCCCATATCATGCCCTACTTTTCTCAGCTGTGGGCTATCGTAACCATGGGAAATCACGCACAAGTCAAACGACCCCTCTGACAGCCCTCAGTTTGCTCTCTGTAGTTTTGGGTCTGTTTATGTTTTGTATTTATGTGTAATTTTTATTTTTTAGATTCCTCATAGAAGTGAAATCCTATGGTATTTGTCTTTCTCTGACTTCTTTAAATTATCATAATACCCTGTGGGTGCATCCACATTGTCACAAATGTCAATATTTCATTCTTTTTTATGGTTGAGAAATGGTCCATTGTAGATTGTAGACTACATCTTCTCCATGCATCTATTGAACACTTGGTTGCATCCATTATCTTGGCTCTTGTACATAATGCAAGGAACACAAGGGTGCATGTACCTTTTTTGAATTAGTGTTTTCATTTTCTTTGGATAAATACCGAGTAGATGAATTCGTGGATAGTAGGGTAAGTCTATTCTTAATATTTTAAGGAAGCTCCATAATGTCTTCTACAGTGACTGCATCAACTTACATTCCCACCAGCAGTGCATGAGACTTTTTCTCCACATTTCACCAGAACCTATTGTTTTGCATGTTGTTGATTTTAGCTATTCTAACAGGTTTGAGGTGGTATCTTAGTGTAGTTTCGATTTGCCCTTCCTGATGATGACTGACGTTGAGCATCTTTTCATGTGTCTGTTGGCCATCTGGATGTCTTCTTTGGAGAAACATCTGTTCATTTCTTCTGCCCATTTTTAATGAGATTGTTTCTTCTGATCTTGAACTGAATAAATTTTCCATATATTTTGGGTATTAACCACTTATTGGATATATCATTTGCAAATATCTTCTCCAATTGAGTAGACTGTCTTTTCATTTTGTAGAGGTTTCTTTCACTGCACAAAAACTTTTTATTTCTGGTGTAACTTCAATAGACTGCTTTTATTTTTGTTTCCCTAGCCTGTTAAGACACATCTAAAAAAATGTTGCAACAGCTGATGTCAAAGAAATTACTGCCTCTATTTGCTGATAGGAGTTTTATGGTTTCTTGTCTCACATTTTGGTCTTTAATCTGTTTTGAGTTTATTTTTGTCTATGGTGTAAGAAAGTGGTCCAGTTTTCCCAGCAACATTTATTGAAGAGATGTTTTTCTCACATTGTGCATTATTGCTTCCCTTGCTATCTATTCATTGATCACATAAGCACAAGTTTATTTCTGGTTCTCAATTCTGTTCCACTGATCCGTGTGTCTGTTTCTGGGCTAGTACCATAGTGTTTTGATTACTAAAGATTTGTATTATATTTTGAAATCTGGGATTGTGATGCCTCCAGACTTGTTCTTGCTCAGGAGTGCTTAAGCTATTTGGGGTCTATTGTAGTTCCATACAAATTTTAGTATTATTTATTCTAGATAAAATAAAAGTGTTGGTATTTTAATGAGGACTGTATTGAATCCTTTCAGTAATATGCACATTTAACAGTACTCTTTTACTCCTTGGGAATGGAATATCTTTGTAATTGTGTCATCTTCGATTTACTTAATGTTATATAGTTTGCAGACTATAGGTCTTTCACCGCCTTATTTAATTTTTCATGCAACGGTAAATGGAATTTTCTTTTTAAATTTATTTATTTTAATTGAAGAATAGTTAACCTGGAGTGTTACATAAGTTTCAAATATACAATATAGTGATTCAACAGTTCCATATATTACTATTACTCAGTGCTCAAAAGAAGTGTAATCTTACTCCCTATGACCTATTTCACCCATTCTCACATTGACCTCCCTTATGTTAAGTACCAGTTTATTCTCTATAGTTAAGAATGTTCTTTGGTTTCTCTCTTTTTTTGTTAATTTTTGTTTCTTAAATTCTACATATGAGTGAAATCATATGGTAGTCGTCTTTCTCTGACTTGCTTATTTCACTTAGCATTGTATTCTCGTGTTCTATCCACGTCATTGCAAATGGAAGGGTTTCATTCATTTTTATGGCTGAGTAATATCCCAGTGTGTGTGTGTGTGTACACCACATCTTTATCCAGTCACCTACTGATGGACATTTTGTTGCTTCAGTATCTTGGCTTCTGTAGATAACATTGGAGTTGCACGTACCTTTTTAAATTAGTGTCTTCATATTCTTTGGATAAACATCCAGTAGTGTAATTACTAAATTCCAGGGTAGTTCTATTTTTAAATATTTGAAGAACTTCCTTACTGTCTTCCACAGTAACTGTATCAAATTAAATTCCCACCAACAGTGCATGAGACTAACATTTTCTTCATATCCTCAACACCACTTGCTGTCTCCTGTGTTTTTCATTTTGGCCATTCTGACAGATGTGAGGTGATATCTGATGGTGGCTTTGATTTGTTTTTCTCTGATGCTGAGTGATGTTGAACATCTTTTCAAATATCTGTTGGCTACTGTATGTCATCTTTGGAGAAATATCTGTCATGTCTTCTTTCCATTTTTAATTGATTACTTTTGTGTGTGTGTTGAGTTGGATAAGTTTTTTATGTATTTTGGATAGTAACCCTTTATTGGATATGTTACTTGCAAATATCTTCTCCCATTCAGCAGGCTGTCTTTTAGTTTTGTTGGTGGTTTTCTTTGCTGTGCAGAAGGTTTTTATTTTGATGTAGCCCTGAGAGTTTATTTTTCTTCTGTTTCCCTTGCCCAAGAGACATATACCTAGTAAGAAGCTGCAATGACCAATGTCAGGGAAATTGCTGCCTGTGTTCTCTTCCATGATTTTCATGGTTGCCTGTCTCACATTTAGGTCCTCAATCCATTTTGAGTTTATTTTTGTCTGTGGTGTAAGAAAATGGTCCAGTTTCATTCTTTCGCATGTTGCTCTCTAGTTTTCCCAAAACCATTTGTTGAAGAGATGTTTTTTTTCCATTGAATACTCTTGGCTCCTTTGTCATAGATTAATTGACCATATAAATGTGGTTTTACTTTTGGGCCTTCTGTTCTGTGCCATTGTTCTATATGTCTGTTCTTGTGCCAGTACCATACTGTTTTGATTACTATAGTTTTGTAACATAAGTCTGGAATTGTGATACCTCCTGCTTTTTCTTTCAGTATTGCTTTGGCTTTTGGGTTTTCTGGTTCTATACATACTTTATGATTGTTTATTTTAGTTCCACAAAAAGTGCTGTTCATATTTTGTTAGGGATTGCATTAAATGTGTAGATTGTTTTGGACAGAATAGACATTTTAACAACATTTTCTCTTCCCATCCATGAGCATGAACTGTGCTTGTTTCTTTGTGTCATCTTCAATTTCTTCTATTGATGTTTTATGATTTTCAGAGTATAAGTCTTCTACCTCTTTCGTTAGGTTTATTCTTAGGTATCTTATCATGTGGGGTACAATAGTAAATTGTAAATTTAGAGGGGGATTGGTTTCTTAATTTCTTTCTGCTGCTTCATTATCAGTGTATAGAAATGCAATGGAATTCTTTGTTAAATACATACATCACTCAGTGTGCCTCATGACAAGTGCGCTCCTTAATACCAGTTCTGCCACCAATACCCTTCCCTGCCCGCACCCAGTAACCTTCAGTGTGTTCCCTAGACTTACATAGAGTCTGTTTCCTGGCTTGTCTCTTCCTCTTTTTTTAAAATACCTTTGCCCATTTATTTTGTTTCTTAATTCCATATATGAGTGAAATCGTATCCTATTTGTCTTTCTCCAGCTTATTTCACTTAGCATAATGCTCTCTGGTTCCATCCACATTGTTGAAAATGGCAAGACTGATTTTTTTATGGCTGAGTAACATTCCATTGTGTGCACGTGCTCACATGCACACACACATGCACACCCTGCATCTTCTTTATTCATTCATCTGTCCACGGAAACTTGGGCTGCTTCCATACTTTGGCTACTATTAAGTAATGGTATTATAAAACCACAGGGATGTATGTATCCCTTTGAACTAGTGTTTTGTATATTTTGGTAAACACTCAGGAGTGTGATTACTGGATGGTAGGATAGTTCTGTTTTTTAACTTTTTGAGGAACCTCCATACTGTTTTCCACAGTGGCTGCATTCCTACCAGCAGTGAACAAGGGTTCCTTTTTCTCCATACCCTTGCCAATCTTGTTGCTTCTTGTGTTGCTGATTTTAGCCATTCTGACAAGGTATGAAGTAGTATCTCATGGTAGTTTTGATTTGCATTTCCCTGATGTAATGCCATGTATTTCTTTACATTGATTTTGTATTCTGTTACTTTATTGAATACATTGATCAGTTCTAAGTGGTTTTTCAGTGGAGTCTTTAGAATATTCTCTATAGTATCATGTCATGACCTGCAAATCAAAGTTTGACTTCTTCCTTATTGATTAGGATGACTTTGATTTTTGTTGTTTGCTTGCTGTGTCTATGACTTCCAGGACTATGTTGTATACAAGTGGTGAGAGTGGACAACCTTGTCTTGTGAAAAGCTCTCAGTTTTTTACCATTGAATATGATGTTCACTGTCAGTTTTTCATACATGACCTTTATTATGGGGCGTTAGGTTCCCTCTAAATCTACTCTGTTGAGGCCTTTAATCATAAATGGATGTTGTATTCTGTCAAATGCGTTTTCTACAAATACTGAAAGGGTATTTTTTATCATTTCTCTTATTGATGTGATGTATCATGTTGACTGATTTGAAAATATTGAACCATCCTTGCATTCATTATGGAAATAGATCCAACCTGATTGTGGTGAATGATTTTTTTTTAAATGTACTGTTCGATTTGGTTTGCTAGTATTTTATTAAGAATATTTGCATCCATGTTCATGAGAGATAAAGACTTTAATAGAAAAGAAAACTATAGGCCATTATCTGGTTTTGCTCTCAGGGTAATGCTGGCCTTGTAGAATGAATTTGGAAATTTTCCACCCTTTTCTATTTTTTTTTTTTAATAGTTTGAGCAGAATAGGTATTAACTCTTTAAATGTTTGGTAGAATTACCTTGGGAAGCCATCTGGCCCTCAATTTTTGTTTGTTGGGATTACTGATTATGATTCAATTTCATTGCTGGTAATCAGTCTGTTCAAATTTTCTGTTTCTTCCTGGTTCAGTTTTGTTAGTTCATACACTTCTAGAAATTTGTGAATTTCTTCTCAGTTCCAATTTTTTGGTGTACAATTTTTCACAATATTTTCTTACAATTGCTTGTATTTCTGTGGTCTTGTTATTTCTCCTCTTTCATTTGTGACTTTCTGTATGTAAGTCCTTTTTTTTCTTTTGATGAGCCTGGCTAGAGGTTTATCAATTTTGTTGATCTTTTCAAAGAAACACCTCCTATTTCTTTTAGTTTCTATATCACTTATTTTTGCTCTAATATTTTCATTTCATTCCTTCTGCTGCTTTTGGGTTTTGTTTGTTCTCCTTTTCATAGCTCCTTTAGGTCCAAGGTTAGGTTGTTTATTTGCAATTTTTGTTTCTTGAGGAAGGACTGAATAGATAGGTATTTCCATCTTAGAACGGTTTTTCCTGTGTTCCAAAGAATTTGGACCATTGTGTGTGTTTTTTAAATTTTATCCTTTAAGTTCCAGTACAGTTAACAAACTGTGTTCTATTAGTTTCAGGTGTACAGTATTGTGATTCAACAATTCTATACATTACTCACTGCTTATCATGCACTTGATTTTCTGCAAGGATGATGTAAGTGGGTATTAAAGTCCCCTACTATTATATTACTATCAATGTCTGTGAACACTTGTTTTAGTATTCAGGTGCTTTCATTTTGGGTACATAAATACAACTGTTACATAATCTTGATGGACTGACCCCTTTATCATTATGTGATGCCCCTCTCTGTTTCTTGTTAAAGTCTGTTTTGTATTTCAACTTCTTAAAATGTTTATTTTAAAACAGCGACAGAGCATGAGCAGGGGAGGGGCAGAGAGGGAGACACAGAATTCGAAGCAGACTCCAGGCTGTGAGCTGTCAGCACTGAGCCTGAAAGCGAGGCTCAAACTCGCGAATCATGAGATCACGACCTGAGCCAAAGTCGTACACTTACATGACTGAGCCACCCAGGTGCCCCTCTTGTTACAGTCTATTTTAAAGTCTATTTTGTATAAGTGTTTTTACCCTGGCACTTTTTTCATTCTTTCACTTTTAGTGGTGTCTCTAGGTCTGCAAGTGAGTCTCTTATAGGCAGTATATAGATGGGTCTTGTATTTTTATCCATTCAGTCACCCTGTGTTTACTAATCAGAGCATTTAGACCATTTATACTTTAAGTGAATTCCTATCAACAGTTACTTTTTGTCATTTTGTTCACTATTTTCTGGGGTTTTTTTTGTAGTTCTCTTATCTGCTTTTCCTTTTGCCCTATTTATTACTGATTGATGGGTTTCTGTAAAACTGTGATTGGCTTTTTAAAATTTTTGTGTATTGAGACACCAGAATGGCTCAGTTGGTTAAGCCTCCAACTTTAGCTCTGGTCATGAGCTCACAGCTTGTGAATTCGAGCCCTGTGTCAGGCTCTGTCTGACAGCTCAGCTGGAGTCTGCTTCAGATTCTGTATCTCCCTCTCTCTCTGCCTGTCCCTCGCTCATGCTCTTTCTCTCTCTCTCTCTTCTCCAAAAATAAACAAACATTAAAAAAATAAAAATAAAATTTTTGTGTATTACGTTTTCGGTTTGTGGTTGCCATGAGTATTTAGCAAGTCTATATTTGGTTCATGGCCATTTGAGTTTGAACATATTCTAAAAAACGTTTTTTACCCCAGCTTCCATATTTTATTTCTAAGTTATGACATTTTATATCTTTGTAGTCATAATTTTCTAATTTCTAACTATAGCCTTTCCTCTTCTACTTAAATAAATCCCTGTAACATTTTTTGTCATGCCAACTACAGTGATGAACTTGTTTAACTTCTGTTTGGAAACTCCTACTCAATTGTGAAAGATACATTTGCTGGGTATTCTTTGTTGTAGGTTTTTCTTTTCATCACTTTGAATATATCATCCCACTCTCATCTGGCCCTCAAAGCTTTTACTGAAAAATCAGCTGATAGCTTTAAGGAGTTTCCCTGGCATATAACTTTCTGCTTCTCTGTTGCTGCTTTTAAAATTTTCTCTTCAAAACTACTTTTGTCATTTGAATTGTTCAGTATTGGTGTAGACTTCCTTGGTTTCATCTTGTTTGGAAGTCTATGCTTCCTGACCCTGGATGTCTGCTACCTCAGATTAGGTAAGTTTTCAGCTACAATTTCTTCAAATAAGTTTTCTGCCTCTTTCTCTCTTCCTCTCTGGGACTCCCATAATGTTAATGTTTGTTTGCTTCCTTGGTGTTGTCCAAGATACCCTTAACCTACCCTCATTTTTTAAATGTTTGTTTAATTTTTAAAGAGACAGGGGCGCCTGAGTGGCTCAGTCGGTTAAGCCTCCGACTTCAGTTTAGGTCAGATCTCACGTTTGTGGGTTCGAGCCCCGCCTCAGGCTCTGTGCTGACAGCTAGCTCAGAGCCTGGAGCCTGCTTCCGGTTCTGTGTCTCCTTCTCTCTCTGTATCAAAAATAAATAAAAAATTAAAAATTAAAAAAAAAAAAAAAGAGACAGAGGTAGAGTGCAAGTAGGTGAAGGGCAGAGAGAGAGAGGGAGACACAGAATTGGAAGCAGGCTCCAGGCTGTGAGCTGTCAGCACAGAGCCTGATGTGGAGCTCGAACCCATGGGCCGTGAGATCATGACCTAAGCCAAAGTCTGACACTCAACTATATGAGCTACTTAGGCAATGCCTCCACTATCCTTTTAAAATTTTTTTTCTTCTTACTGTTTGGCTTGGGTGCTTTCCATGGCCTTGTCTTTCAGATCACCAATCCATTCTTCTGCATCCTCTGTTGATTGACTCTGGTGCATTTTTCATTTCAGATACCATACTCTTCAATTATGATTGGTTTCTAAATATATTCAACATAAGTTGAATATATATCAATATATATCAACATAAGTTTGTTGATGTTATCATTGTGATCTTCCATTATTCAGTCTGGTAGGCATTTTTATGATCATTACTTTAAACTCTGTGCCAGATGTATTGCTTACCTCATTTAGTTCTAGTTAGGGGGTTAGGTCTTGTTCTTGTGTTGGCAGAGTATGCTCCAACCCATTGCGCTTGACCTTCTGTGTGTTGTTCCTGAAATGAGGTGCAACAGCTACCTGAACTTCAGACTGTGTGCCTGATGACTTCAGCCAGCTGGCTGGGGTCCCTGGGACATGCTGAGAGGGGTTGCGGGGGCACCCTGATGAGGCTGGAAGGCAAAGTGGAGCATGGGCCAGCGGGCCCCAGGGCGCTCTAGGTAAGGGGCACCCCAGCAGCTCAGCCGAAGCTGGGACTACAGCATACTCTGCTCAGGGGGGACTCTGACATGGCGATTGGATTTGAACTGGCACCGGCTAGGCTGTCCCAGGGGCTCCACTCGCGGGAAACCCTGACAGGGTGATTGCAGTCAGCTGGGGTGTGGGCTGGGTGTTCTCTGATGCTCCCTACTGGGGACATCCTGGAGGGCAGCTGGACCCAAAAAGGCATGGGCACGGGTACCTGGATGGGCCTCTGGGAACGGCAGGAGACATGAGCCAGCAGGTCTCAGAGCGCCATGTGCTGCAGAAGCCGCAGCAGGCCATGGAAGCGTTCTGGGGTATGTAAGATGTGCCTGCATCACTGCAGTGCAGTGGCTGGAGCCGTCTCTGGGGCCACCACCTCGGTTGGAGCCTGAGAAAGGTGGCGCAGGAGCCCATAGTGCGCTGAGATAGGCTGGCTGGGGCACTTAGGCCCTGCCCCATGTATGCTCTGACCGTGCGCTGGGAAGGTGTGTCTGGCGCCCCCAGGCCTCCCACCCAGGGCCTGCTGGCAGGGACCTGGAGCAGGATCTCTAATATCCTTGTTGCTGCTGTTCCCATGCCCCAGGGCAGATGAGTGTGTTTGGGGTCCCTCGGCTCTGTCCCTCACTGCGGGAGTCCCCAGCATGGTGGTTCCCTCCCCCCACCTGATCTCGTTCCTCTTGTTGTTCCGCTCTCTGTGTGATCCCTGTACAAGGGCACTGTGTAGGACTGTCCAGTCGGCCCTTAGGCTCCCGAAAGGGGGGGGAGCAGAGAAGACCATAAATCCTTCTGTTGTGAAGGAAAGCCCTTTCATAAAAGTAAAAGAATCATATCTTTGAGCCATTTCTTTCATTAGCTAAATATTTGAATTCATTTTACCTCTCTGTACAAGGACTATTTTTCTAATTTATTTTTAGCTCTCTATTCCAATCCTGATGTTTAAAATATGTAAGTAAAATTGGACAGAAATGATAAAGTAAAATAGTATGGAGCGATAAATTTTCAGTCTTGTAATGTCCTGTTGCTTTCCATACAGCCCACTGACGGGCACTGTCCACGTGAGGCCCAGTGACAGACTGGCACCGTCCGTACCACTACCGTGTTTTTTTTTTTTTTTTTTTTTGCCATCAGTTTCTGGCCACTGATGTGAGTGCTGTCCCAGGTCCTTTTCCTCTGCAGTTATGATCACTCGGTTACTCTCCACGCTCTGCTTTTATCACTGGGGCCTCTACGCCTCCCACTTGTGCCTCCACCAAGGTCATTATATGGCATTTAATTTTGTTTTCCAAAGAACTAACACTTAATTTGGATCCATTTGAATTAATCTCTATGATTATATACAACTTTACACATTATGGTTTAAAACCCTTAGCAAATACCAACCTTAACTTCTGTATATAACTTTCAGTTTTGTTCACCTACCTGTGTACAATCTTTAACTTACCAACTTTTTGAAATAGATTTCCTACCAGAATTAATCGATTGAAATAAATATTAACCACTTCATTTTCTATCAGATAAGTCACTCTACCCAGGTAAAATGAAGCTGGTACCAGGGGAAAGGGAGTATTCTACAAAAACGTGTGCTCTTTCAGGTCAGAGGATGTTCTGTTAACTCTCAGCAACAACTGCTGATTATTACTACGGCCTTATTTCTTAAACATAAATATTCTGACTTACACCAGACCCTTGGCTGGCTGCACAGGAGACACTGCAGAGAGAGAAGGGAACCAGGTGCTGGTAATGAAACGTCCTTGCACATGACAAACTGCAGAGCAGGGACAGTCCTAAGAGACCAGGAGCAGACTCCTTCACACAGAAGCACAGAAGAAAAGCCATGGTTTAAACAGACGAGTGAAATGTAAGGACACTGGTCCTAGAGCCCTGTGGATCGGGGACAGCTGCCGGAACTCTCCATGTCGAAAGGCGAGGGAATCCCTCTACCCTGACAGCACGATGAGGCAGGGGGTCTGGAGCCATCCCCAGGCCCCTCCCCAGCTCTGGACACACTAGCTCATGGACGAAAAGCTAGAATATAAAAGATCCGGTCTCCACCATCTGCTGAATGGTGGGGGCACTGCTGGAACTCTGGGGTGGAGAGGCTGGTGATCATGACTGAGTTAGTTCCCCCTCAATCCTGTACTCACTACAGCCCCAGCTGTGGCACCATGGTGACACCCTGCAGCTCACGTGTCATGGCACCCCCTGGCATAGAAGGCCCCACGACATACCAGCTGTCCTGCCAGGACACCCTCTGTGTGAAGGGGGCTGGGATGACTTCAGCCTGTGCCCACATTAGCCACTGCCTTCCCACTAGGGAAGCCCGAGCTCCAGCCAGCCAACCCCAGTCACTGGGCACACACAGGCTACACAGGTGCTGACCATTCACGCTTAGTAGAAACAGATGCCAGCCTGATTCCTGGGAGGACAGGAAGCCAAGTAAAATGAAGAAACAGAAGAATGTGCTTCAAATGAAAGAACAAGAAAAAACCTCAAAGAAGGACTAAATGGAATGAAGGTAAGCACAGTAACCAATAGAGTTCAAAGTAATGGTCATAAAGAGAAGAGATGAACTCCGTGAGAACTTCAACAAAAAGAAATTATGAAAAAGAACCAATCAGAAATAAAGAATATACTAACTGAAATGCAACTCTAGAGGGAATCAACAGTAGATTAGAGGATGCAGAAGAACAATCAGCTACTGGGAAGACAGGGTAATGGGAAACGCCCGCACTGCACAGCAAAAGAAGGTAAACTGAGGGATCTCTTGGACGACATGTGTGTTCTAGGAGTCTCAGGAGAAGAAAGGGAAAGGGACAGGAAACTTGAGTAGCAGCTGAAAGCTGCCATCACCTGAGTAAGGAAACAGACATCCATGTTCAAGGAGCCCAGAGAGTTCCACACAAGGTGAACCCATGGAGGTCCACATGATGAAACACAGCAATTAAAATACTATTAGATACAAAGAGAGAATTTTTAAAGGCCCACGAGAGAAGCAGCTAGTTACATCAGGGGAACCCCATGAGGCTATCACCTGATTTTTCAACAGAAAGTTTGCATGGCAAATCCAAGGTGCATGATACATTCTAAGCGATGAAAGGTATAAAACCTAGACAAATACCTCACCCTGCAAGCTTCCCAATCAGAGTTGAAGGAGAGGGAAAGAGTTTACCAGACAAACCTAAAAGGAGTTGATCACTACTAAACAGTCTTAAATGTTAAAAACGACTTCTATAATCAGACAGAAATTATTTTATTGGTAACAGCAAACATACAGTAATGATAGAATGAAGGTTCAAAATAGTAAAATCAATTATTTTAAAAATTAGAGTTAAGGGACTTAGAGATAGTAAAAATGAAGTTCTTTTAGAATGTATTCAAACTTCATGTGGCCAGGAAGATGAGACAGACTGTTATAATCCTAGCACCCTATCTATGAACCTCATGGTAAGTACAAAACAAAAATGCACAACAGATACACAAAAAATGAAGGGAAAGTCCAGCAGAACACTACAGATAGTCATCTAGAGCAAGAGATGATGAAAGAAAGAACTACAAAAACCACCAGAAAATGATGAACAAAATGGCAATAATTCTCATCAACAATTACTTTAAATCGTCTAAATGCTCAATCAACAGACATGGGATGAAGGAATGGTTAACAAAACCAGACCCATCCGTACACTGCCTGTGGGGCACTCACTTTAGACCCCAGACCTGCACGGACTGGAAATGGATAATTCATGAAAATGGAATAAATGAAAAACCGTGAGGCAGCAATATGTAGGTGAGACAAAACAGACTTTAAAACAAAAATTGTAACAAGGCAAGGAAGGGCAGTGTGTAATGATAACAGGATCAGTCTAACAAGAGCATGTAACAATTATGAATATATATGCATCCCACATTTGTACATCTAAATACAAAGCAAATATTAACAGATATAATACAATAATAGTAGGCGACTTTAACACACCAGCTACATCAACAGAGAAATCATCCAGGCAAAAAACAAATAAGGAAACCATTTCTCTGTATGACATATTAGACCAGATATATTCAGAACATTACATGCAAACACCACAGAATACACATTCACTTCAAGTGGACATGGAGTTTTCCCTATAACAAATCACCTATTAGACAAGTCTAAATATATTAAAGAAGAGAATATATATAAGAAAAAATTTGAAAAAAAACCAACAGGTACAAGCTAACCCATATGCTACCAACAGGTCAGTGCAGAAATCTAAAAGGAACAGGGGTGCCTGGGGACTCGGGCAGTTGGATATCTGACTTCAGCCTAGGTCATTATCTCACAGTTCATGGGTTCAAACCCTAGATCGGGCTCTGTGCTTGATAGCTCAGAGCCTGGAGGCTGCTTCAGATTCTGTGTCTTCCTCTCTCTCAAAAATAAACAAACATTAAAAAATTAAAAGAAAAAAAGGAAATCTAAAACCAACTCATGGTGACAAATGAAAATGAAAAAACATCAGTCCAAAAACATTGGCACATAACCAAAGCACCTCTAAGAGAGGGAAATTTATATTGATGCAAGCCTGCCTCAGGAAACCATCTACCAAATATTTAAATAATGTAACCTCAAATAATCTAATCTTACATATAAAAGACTGTTAACAAAAAAAGAACAAAGCAAAAAAAGATGAGAGCAGAATTATATGAAATAAATACTAAAACAAATGGAAAAGATCAGTGAAAGGAGAATTGGTTCTTCGAGAAGACAACAAGATTGATGCATCTTGACCCAAATTCATCAAGTGAAAGACCCAAAATAAAGTCAAAAGTGAAACAGAATAAGCAATACCTTAGAAATACACAGCATAATATGACATTAAGAAAAAGCATATGCCACCAAACTGGACAATCTAGAAGAAATGGAGAGACTCCTAGAACCATAAAATCTTCCAAGAATGAATCAAGAAGAAATAGGAAATCTGAACAAACTAAATACTAATAATTAAATTGAATTTAGTTTTGGTAGTCCAAAAACTCCCAACAAACAAAAGTATAGGGCCAGATGACTTCACAAGTAATTCTACCAAGAATTTACATTTGTGTATTCTTCAGCGAGAGAGACACACACACACACACAGAGCACAAGTGAGGGACAGAGGGAGAGAGAATCGTTAGCAAGCTCCAACCTGTCAACACAGAGCCTGATACGGGGCTTGAACCCATGAACTTTGAGATCATGACCTGAGCTGAAGTTGGATGCTTAACTGACTGAACCACCCAGGTGCCCGTCTACCAAACATTTAAATAAGACTCTATCCTCCATAAAGTATCCCAAAAAAATTAAGGAGGAAGGAAAACTTCCATATTCATTCTACAAAACCATAAACCTGATATCAAAATGAGACAAAAACACTACCAAAAAAAAAATACAGGCCAATATCCCTGAAGAATATAGAGCAAAAATCCTCAATAAAATATCAGCAAAGGACATTCAATAATAAATTATAAGGATCATCCAGCATGATTGAGTTGAATTTATTCTGGGGACCCGAGGATGGTCCAATGATCTGCAGACCATTCCATGTCGTAGTCCACATTAGCAAAATTAAGGATAACAATCATATGATCATCTCAATAGATGCAGGAAAAGCAAAAAAAAAAAAAAAATTTCAGCATCCATTCATGATAAAAACTCTCATCAAAAGGGATTAACTGGGAACATACCTCAACATAATAAAGGCCATATACACCAAGTGTACAGCTAACCATACTCAATAGTGAGAAACTGGGCTTTTCCTCTAAGATCAAGGACCAGATGAGAAGTCAACTCCCACCTCAAGTATTCAAAGTAATACTGGAAGTCCTGGACACAACAGTCAGACAGCAGAAAGAAGTAAATGGCATCCAAAATGGTAAAGAACTGAAACTGTCAATGTTGGAATGTAACAGGATATTATAGAAAACCCTAAAGACTCTACCAAAAACCATTAAAATAAATGAATTCAGTGAAGTTGCAAGATACGAAATTAATATACAGAAGCCTGTTGCATTTCTATGCACACTTAACAAAACAGCAGAGAAACTAAAGACACCGTTCTATTCATAGTTGCACCAAAACAAAAAAAGCACCTAGGAAAACAACCTCAGAGTTGAAATACCAGTGACCTACAACTACAGAGCTCTGATGAAAGAAATGCAAGATGACACAAACAAGTGTTAACATACCAGGAATGAGAGAATTAGAAAAATTAATGTTAAAAGGTCCACACAATTCAAAGCAATCTGCAGATTCAATGCAATCCCTATCAAAGTACCCACAGCATTTTTCACAGAACTAGAACAAAGAATCCTAAAATCCATATGGACCCACAAAACACCCTAAATAACCAAAGCCATCTTGAGAAAGAAGAACCAAGTTGGAGGTGTCGCAATCCCAGATTCCAAGATACACTACAAAGCTGCAGTGATCAGAACAAAAGGAGACATCTGGATCATAGAAAAGAAAGCTCAGAAAGAAACCCAAGCTCATATGGTCCACCCATGAAGAAGACTACAAGGAAACACAATCAAAAACAAGAATCTTGGCAATAACTGGTGCTGGGAAAACTGACCACGACCTGCAGAAGAATGAAACTGGACCACTTCCTTACGCCACACACAAAAATAAACTTAAAATGGATCAAGGACTTAAGTGTGAAATCCGACACCCTGTAGCCCCTAGAAGCAAACACAGGCAAGAAGCTCTCGGTTATGGGCTTCGACAACATTTTTCTAGGTATGTCTCCCTCAGGTAAGGGAACCAAAAGCAAAAATGAAGTACTGGAACCACACCAAAATTAAATGCTTTTGTACAACAAAGAAAATGACCAATAAAACAAAAAGGCAACCTGCTGAATAAAGATATTTGCAATTATATATCTGATAAAGGATTAATATCCAAAATATATAAAGAACTTTGATTAAAAAATAGATCAAGGACCTGAACAGACGTTTTTCCAAGAAAGCATACAGATGAAAAGATGCTCAAAATCTCTAACATCAAAGAAGCACCGTGAGTTACCGCCTTCCACCTGCCATGATGGCGAGTGTCAGGAAGATAAGGGGGTAGGAAGTGTTGCCGAGGACAAGAGGACCCTTTGTGCACTGCTGGGGGGAGTGCAAACTGGCGCAGCCACTGTGGAAAACAGTATGGAGGTTACTTAAGAAACTCAAAGCAGAAGTACCATAACTATTCAGTAATTCCACCACTGCGAATCTACTCAAGAAAAACAAAAATACTCATTTGAGATGATAAATATACCCCTATATTTATTGCAGCATTATTTGTAATAGCCAAGATGAGGCTGCAACCTCTGTGTCTACTGGGAGAGGACAGATGAGTGGACACAGCACACTGCATGAATGGACAGTGTGTGTGTGTACATACACACAGAGAAGAGATAACTCGCCATAAAAACGAATGAGATCTTGCCATTTGTGACAATATGGATAAACCAAGAGTGTGTTACGCAAAGTGAAGTAAGTCAGAGAAAAATACCATAGGGTTCCATCTCTATGTGGAATCTAAGAAACAAATCAAATGAATGAACAAATGCCACAGAGGCAGACCCATAAATACAGAAAATCTGTGGTGGCCAGAGGGTGCAGGGGTCAGGGTGGACAGAATGGGTTAGGGAATGAGTGCGTCGCGGGGATGAAGGGCACAGCACGGGGCAGACCGCGGACGAAGTTCCGTGCCGAGTGGGGACAGACGGCGGCCTCGCTCACAGGGAGCACAGCACGGAGCTGAAGCGCCGTGTGGCACCCCTGACACTGCTGTGACATGGTGTGTCAACTGCACTTCATTTAAGAAGAAGACTGCTTTCTTCTTGTGCCTACGCCCAGCATGGTGACAGTGTGACTGAAATGAGATGTGTATGAACGGGTTGACACTGTCCACTTCTGCCTGGCTGTGACAACACAGGACCGTAACACTGGCAATCCATATTATCACGAGAGGGTTTTCTCTTACCAGGATATACATGATTTAGAAATTAAAGACGATAATGCCATTCTTTCCATAACAAAACACAGATTTTAAAATGTCCTATACATTGTAAACACGATAGAAGGAACAATATGTTGACCAGAAATCCGTTAGAGAGTAGAGCAAGCACAGAAGCCACGCCCACGCCGTCAGTGGCAGAGGCGCATTACCTGGCAGATCCAGCCCACACAGCAGGTGGGGACGGGCGACACGCTGGGCGAGTCGTGCTGGTTCTCGGACAGCCGGCTCCCATCGAAGCTGCAGCCTTCCAGCAGCAGGCCGCCCATCTGCACGGAAACAGGGAAGCCGTGAGAGCACAGCCGGACAGGAAATGTCGGTGGCCGCATTCTAAAGACCACAGGCAGCACTTACGTGGTGGCCACGGAGGCCCAATGTTATGAAAACAGAGGGGATGGCATTCAATCTGAGCCTAAAACCAGGAGACCCAGACCAGCGCTCACAGTGATGTCGCTGCAGACTGAGTGCTCAACTTCAGCAAAAACTTTATCACTTATTTACTGAGCAGATTGTTTAGAAAAAATACAAATAGTATTAGTTACAAAGATACTTATGTTGGCATTAGGTTAATAGAAATAGAAACCCAAAATGCTAAAAAGTTACTCTTTCTCCAACAGGGTGAAAGAAAAGCATAATTAAAGGAGACTATATGCTCCTTGCTTAGAATTCTGACATCAGTTTTTTAAGAAGAGAACAAAAGTCAGAAAGTTGAGTGAAAAACTTCCACATGCCACACAGAGATGAAAGAATAATAAAAAAGAGTTAGGGGCGCCTGGGTGGCTCAGTCACTTGAGCATGTGACTCTTGATTTTGATTCAGGTCGTGATCTCAGGGTTCATGGGCCCAAGCCCTGTGTCAGAATCTGTGCTGACAGTGTGGAGCCTTCTTGGGATTCTCTCTCTGCTGCTGGCTGCCCCCTATCTTTCAAAATAAATAGACTTTTTAAAAATTAGGGAAAAAAAAAGAAAGAAAAACTGAACTACATGTGCTGCACTGGACAGATCCTGGGGATTTACAATGGGAGGCGCTGGACTGGTCAGGACAAGGGGGATGGGTGTCCTAAAGCAGTGCTGGGGGGACATATGCAGCAGCGGCTACAGGTGAGGCACTGGCAGCAGCGTGTAGGCGGGGTGCTGGCCTGGGTGCCCGGAGGTTGGCTAGGGAACACTGCTGGTGTAAAGGCGGGAATCACTGGGGAGAGAGCTCTGCGGCAGACTTTTCGCCAGTTGTGTTAGAACATTCAAATGATTACCTACAGATACCCCGTTATTATAATAAAAGTAGTGGATTTTTCACAGGAAAGCTACCAGGGAACATTTATGCTGCAAAAGGTGGCTTGCCTTTTTTCTAACACTGACGGCCCTGATTGACAATGCACTATCAAACTGTAAGCTCCCTGAGGACAGATTTGGTCTGCTTGTTGTTAACAATATTTTATACATGCTTTATTGTACAGTTCATACTTACTGAACTGAATTGTAGAGCAGGAAGCCCAACAGAACTTTAAGATTTTTATCATTTTTTACCTAAAGTTACATTTTCAAATATGTTGTGTCCCTAAGATTCCTGTTTATGCATTAGAATAGACTGTTTTGTACAAGTTGTTTCATCCTGAATCGTGGATGTTTCACATAGGAAATACACTCCACTTCTGCTGACCTTACATTAAAGACAGAAATCATCTGGAGACTGGAGTCACAGTTGGAAATATCAGTTTTAGACTCAGATAAAAATAAAAAATTAATAACATACCTTAATTTGCAGCTTTGCTTCTGGCAGTCGGCCTTTCCAGGAAGCTACGAATTTTAGGCTATCAACAGAACAGCCCATCGCACTGGAAAAGTAAAGCGTCAAATGTCAAAAAGAAATAATCCTCAAAATTAAAATACAAAGAGTAATGGAAAACAGATGATTCCCTATTTATAATAGAAATATTGTTGGTGGCAATGTAAACTGGTGCAGCCACTCTGGAAAACAGTGTGGAGTTTCCTCAGAAAACTATCGATAGAACTCCCTTATGACCCAGCAATAGCATTGCTGGGGATTTACCCAAGAGAGACAGAAATGCTGAGGCATAGGAGCACATGTACCCCAATGTTCATAGCAGCAATGTCAACAATAGCCAAAACATGGAACAAGCCTAAATGTCCATCACCTGACGAATGGATCAAGAAGATGTGGTATATATTCACGATGGAGTACTACATGGCAATGAGAGGGAATGACATATGGCCCTTTGTAGGAAAGTGGATGGACCTTGAGGGTGTCATGCTGAGTGAAGTAAGCCAGGCAGAGAAGGACAGAAACCATATGTTTGCACTCATAGGTCTAGCAGG
>NC_043710.1:96339367-96349998 GCF_006229205.1 Suricata suricatta
AGCGGAGGAGGGAGAGAGAGTTGGGGAGAGAGAGGGATGCAAAACTTGAGAGACTATTGAATGCTGAGAATGAACTGAGGGTTGAGGGGGAAGGGGGAGGGGGGAAAAGAGGTGGTGGTGATGGTGGAGGGCACTTAAGGGGAAGAGCACTGGGTGTTGTATGGAAAACAATTTGACAATAAAATATTATGAAAAAAAAGAAATATTTACAACATGCAAGTAATCAGAGTTCTTAAACAAGGTACAATACCTTACGTTTCATACTAAGCTGGTAAATTTAGCTGTGACACCAACCCCCCTCTTCAAGGCAGTACAAGTCCCTGAAGCATTCTGCCTCTCTTTTGTAGGTTTACTGTCTCTGTTTTGAGCATCACCCTGAGATACAGGCCCGTGGTAAGGGTTTCATAAATATTTATCAGTTGGGCTGAAACAATGATCCTGAAGCACTACAAATTGAAATCCCCCAAGTCAGTCAACAACTGCATTTGGTTCAGTTTATTTTTCCAAGTATCTCTTATATCACATTTTGGCTTATTAAAAAAAAAATCAGTGTATATATGACACAATCATCCAAGTGTGTTATAAAAAAAGAGCTGATCCTAACAATCAAATCCTGCCCTCACCAAGAAGCCTCATCAGAAGTGTCTGACAGAATTTTCTGCAACAATAAAAACATTTTCTTGCAGTGCAAGTGGTAGCCACTGGGCACCTCGATATGGCTGGTGTGACTGAGAAATGACCCGTGTAGGTTTAGTTAATATTGACCCCCTCTAAGTGGCTCTGTCGCCCCTCCACCTACCACATCAGACAAGGCATGTCCAGATCAATCATCAACATTTTAAAAATTAAATTTCACCTTTTTTGATTCTAATAAAAAGCATCAGAATTAAAGGCATTGCTGTTTAAAGTCAAAGGTAACTGTGTTAAGAAATGTCGAGTCTTAGGAAATAACACGATTCCCTTATTCAATAATCAGTCTATCCTTGACGGTGAAGGTAACGTCCTGGTGGACAATGAGGGGACACCCTCCCTTACCGGGCAGTTTCCTGGCGAAGAGCGTTGAGAAACGTGTCTGGGTGGAAGAGTTCTGACAGGTCAAGTGTCTCTGAGAGAAGAGCCTGCTTCTCAGCTCTCTCTACCCAGTTCTAGAGGGAAAATAAGACACAAACTCACTTAAAAACTCTGTAAACTTGAAAGACAAACCTATTAAAGAACTCTTATGCAAAAGTCACATTTAAGGAGGAAGTTCTGCCATTTCAAATGGCTTTGAAATAGAGTCTGGAAAAAAGATTCCCACTTGACACTGTGAGGTCTACAGGACTTGTTTTGACATAATATTCATCTATTATTAAAAAAGCTTCCTTGCACAACCTTTCACTGGCAAGAGTGCACTAAAAGTGAAAGGTCTAAAAGACGAAAATTAACGTGACACACAGCATTTCAGCGTGGGCCTGTGCCTCGCCTGGTGCTGGGCGGGGCCCCCAGTGTGCTCAGCTGATCAGCGGAGCGGCAGCTCTGCGCCCAGAACCCTCAAGGCCCCTGAGTCCTGGGGCCAGCTCCAGATCTGACTGCAAATTTGATCCCTCGCTGAATCAAGCATAACAGAGGAGCGTAACAAGAAAGGGTTCTTTGTTAAAAGGTGTTTTTGAACAGACTTTTCTTCTTATCTGGCATTTTATAAGTCCATTTATACTTTATTTGATGTTTATATAACATAAAATTACAATTTGGAACAAATAACAAGAACAACAAAGTCTTGCACGACACTTACTATATGCTTCCATGTATCACCCCATTTTATGCTCACTACAGCACTGGAAGTTAGTGTGGCACTCATTTAACAGTCAAGTGAGGAAACGGAGACACAGGAGATAAACTGGAGAGCCTTAAGTGATTTGTTTCTCTGCAGTATTCCTGGCAGGTGCTCCAGCGCTCCAGAGGATAACTTACTGGTAACTTCCGAAGCGGTCTGTGATCTCAGCTGGTGCACGGAAATGGCACCATGGCAATCCTGTGGGTACAACTTGCCGAACTGTCCTTTACTCATTAGCCCACTTTGTATGATTCATAAACAGTCTAGGAAAAACTTTATTTAATTTATTACTGTATAGAAAAGCTGTGCCTCATGTAGTGTAACGCCCTGTTATCCACCCAAGCGTGCACATCTGTCAGCCAGGGGTAGAACAGGAGAAATTAAACTCTCCATTAGCATCTTGAGGCACCTGAATAGTCCTTCCACCCTATAGCAAAAACGTTCCTATGTCCCTCCTGTCTGCTGAAAATATGCTTATTTAAAAAGCAGAAACAACTTAAAAGAGAGCTCTTCAACAGACTACAATGATTTCCTCTTGGATATTATCCTTTAAAACAGAACACTTCATATAGTACCTATTTTCAACCAAGTACATTTAAATTACTCACTGTTTATTTTGTTTACTCCATGTGAAACATTTTTATTATCTCTGCCTTCTATTTTCATTAGCTAAACATAGCTAACAAATTATGCTTTCATGATCTTTTATTATAAGTAGTATTTAATGCATATATATTTCAAATTAAGACTACCACTTAATTAATTTCTTAAAATTAAATTTTAATTCAAAATTTTCAGAGGAGCTCTGGCCAGTAACAGATGCACATATGTTCAAATTAATTAAAAATTAAAGCGTGGCTGATAATGAGCTTTAACTTCAAGTCTGAATTTAAAAAATTAGTAAAAACAGGAAAAGCTTCTATAGTACAAATGTTTTAATTAGTCCACAACTGGGGGGCAGAGGAGGATCATTTTTGTCTGTTAAACTTAAAGGGAGGCTAAAGCAAAGGCAGATTTATTTAAGTAACAAAGATTCTTTTATGATGTATATTGTCTTTGAACAACTTCACAGTGAAGGACACAGTGAAGCACATCTAAAAAATCACACTTAAACCTGCACACAAATGTTTCCAGCAGCTTTACTCATAACTGTCAACACTGGGAAGGTCCCAAGATGTGCTTCAGCAGGTGGACGGAGAAATAAACCGCGGCGCATCAGACAATGGGATATGCCTCAGCACTAAACAGCAAGGAGCTCTCAAAGCATGGGGAATCTGAAATGCAATGATGCAGTTAAAGAAGCCAACCAGAAAAGGTGACATCACTACACGATTCCAATAACATGCCCTCCTTCTGGAAAAAGTAAAACTATGGAGACAATAAAAAGGACAGTGGCTAGCCAGGGTGGGGGAGGAGAGGATGAATGGGTGAGGATGCGGGATTTTCAGGACACTGAAAATAGTCTGTAAGAAGCAATAATGATGGATACGTATTATTGTGTATCTGTCCAAACCCATAGACTGCAAAATACCAACAGCAAATCTGAAGGTAGACTGTGGACACTGGGTGATTATAATGCATCAATGTAGGCTCATCCAAAAAAAAAAGAAGAGGAAGAGAAAGAGGAAGAAGAAAAAGCAGGGGGTGTGTAAGAAATGTCTGTACCTCTCATTTTCTTGTATACCTAAAACTTTTAAAACAGTAAAGACTGGTTTATGTATTTATGTGTGCCTGTAGTTTTGAGAGAGTGTGTGCGTACACACCTAAATGGCGGAGGGGCAAAGGGAGAGTGAGAGAGAGAGAATCCCAAGCAGGTTCCATGCCCAGTGTGGAGCCCAGAATGGGGCTCATTCTCACCACCAGGAGATCATGACCTGAGCTGAAATCAAGAGTCAAACACTTTACCACTTGAGCTACCCAGGTTCCCCAGTAACGGCTATTTTAAAATCATTTAAACTCATTTATAAGAATGGAAATAAAGACGTAAGTAACAATTTTTAATGAGCAGCAATATGCATAAACGGATTGGGCTTTCAACAAAGTTGTAGGTGTCATAGTTGAAAAGTATGTCTCTGTTTTTCTTTCCCCTTGGCTGTTAGCCACTTTGTTTTTAAAGAATTTGAGACTGAACGTAACATCTAGGCCTCTCCTATGATTATGAAACTATCTTTAATTCTTCAAATCATATATAATAAATGTAATTATGGAGATAAGCAAATAAAAGGTTGGATAAGTTTTTGAACACTGTGTGTCTCCCCAACCCCCACCACACACACACAGACTTAGAATTACAGGTTAAAACTGGAATGGTCCCCAGAGATTATCTAGTATAGTTTCCTTATTAGCACACAAATAAAATGATTTTTTTTCCCCAGGTGATACAGGACACTTTTAGAATACTGCAATATTTAGGGCATAGTGGCTCACAGTATTGTGGCTCAGTTGGTTGAGTGGCCGACTTCAGCTCAGGTCATCTCGCGGTTCATGAGTTTGAGCCCTGTGTCAGGCTCTGTGCTGACAGCTCTGGAGCCTGCTTCAGATTCCATGTCTCCCTCTCTCTCTCTCTCTGCCCCTCCCCTGCTTGTGCTCTGTGTCTGTCTCTCAAAAATGAAATAAATAGTTAAAGAAAAAAATAAAATACTGCAATATTTTTATCAAAAAAATATGCTAGTGATAGAAGCAGAACTATGAATCCAAATGACACTCATTCACTCATTCAGAAGCATTTACTAAAAGCCAAGAGCCCGTTACCTTGTTAGAGGAGATGTACAAATGACTGATAAAAAGTATTAAGTGCAGACAGTCCAAACAGATGCTGACTTTCCCTCCTCCTACAGACACACAAAATCTTCATGCACCTATAGAGTAATTTCTCCTGAAGAAGGGCTGAGAACCTGATGAAAAGCTTCTGTACAATAAACAAAAAAGAGACCATACAGAGAAGGGCAGAAGACCTGGGAAACAAGGTAATGATGGTAATCTCATTCCCAACGTGAAGACCTGCAGTGTGGGGAGATATCATTGAGGGGCCTGCCCTCAGAATTGCCAGCCTGGGAACAGGGAAAGAAAATAGTGGTTTAAAGAGCAACTAGACTAATAAGGAAAGAAGACATTCTCAACATAATAAAGGTCATATACGGCAGACCCACAGCTAACATCATACTCAATGGTGAAAAGCTGGAAGCATTTCTTCTAAGATCACAAACAAAACAACAAAGTCCACTCTCCCTACTTTAATGCAACACAGTACTAGAAGTCACAGCCACAGCAATTAGGCAAGAAAATGAAATAAAAGGTATCTGAATTGGCATGGGAGACTTAAAACTGTCACTATTTGCAGATGACATGACGCTATATATGAAACACCCTAAAAATGCCACCAAAAAAACCTATCAGAACTATAAATGAATTAAGTAAAGTCACAGGATACAAAACTAACACCCAGAAATTTGTTGCATTTTTATACTTAATAATCTAATTCCAAGAGAAATTAAGAAAACAATCCCATTTATAATTATATCTAAAAGAATACCTGAGAATAAATTTAACCAAGGAAATAATATACCTGTATTCTGAAAAGTGAGAGGTATGATAGAAACTACTGATAACACACATAAACGGAAAGAAATACCATGTTCATGGGTTAGAAGAATATCGTTAAAAGTGCATGCTACCCAAAGCCATCCACAGACTCAATCCCTATCAAACTACCAATAGTATTTTTCACAGAACTATAACAAAGAATCCTAAAATTTGTATAGAACCACCAAACATACCAAATAGCAAAGGCAATCCTGAGAAAAAAGAACAAAGCTGGAGTTACCACAATCCCATATTTCAAAATATACACCAAAGCTGTAGTAATCAAAGCAGTATGGTACTAGCACAAAAATAAACACAATGATCAATGGAACAGAATAGAAAGCCCAATAATAAACACATGTTTATACAGTCAATTAATGGACAAAGGAGACAATAATATACAATGCAGAAAAGACCATCTCCTCAAGAAATTGTGCTGAGGAAACTGGACAAGTACATACAAAAGAATAAAACTGGACCACTTTCTTATACCATATATGAAAATAAATTAGTAATGGATTAAAGATTTGAATTTAACACCTGAAACCATAAAACTCCTAGAAGAAATTATAGGTAGGAAGCTCTTAGCAATGAATATTTTTGGACCAGTCACCTCAGGCAAAGTCAACAAAACCTAAAATAAAGAAATGAAATTACATTAAATTAAAAAGTTTTAGCACAATGAAGGAAACCATCAACAAAACACAAAGTCAACCCACTGAGTGGGAGAGCTATGCAAATCACACATTTGGAAAGGGATTAATCTTCAAAATACATAAAAAAATTATATAACTTAATACAAAGGAAAACATTAAAAAACAAGCAGAGTACTTAGACTGTTTTTCTAAAGAAGACATACAAATGGCCAATAGACACATGAAAAGATGCTCAGCATCCCTCATCATCAGGGAAAACCACCATGAGCTATCACGTCATACCAGTCAGATTGGCTAATATCAAAAAGACAAAAAGTAACAAGCAGGGCTGGCAGGAATAGGGAGAAGATGAAACATGCATGCCCCATTGTTGGGAATGTAAATTGGTACAATCATTATGGAAAATAATATGGAGGTTCTTCAAAAAATTAAAAATAGAAATGCCATAGAATCAATTCCATCTCTAGATATTTGCTCAAAGAAGCTGAAAACACCAATTTGAAGATATATATTCACCACTGCTGCACTGTTTATAACAGCCAAGATGTTGAAGCAGTCTGAGTGTCCTTCAATAGACAAATGGATAAAGAACATGTATATGTGTGTATACCCTTACACTCACACACATAGTGGAATATTACTCAGCCATAAAAAGGATGAGATTTTTGCCATTTGGAACAACATGGATGGACCTAGAGAGTATCATGCTAAATGAAGTAAATCATAATGAAAAAGACAGAATACCATATGATTCTGCTCATAAGTCAAATATAAAGAAAACAAACACATGAATAAACAAACAAAAAGCAGAATAAGACCTACAAATACATAGAACTGACCACTGCTAGAGGTGTGAAGGGATGGGCAAGTTGGGAGAAGGGGAGAGGGAGGCACAGGCTTCCAGTTATGGAATGAGTAAATCACAGGAGTAAAATACAAAGCCTAGAGAATACGGTTCAGGATACTGTAACAAGGATGTAGGGCAGACGGTAGCCACACTGTGCATAACGTATAAACGTGTCAAATCACTATGTGATCAGAAAGCATATTTGTGTGGCTGAAACCCTTTTAGATTACTGGAGACTGGTTTGATCTGTCTTTGATCTACCTTAGTAATCGTTCTGTATTGGAAATGACTGTATATTCTGTTATTGTTAGATGTAATGTTCCATATAAACTAATTAAATATTGTTCAAGTCTTTGCTAACTTTAGTGATTTTCTGCCTACTTATTCAATTATTGAGAGTGATGTTCTGCCATCTCCAACTTTAATGATGGATTTACCTATTTATCCTTGCATTTTTATCAGTTCTTGATGCATGTATTTTGAAATTCCATTAGAAATGGAATGTTTGCCATTGTTATGTTCTTTTGGTAACTTGATCACTTTATCATTATAAAACAGACTTCATTATCTCCTGTTATATTCTTTGCTGTCAAACCTGTTTTGTCTGATATTAAGACAGTTACACATTTCTGCTGTTGTCATTTTTGGGGTTTTTTGACTAGTGTGATCATGGTACAGCCTTTCTATCATTTTACTTGTAATCCATTTGTGTTTTTATATTTAAAGGGCGATGCCTTGATACCTTATAGCAATCATATTTGAATTTTTTCATTCTGATAATTTTTTGTCCTTTAGTTGGTGACTCAATATATGTATGTTTATAACAATTTATTTTATTTTATTTTATTTATTTTAATTTACTTTATTATTTAGAGAAAAATGAGCTTATAAATTGTCATGTCTTGTATAAGAAAATTTTAGACTTCAAGACTAACAAAAATAGAATTTAATGAGTAAAATTATGACTTCAATTTGTTTTTAATGTTTATTTTTGAGAAGCAGAGAGAGACAGAGCACAACCAAGGGAGGGGCAGAGAGAGAGAAAGACACAGAATCAGAAGCAGGCTCCAGGCTCTACACTGTCAGCACAGAGCCTGATGCGGGGCTCGAACTCATGGGCCATGAGATCATGACCTGAGCTGAAGCTGGATGCTCAACCAACTGAGCCACCTGGGCACCCCTCAATTTTTTAGATGAAACTTAAAAATAATGTTTTTAACTGAAACATCAAAAATCAGAAAATTTACTTTTTTAACCATATTCATGCCTTGTTAAGATCATTATTTTTAATTACAAATATTCTAGTCATATGTGATGACTATATAATTTCTAAACATAATAATTACCATGTGTGAGGAGTATGTGATAAACATAAAATTCCGTGTGACTTGGTTTATGAATAATGCTCTTGGCTGATTATGTGGTTGAAATTAAGGCAATTGTAATGGCAAATGTAATCCAATTTAAATGGATTAATTTAGGGAAAAACTGGATAAAACCGGTTCTCTTTTGATAACTAAATGGCATTTTGGGGCCTCCATGAACAGTTAAATCAAGTATGTCTGATGCATGCTTTAAAAACAATGAAATTTAAAGGAGATATTTTAAAGACCTCCTACACCTCCAGCCAGAGCCAGCAGCCCTCCATATGGGTGCCCCTCTGGTCTAGTCTCAATACATCAACATGCTCCAGCCACACTGACTTGGCTTTTCATTCCTTAGGTAAGCAAAGTCCATCCCCCTCCCAGACTCTGCCCGTGCTGGCTCGTCTGCTAGACTTTTCTCTCTGGCACGCTCATGGTTTGCCTTCTCACTCAAGTCTCTATTCACACATCCGCTCCTCAGAGAGCCCTTATCTGAGCACACAGCACCACCTTCTCCAACCCACTCACTTTCCAGCTCCCTTAACTGACACCAATATTCTTCAGAGCATCCTAATATTAATTAGAAATAAAGATCAGTTTGGGTATAATATTTGGCTAAGATCTATTATTTGCCTTCGCTTTCTGGTAAGCCCAATAAGTAGATGCCTACTTTAAAAAATTCCTAACATCCAAGAAATGAACATCAATATTTGTAAAGCACAGATGTTACTAATCTAATAAGTGTAACAATGTTATTAATACCAACCAGCCATGCCACCTAGATTAAATTTAGTTTATTTACTATCATATATAGATTAGGCATTTTATATACCACTTGGAGTGAAAATCTCTTATCTCCTCTATGGGTTGAAATTCTTGGTCTAAAGTACAAATATGTACTTGTTATTGTAAGAATAAAATTTTTAAAATAAAGACTGAAACTGTTCATATTATGGGAAGAAATAAAGAACTCTGCATTTCAGTAAGGAGAGAAACAGATGATAATAGAAATCTTAAGAGAGAACGCAACAGCTAGATAAGCATAAGGGATAATGTTTTAAGCCTCTTAGGAAAAATATTAATAAAAATTTAACTAATACAATGTATAATATACCTGTCTGGCTACAGTGAAATCCAAATCTTTATAAAATGTTTGACATATTTGCATTTGCAACATTAAATTAAACAATGAAGAAAAAAAATGTAATTCTAGGTGAGTTAGTTCTCTTTAAGCATGAGTCCTTCAAGAGGAGGTCCTAGCTAGGCCTACTTCCCATCGGGAGAGGAGAAACAACAATGGCCTTCAACTGTACCACTTTAAAGTTTCTCAAAGAGGGGTGGAGCCAAGATGGCGGAGAGGAAGGGAGCTCTATAAACTCCATCCGCACCATTTATCGAACTGAGAAGGATATTACGCTCATCTGCAAGAGTGGAAGGAGAAAATACGAACTCCAGAAGGAATAGAACCTCAAGGATACCTGAGTGAGTGGAGGCGAACAGGGAAGATCTGAAAACGGGCCAGCCCAGGACGGGCAGGGGAGGTAAGATCCCCAGCCCAACGTGGCGCAAGCGCACAGCGCCCTAGAGACAAAGGGAAGACACAGAGTCAGAACACGCTCATAGAACTGTCTCTGGGGAAGAGATATAGAACGCCTGGCTGCGCTTGGAGACAGAAACCCACTCCATAAATAACTGCTGGGTAGCCGGAATCCCGAAGTGGGGTGGTGCAAGAGAAGGAATAGCTTCCAGCCCTAAGCCATCTCGGCGGGGAATCAGAGGTGTCTGTGGCTGTGAGAAGCGGCTGCGCTGGGGAGGCCGCGCTCCCCAGGGGGAAGCGGCCGGAGCAGCAACTGCACCAGACGCAAGCAATTCGAACTTGGTTTTGGGAACAGGACCACGGACCAAATTTCCATGGCACACCTCGCCCCCTGCACTGACTGCGCGAATCCCGGGTGCCCACAGGGAAAAAATAGGGCACACACCTACACGACCCCCAACAAAGAGTCTGTAGCGGGTAGAGCCCTGGGTGCGCGCTTAGACAGTAGGAGCTCCCAGCTCATTTCCAGCAGCCCACAGAGTCTTGAGCAAAGCTATCAGAAACTAAGAGAGACTCGGTTTTTTGCTTTTTGTTTTTTTTCCTTTCCCCCATTGCAATCACGATCCTGGCTAGGGGTGGGGACTCCACAATTGAGTCTGTGAAAGTGCTCACTTCACCTCCTGCTGCTCATTTCCCCTCAGGTAGGGGCGGAGCCTCTGAGAACAGACTCCAAGACTTACCACATCAAACCAAGCCTATCCACCAGGGGGAGCTGCTACTTGCTTTTTTTTTTTCCATTTGTTTTTTTGTTTTTTGTTGTTGTTGTTTTTTT
>NC_043710.1:96350098-96375837 GCF_006229205.1 Suricata suricatta
GAGGGATGCAGAACTTGAGAGACTATTGAATGCTGAGAATGAACTGAGGGTGGAAGGGGGAGGGGGGGAAAAGAGGTGGTGGTGATGGTGGAGGGCACTTAAGGGGAAGAGCACTGGGTGTTGTATGGAAAACAATTTGACAATAAAATATTATGGAAAAAAAATCAAGTTTCTCAAGAAGGAAAAACATGTGATATCATTTACAAGAATATCTAACATTAAGTCATCTTCAACTGAATCACAAAAATGAGACAGAAAATGAGGAAATTAGATACACCAAATATTTTCTCATTTACTAAGATTTCAATGAAACAGACATTGAAAAGAATACTTATGGGGCGCCTGGGTGGCCCAGACGGCTAAGCGTCCAGCTTTGGCTCAGGTCATGATCTCACGGTTTGTAGGTTCAAGCCCCACGTCAGGCTCGTGCTGTCTCTCTCTCAAAAACAAACAAACAAACAAACAAAAAAGAAACAAAAAACCCCACACATTTAAAAATGATGTAATGAAGGACAGAAAACGAGAATGAACATTTGTAGGAACTGAGCATATACTGCCAGTCAGGCATGGATGTGCTTTCCAGGGAGGCTGGTAATACTTACAACACATGAGATGGGGAATAATATTTTCATTTTAAAGATGGGAAAAATAAAAGCCCAATTTCAAGAGTAGTTAAAAGTTTACATAAATTATACAGTGACAGAACTCACACTAAAGTGCCCTTTTTGTAAAAACATACCACAGTTTTTGATCATTCCATAACCTATCAGCAACATTCTTAGAAAATTGTCACTCTCCCCGCTTGAAACATTTTTATGTTGGCCTCCCTACAAACAGTCATTCCTATGAAAGCAAACAACAGCGTTATCCTTCTGTGACATAGGCCACAAGTCTTGGAATCGTTGTTAGCCCCTCACCTCTCACACTGCGCATCAGTCCTACCACCAAAGTGATCTCGCTTCCACACTGGAAATAGATTCAGAACTACCACTCTCCCTGCCCCCACCCTGACTGGGTCATTATCAATGCGGATGTCCCCAACCCCCTAACCAGGGCTGCTTCCAGGCTCGTCCTCCTCTGCTGTCCTCACCCAGGTGCTCAGGAGTTCTGGTTGAAGCGTGGATCAGATTAGAGCCCTTCTCTCTTGGAAATACCCTCATGACTTCTTATCTCATTCAGAGTAATGAGATCCTTACATGAACCGACCAGTGAGGGTCAGACTCATGACCTCTCTGATTTCCTCCTCCGTCTGCTCTCTCAGCTAGCTTGTTCCAGTCATTCTGGATCCTTGCGTATCTTCCTCCACAGGCTGTATCCCCACCCCAGCTTATACTCTGTACATTTCACCGAACTAATTTTCTTCATATTCCTCCACTAAATGGAAACTTCCTGAGGGCAGAGATTTTTGTCTGTTGACTGTTCTGTCCAGCCATGGAGACCAGTGGCCTGCATAAGTAGGTTTTCAGTATCTTGATAATAAATGAATGGTTCGATCACATTTAGGGTTATTCTCAAGCAAACTGATACAGATCTCTTTCATGTTTCTTAATCGTTGTGCTTTACCTCCCAACATGTATTCTGTATCATCCGTGACGTATTTCTGGCACTTTAGCTTCTATCTAAATCTGCCCAGTAGGTGTTTATAGTTTAATTTTGTACTCTGCAATCTGACATTTGAAGACTTATTTTCTTTTCTCGTGAGATCCTAAGCATTAAAAGCAATCATATTAAAATCATGTTTTTAAATTTTCACTTGTCTTCTAAGGTATCTTAGTCTATTTTGGAAGGTTCTCCAGTACTTTGCATTCCTAGTAAAGAAAACTCTTTATTTTTCTAATTACCTTTAGTAACTCTCACGGTCCTTAGTATAGTGTTTTACATGGTGTAAGCACTCAGTACAATTACGCGTAAAAAGACAAACAAAATTTTAGAAGTCATCTATATGAGGTCTAAGACTTCCAGCGTCCCTATTTTTATATACTAAGAAGAGTTTCTGGACCTTTTTAATTTATATATATATATATATATTTAGTCAATCCGTGAGGATTTGTTAAGCTACCACTTTGTGCCACCACTATTCAAAGTGCAGGAAACACACAGTAGTGAGGGAAACGTGAATTCCTATCAACAGGAACTTAATTTGGGGGGAAGGAGATAGATTAAAAAACAAGTAGATAGATTACCATTAGAATTCATGGGGAAAAAATACATCTTGGCCCAAACCCTAAGGTTTAAGATTAATATGCAGCCAAACTTGAAACTGTTATCATGCATGATCCTAGAATGAATTTAGGATGCATAACTGAAATACAACCCAGTAAAATAGAGCTATTACTATGGCAATAGTATCACAAGATTTTAGGAGTTTAATTTTGTCAGCGACAGTAGTCTCTCAACAGGTCAGCTCATAACTTGTGCCTGCACTCGGCTGGCTCATCTGGAATAGTAAGTGGCAGTCTGTGGTCTGCGATATGCAGTTTTATGGAAGCAGCCCAATAAACTGTGCTATTTGTGTACAAGATAAACCTTGGCTCTAGAAATGTGACAATGTAGCAACCTAATTGGCTTTCAAGATAACAAAGTCTTCCCGGAATTTCTGTCTGCATCTCGCTCTTCTCACGTGCATGCCAATCTCAGCAGCTCTCTGGACTGGCATAATGAGCCCATGTTGACAGCAACAAACATGCAGAGACTGTTTAAACGGACAAATGTGGTCCTGGCAGACAAACTGTCCCCCTGCGAGACCCAGCAAGTGCTGCTAAAGTCAGCAACCTGGGTGCCCGTACAGGTCAGGACTTCCTCGGCATCTCAAGACTTGGGCCACACCCGCTAGAGCCCAAGTTATTAGTAGCGTAGCAAGACAACCACAGAGTGTCATCTGCATCCTGTAGCTCGCCGACCTGATGTGTTGGGATCATGGTGATCTCTTCCTCCCACCTGGTCAATGTCACAGCCCCTCCTGCCTTTGCGCATGCTCCAGTCCACCATTTACCCAGGAGCACCCATGTGGGAAGGGGGCGGGATGTCACAGTGCAGAAGATATTATAATGACAGAACAGCCTAGGGCCATCTGGGGGCAGGTTTTCCTCGAGTGCCCTTGCTTAGAACCAGCTGGCCATCCGCCTGCCCAGTCTTCTGGGTCAGCCGGGGCTACACAGCCAGAGGGAGGGGTGGCTGATAGGTGCCTGCTCCTGTGCACGTGCCCTGCGGGCCACCCTGCTGCAGTCGGAGCCTGTCCCACCGGACAACACTTCAGGGGGCTGCGAGAAAAATTCAGGACATTGGCTCCTAACCCTGTGACAGCCGTCCCACCTGTATTTGTCCCACTAGCAGTGGTGGTGGCCCTACGACAGGGTCCTGGCTGCGCCTCCTGCCCAGTTCGCTGTACCTCGCTGTGCTCTGCTTGTTGCAGCCACAAACTCCCAAGTGCAGGGTGGGCGAGGGAAGCAGGGATTGGCTCCAGTGTGAGTGTGCCTGCCCTGCTTTGAAGTACACTGGGTTGGACACACCCACCAAGCTGGGGTTGCACACGACACACACCCACCAGATTGGGGTTGCACACACCCAGTTGTGGTTGCACCCAATACACGCCCATTAATTGTTGCACATGACTCACTCTCATCTCATTGGTTTTGCACAAGATGCATTCTCATCTCATTGTGCAAACTGCACACCAATCTGACTGTGGCTGGGCACAACACACGCCCATCTAATTGTGGTTGCACACACCACACGTCCATCTAATTATAATTGCACACGATGCATTCTCATCTAATTGTGGTTGCACATGTTGCACGCCCATCTATTTGTGATTGCACACAGCGTGGGCGTGGTTCTGAAGTGGCACTGCCACTAACACTGATTCCTCAGGGCAGTGCAGATAGGAAAGCGTTTTCAGTAATACAGTGTCCAGGAAGACCCATGAACAGAACACCCACACTTTATGTAAACCTCAAAACTTCTGTAGTCATGTCCTGAAAATGCTATCTATACTAATGACTTGTGAAGCTTTTCTTTTTAACCTCCATGGATTTTAAAAATCTCAATAGGAAATTGCTCCTAAATTAGTATTTTTTTAAAAAAATTTTGTTTTGTGTTTTTTATTTATTTTTGAGAGACAGAGACATTGTGAGCAGGGGAGGGTCAGAGAGAGAGGGAGACACAGAATCTGAAGCAGGCTTCAGGCTCTGAGCTGTCAGCACGGAGCCTGACATGGGGCTCGAACCCACAAACCGTGAGATCATGACCTGAGCCAAAAAGTCGGACGCTGATCTGACTGAGCCACCCAGGCGCCCCCATTAGATCATTTTTTAAGTCTCAATATATGAAGTGCTGCACTGAACAGAAAAGTGACCTGAAGCTCCAATTGAGGGAAGGGGCACATTTTACAGACAGGGGAATGAGAAGAGCTATTTAGATGAAGCCTGAAAGGGTGCAATGAGGCACATTTCTGGATCCAGAAATGCCAGTCAGACTCCTTATGGAACAGTCAACACATGGCTAGCACACGGTGCCCAGGGTGGGACTCACCCAGAATGAACACAGACCACCGCAGAAGAGATGGCACCCAGGGACTTTGGGAGGCAGTATTCTATTTTCTCCCCTACTTTACTTGTTTATGTAGATAGTTGTTTAGATTGCTGCTGCTAGTGGTGTTGATTTTCTTAAAAAACCTTAAGGAGAGTTTAAATAACATACTGACTGGTATTTATTACTTTATTTATTGCTTGCATCTCCCCAGACTTCAAAGTTGCTGAGAGTTGTTATAAATGACAAGATTCTGATGTAAGAAGGAAGGATGGCAAACTGTGGTAGGACATGAGCATGCCAGCCAGGGCCTGAGTTAGGCCAAAGAAACCAACAAGGGTGTGGTGTTCAAGCAGCCACTATAAACTATAAAACAGAAGACAAGGAACATAAGCAGGAACTTGTTCCTAAGAGCCGAACGGGAAAGCCTGGCACTGTCATGTGGCAGTCCAGGGTCAGTTTGCAGTGGGGGTGTGACACGTGGACACACTCAGGAGCCTAGGAGGTGTGTTTAGAACACGGGGTCTGGGCACTGGAGATGAAGGCCTGTATGTCCCATACATCCTGGGACAGAATCAACTCGTAAGCTGGGTTGGGACAAAGATTGCACATGTAGAGTCAAGGGATCCACGTGTGAGAAGCTGAGAACAGGAAGACAGAGAAACAGAGGCAAGCGCCAGCACCAAAGGGCCTGTGAACTGGGTGAAGAACATTTTGGAATTTACAGGGATCACCACAGAAGAATCAGAATACACTAGGGAGACACTGGGCAGGGGTATTCAGCAAGCCAAGGGGCAACAGAGTAGAAAACAGGAGCCAAAGAAATGCTATGATGTTACTGCTGAAGAAAAAGCATAAAAATGTGAAGCCAGAAAAATAATCCTAGGATCTCAATAGGAAGTAACCTGTCTTGTCCATTCAACTATTCATTCATTTACTCAGCAGACAGTATGCAGGTATCAGAAATGTAGGAGGGAAATGGCCTGCTGGAAAAGATCTTACCGAGTGGAGACCAGAGCAGGAACGCCTGGCTGCCTGCAGGACTGCTTGTGGCTGAGACTCCTCGGGGGCCTGGGGGCTCTCTGGCTGTCTGTAACTGCCGACTTTCAGAGGAGGCCCCATCCGCACTGCACACTTCTCCTCTAAGGATCAGCGCTGCGTTTCCCTTCCCCATGCCCTGCAGTGGTTCCCGAGTATCAAATAGCACTCCCCAGCAAAGCCTCTTGGCTTAGCCCTTCTCGCCCCTCCCGCCTGTCTCTGAATGCCTCTCCCCTTCCCCATGTCCAGCGTATTCCCGTCTCCCCTCCTCCTTTGCTCTGCTCCTATGAAGCCCTGAGCTGACCTCGCAGGCAGGCACTTCCGGCGCGAGTTTTAGTGCTGTTTTCTGACTGGCTGCCTGTCTCCTCTGAGAAGCGGTAGGGCATTCTGCACTGTGCAACCTGGGATGACACCGCGAGAGAGTTTTTATTTGCGACGTGAATGGACGTAAGAAATGTACTATCTTGGGCAGCTGACTCAGGGCCGGGCATCAAGCAGCTGTTCACCGTACTTCAGACCGACAGACAGATGTACTGAACTGATCTCCTCAGTCTCACCTCACTCGCACAAAACCCCTGCTGTGAACAGGCCCCATGTGACACCCGCGGCAGCCTATTCTGTTTCCCCCTGTATTTTAGGGTCCCCAGGGGACGGCTCTGGGGTTTGAAACTGTGGCTGGAACTGAGCTCAAGCTGCTGGGCACCTGTCTGAATCCTAAGACACTGAAAGCCTCCGCTCCAGCAGGTGCTGACACGGTACGAATTCTCCGCCCACCCACGGCCTCACCCCTTCCCCACACTTCAGGAGCTGCCCTCGTGGGCTCTGTGCACTCAGAAGGGCAGATGGAGCCACAGGGCCTGAGAGCACCCTCAGTGAGTGGAAGGGGACTCCCAAACACTGAGAGTTTCCTGAGGAAGGTAGTTTCTTGGTACATTTATAACGACAGGAAAGCAGAACAACTGAAAAGTCGTATCCCTCAGGGAAGACAGAGATGATGTATGCCACACACCCTGGTTACAAGGACGGAAGATGGGCTACAGTCAAGCCTAAGAGTTATCCTGAGACTCAGGAGGGTATTTGTCATTACAGTTGAGGGTGAAGGACCATAGAACTTCTAAGAAAATAAAAACAGCAAAAATGACGCTGGAAAAGTCTTCAGTCATGATGACAGGATTCAATATACTTAGTATAAATAATCATGTGAGGAAAATGATAATTTATGTAAAATTTTTTAAATATTAAATTTAATGTTAATATACTTATTATTATATGTGCATAACATAATTGAGTGTATTTACACATATAGTGTAATACAGTCTGTCATTTCCAGCAAATAAAAACAAGTGCCACCTTGGCCTGGTTAAAGGATCCCCATTTGTAGATGGGTAACGAACATGAGGGAGGCAGACTAAGACAGAACAGTATGGGGAAGACACCCCTGGAGGAAGCACAAAGACAGAAGAACACACAAAAATCAAGGACACAGGTCTAGAGATAGACCTTCAACAGCACAAGGTCAGCTTCTCATCAGGACAAAGATGAGCAGGGTGGGTTCAGACCAACCTGTGAGTGGGAAAGAAGGTCTGCCTTCTCAGGAGATCATTTCATAGTTTGAATTTTCTCTGCAAAGTAAGAAGGAAGGTATTCAACCAAGGGAAAGGGGGGGGTCACTGGTTTTCAGGAAAGGAGCGCAGGTAATTCAGGGTGGAAATGGGTGGTGGGACACAGGGCAGTACCCAGAGCCCATCCACACTGGACACTGTGTGAAATGCTCACAGAGCTCAGCAGCTGGTGTCTGGACAGGATTTTCAGGGAGGAAGAGGCATGAGGAAAAGTGAGTTAGGACACCAAAGATTCTGGAAAGAGAACGGTCAAAGTTATGTGCCATGGATTTGAGGCTGAGTCAGCAGGTTCAGCAAAGAGAATAATGAGCGGGAAGAGTCCAGAAAGTCTAATAACGGGTGGGAAAATGCAGTGTGCCTGTGGTCACAGAGTGACCAGTACGGAGGAGTAACAGGTGATGACAGGGCTGGCGGCGTGGACGAACATGTGCTCTGCGATGTCACATCCCTCCCGTGAGCGAGGGGCCACATGACGCAGTTGCAGTGAGCATGGGACGAGGCAGTGGGCAGCACAGGACAAGGGATGGCCCTGCACACCAGGGCCACTGCTGGTCCTCTGAAAAGTCATCTGTATCCTTCCTTATTGTTCTCCTGCAAGTCAGCTGACTGGGCCACTCTGAGAAAACTCGATTTGAACAAAAGAAAAATAGACGCAAGGAGGTCCTGTGGGCGGGGGGCCTTGCTCTAAAGCGAGTTAGTCACAGATATGAAGCAGTTTCCGCAACCCACCGTATGACCCACATATATTAAAGTGTAGACTTTTTTCTCTAAAGTCTCAGAAGTTATGAAAAGCCACCGTAAGCAGAAAGAACATAAATACTTTTAAAGAATGCTACATAAACCCTGATGACAGAATGAGAAATGAATACATCGTGCTTCGTGTACAGAATCATTCTCACCAGCTGCTTGCTAACCAGTGAGCGCCACACGCACGGCTCTAACACCGAGTGGGACACCAGTGTCACCGAGCAGCGGACCCTTACCTGGATCGCGAGGGCACGAGTCACGAGGCCTCTCAGGTACTGCAGGGGGTCTTCCGGGCCTTCCCACCGGCTCTGCCACGCCACAGGACACTGCGACATAGAAAGGATCCCGTATTAACATACAAAAGACCTTTCAACCTCAGTGTGATGGGGAAAATTTTTCAGCACAGTCCACATTATGCGTGTCATGATTTTGTTTTCTTAAAAGATGTCTTTCTCTGATCTCATACGATATAAATGAATGACAGCATGAATTAATTTGTTTCTCTCAAAGGAGATTCTTTAAAGTAAAAATTCTGGAAAGAGTAAGCGCACGTGAACAGGCACATAGGGAGCAGTGAACCAGTTCTCCCACAGCAAAGTCTCGTGCAGAAAGAAGTCCAATGAAATCTGACAAGTTCATCTTATCAGGGGTCAAGACTGTTTACCAAGTCTTGGTTCCTATACACTTTCCTTAAACTACAAATAGAACAAAATATAATAGAAATTTCATCTCTAAAACTATACTGAGAAGAAATTTAAAAAGTACTCTAAATTAAAGATAAGTAAGTAAATAAAAGCATTCTAAATCAGTTATCTATTTAACATCTGACCTTCTGTGAGCTGGTGTTCTACATTAGTGTACACTTTTTTCCTTCACAATATTCATTAGTTCATGTTCATATCACACCTCTTCTGGGAGGGTTTGCTGGACTTTGCAAATATTACATAAATAGCATTCAAACTTCTGAACTTGAGCAATAAGGAGAGCACACCAATGGCACACCCCAGACCACTGGTTATATAGTCGAGAATTAACACTGGAAAATGTATCAACAGTGCACGGAACACAAGTATTATAAGATAATGGGAATTCGGAGGGCAAAAGGACCTTGGAAACATCTGGTTCTATCACTTTCCACGTGTAAAGTAAGTCTCCTTAGGAATGTGCCAGTGAAGTGCCAGAACTGTGCTCTGAAGGTGTGAGGAGTTTAACATGACTCCTAATCCTCTGCCACTTCTCCCACTGAGACTTGATCTGGGTGCTCCTCTCCTCAAACGAGGATCCTGTGACCACTGTGGCAGTGACGCTATACAGTTCCATGACCAGGCCTCAAGAAGTCGGTTGCTTATGCTTCCTGTCTTTTCAGACTTTTCAGCTTGGAAGCCATCCACCATTTGTGAAGCCCAATTTTTGGAGAGGCCCATGTGGAGATGGCCTGCGGTTTCTGGCTCCCAGCAGCAGGGACTTTCCAGACGTGTGACTGAACCATGTGGGGCAGACAAGCTTTCTTCACCAAGCCCTACCCCCATTTCAGGTTTCAAAGCTTAAAATAAATACATTTTTTAAATGATGTTTTAACCCAGTAGATTTTGGTGGAATGTATTATATGGCAAGATGACTGATGCAGATTTCGGTACCTTCCCATGGAGAGTGAGGTCTGTGTCCCCTCCACTCGAGGATGAGCCCAGTGGCAAGCTGACTGACAGAACAAGGCAGATGTGATGCTGTGTCATAGTTTTCAGGTCTAAGCCGTAACCAGTGAGAGCTCTCATCTTCTGTTTCGTGGGGGAGTATCATCTTAGAACCAAGATGTAAGGCGGTAAGGGAGCGAAGCAGCCCGTCTGGAGAGGCCCACGAGGAGACGCCCACACAAGGAGGAACTGGCGTCTCCCGCCACCGTCCTGCTGAGCTCCCAGACAGTCCTCGGCAATGACGTGCGACTGTGCAAATGGACATCGTGCAAGAAGATCCTGCAGGTCCAAGCTGGGCTCACTCACTGGTGTCACATAGACCAGAGACAAGCCTGCCCCACCAAGCCCTGCCAAAATTCTACTTCATGAGCTACATACGGGATTCTTCTTGTTTCCAGCCATTAAGTTTCAGGGCCATTTACTATGTAGCAATAAATAACTGATATACCAGGTTTTCACATTCTCAGTGTTATAATTTTCCACTGTAGAAAGATAGCCTCTTGTCCCGGCTTATTACATAAATGATACATGACTGCAGATGCCTTCAACAATCCCCAGCAGCTGGCATTCATGCCGTGAAAGCCCCTCACCTGGTGGAAAAACTCGTTCTAGTGACTGGATTCTGATGGAAGAATGCAGTGAAAGGGACAGGATGACACTTTTGAGATTAGGTTACAACATATTGTGGCTTCTGGTTTCTCTCTCTCTCTCCCCCGTGCTCGCTCTAAGTGAAAAAGTTCTAAGATGGTGAGGCTCCTTACGAAGATGTCTGTGGACATATGATCAGTCCCCAGTCAGTAGGGCCCAGAGGCCTGCCAACAGCCAGGCCGTTAGTGCCTTTGGCAGCTATGACAACCACAGCCCCTGACGGCACCTGATTGTAGAGGTGCAGGAGACCTGAGAAAGAGGACCCGCTAAGTCACACCAAGACCTGTAGAGACTGCAACACAATACATTCTGTTCATTTACACCACTCGGCTTTAAGGCAATCTGCTATGTAGCAACAGATAACTGAGAGAGTTAGCAGTAATAGTGTCAGGTACTACATTCCATTAATGTTTAGGTCCTTATTGTTCATCAAGTCAGCACCTCTTTACGGAGTGTGCACAACACTAATCTGAGAACATGCAGGATGGGCAGGAGTATTTAGAAGACGTTTCCAAGAACAAAAGATCTGATGGGCACCATTTCTCCCCACTACACGAACACTGCCTCCAGCGGCAATGAGTGAGAACACTCTCCACCTTGCAGGCTAACACTGTACCTCCCACACTGTACTCTCTGACAGATCCGCTCCAGCCAACCTGCCCTCAGCATGAGTCCATCTGCGACAGCGGCACAAGCAGGACGTCCTAACAGCAGTGCTGACAAGGGCCAGCGACACTCCCGAGTGACGGCTGCCATGGGGAGAGGGAAAGATAATCGTACACACCAGTGTGACTACGGCCCCAGCAGGGGGCTGAAGGCAGACATCTGGGTGGACTGCAGGCCCACCTCCAATGAAACCTCAGGGGACAACACTGGTCAAGTGCCCTCTACTCTGTTGCTACCGCAGCTCTGGAAAACATCTGGTCTGACCAAACGCAAGCCAAAGGTGGCCCCAGACTGGCCCACTAACAACATGCAGACCACACTCTGCCCACAGCAGGCAAAGAGAGCCTCTGTAGATGACTGGACTAGAGGCAAAGGGATCTCAGCCACAACAGGACACACATGACACACATGGGAGACACCCCTAAAGGACACTCCAGGTCCTTTTCTTCATAAGGACACTAGTTTCAAGAAGAGGAAACATAGTCAACTTTCCTAACACACAGAAACAGACACAGAGAGTTACACAAAATGTGGACACAAAGGAACACATCCCAAATGAAAGAACAGGACAAAAATCACAGAAAGAGACCCAAAGGAAAAGGAGACAGTATGCCTGATAGAACTTAAAGCAATGTCATACACAAAAAGATACTTTTCCAAAGAAGACATCCAGATGGCAACAGACACATGAAAAACTGCTCAACATCACTCATCAGTGAAATAAATACAAATCAAAATCACAGAGATACTATCTCACATCTGTCAGAATGGCTAACATTAACAACTCAGACAGCGACAGATTTTGGTCAGGATGTGGAGAGAGAGGATCTGTTTTGCACAACTGGTGGGAAAGCAAACTGGTGCAGCCACTCTGGAATACCGTATGAAGGCTCCTCAAAAAACTTAAAAACAGAACTATCCTATGTCCCAGCAATTGCACTACTAGGTATTTATCCAAATAAATGTGCTGCTTTGAAGAGGCACATGCACCCTAATGTTTATAGCAGCACTATCAACAGTAGCCAAAGAATAGAAAGAGCCCAAATGTCCAGTGATGGATGAGTGGATAAAAAAGATGTGGTATATATACACAATGGAGTATTACTCGGCAATCAAAAGGAATGAAATCTTGCCATTTGCAACTATGTGGATGGAACTAGAGAGTATTATGCTAAGTATTAGAGAAAGACAAATATCATATGACTTCACTCACATGCGGAATTTAAGATACAAAACAGATAAACATAGGGACGAGAAGCAAAAATAATATAAAAACAGGGAGGAGGATAAAACATAAGAGATTCTTAAATATAGAGAACAAATAGAGTTGCTGGAGGGGTTGTGGGAAGTGATAGGCTGAATGTGTAAGGGACATTAAGGAATCTACTCCTGAAATCATTGTTGCATTATATGCTAAGTAACTTGGCTGTATTAAAAAACTGAATAATAATTAAAAAAAAGAGCATACCTATCAATAATTACTGTAAATGGAATCAGATCCCAATAGAAAGACACAGAGTGACAGAATGGATGAAAAAGCAAGACTTATCTATATGCAGCCTACAAGAGATTCCTTTTAGAACCAAAAACTCATGCAGATTTGAAGTGTGGGGATGGAAAAACATTTTTCATACAAATGGAAGGGAAAGGGAAGCTGAGGTAGCGATACTTAAATTGGACAAAATACACTTTAAAACAAAGACTGTAGGAGCGCCTAGGTTGCTTAAGTGTCTGTCTTGATTTCAGCTCAGGTCACTTGTGGGTTTGAGGCCCATGCTGGGCATTGCATTAAAAGTATGGAGCCTGCTTGAGATTCTCTCACTTGCTCTCTGTCTGCCCCATCCCACTCGTGCTTAAGCCCCCCATTCCCCGCATAAATAAACCTTAAAAAAGGACACTATCCAATAAGAAGATACAAGAATTGCAAATATTTAAGCACCCAACATGAAAGCACCCAAATACATAAAGCAACTATAAACAAGCATAAACAAAGTAATCAATGCTAATACAATCCAAATTCAGTCTGTGAGGCCAGCCTAAAACATAGAGACATTACAAAAGAAAAAGACCGGTATCATTGATGAATACAGATGCAAAAATTATCAATAAAATATTAGCAAACCAAATTCTATAATATGTTAAAATAATCATTCACCAAGATCAAAGTGGAATTACTCCTAGAATGCAAGGACGGTTCAATATCCACAAATCAATCAACTTAACTACTTTCTAATTCTAGAACACTTTCACTTCCTAAAAATAACTGTACCCATGTAGTCACTTCTCCATTTCCCTATTAACAGAGGATGAGTTTTAATTTATTTTAGCTTTCTGCAATGGTTTTCAATGATATTTTGCAGTTTCACTGTATAAGTCTTACTCTTTTTTCTTAATTTATTCTCCTGTATTTACTCTTCAAAACTATCATAAGTGGAGTGGCTTTCCTAATTTCATTTTGGATACTCTAAATGCTAAAAACTAGCATTCACTGCTACTGTATAGAAATGCAACTAACTTCTAGATATTGATATTCTTATTATAATTTTAGTATTCATTTTCCTAATGATTAATAATACTAAGCATTTTTCATGTGTTTGTCATTATAGTTAGCACACACTTTTACTTTCACGTGTACAGTATATTCAACAATTCTATATGTTACTCAGTTCTGATCTAGATTAAATATACTCTTAATTTCCTTTATCCATTTCACTCATACTCCCATCACCTACCCCCTGGCAACCACTATTTTGTTCTCTGTATTTAGAGACTTTTTGATTGTCTCAGTTTTCCTGTGATTATTTTGTTTCTTGAATTGCACACAAGTGAAATCATACAGTATTTCTCTCTTATTTCATTAGCAATGTACCCTAGGGGTTCATCCATGTTGCTGCAAATGGTAGGATTTCATCCTTTTTTATGACTGAATAATATTCCATCACACACACACACACACACACACACACACACACACACACACACACACACCGTATCTTCATTATTCATTCATCTGGATATATGTAGATGAACCATCCACATCCTTACACCAGACACAAAAATAAACTGAAAAATGATTAAATATGTAAATGTGTGACCTGAAACCATAACAATCCTAGAAGAAAACAAATAGTAATTTCTTTGACATCATAGAAAACGCTTTTCAGAGTGCCTGGGTGGCTCAGTCGGTTACGCCTCCGGCATCAGCTCAGGTCAGATCTCACGTTCGTGGGTTCAAGCCCCACATCAGGCTCTGTGCTGACAGCTAGCTCGGAGCCTGGAGCCTGCTTCCAGTTCTGTGTCTCCTTCTCTCTCTGCCCCTCCCCCTCTCATGCTCTGTCTCTCTCTGTATCAAAAATAAATAAAACATTAAAAAAATTAAAAAAAAAAAGAAAACGCTTTTCTAGATATGACGCTCCTAAGGGAAGGGAAACAAAAGCAAAATTAAACTATCTGGACAACACCAAAATAAAAAGGTTTTTGCATAGGAAGGAAATAATCAACAAAAGGAAAAGGCTTTACAGGAGAAGATAGTTGTAAATAATCTATCTGATAAGGGGTTAATATCTAAAATATCTGAGGAACTTCTACAACTCTACACACACACACACACACACACACACACACACACACACACACACACACACACAATCCAATTTAAAAATGGGCAAAGGAACTAGATGGCCATTTTTCCAAAGAAGACTTATAGATAACCAAAAGACATATGGAAAGATGTTCAACATCACTCATCATTAGGAAAATGCAAATCAAAACCACAATGAGATACCACCTCACACTTATTGGAAATGGCAACATTCAAAAACACAAGAAATAACAAAACAAAAAATCAAGTGTCACTATGGATGTAGAGAAAAAGGAACCCTCTTGCATTGCTGGTATAAATGTAAATTGGTGCAGCCACTGTGGAAAACAGCAGAGAGATTCCTCAAAAAATGAAAAATAAAATTAACATGTGAATCAGTAATCCCACTATTGGGTATTTACCCAATAAAAATGAAAATAAGAATTTGAAAAGATATATGTACACACCCCTATGTCTATTGCAGCATTATTTACAAAAGCCAAGCTATGGAAGCAGCCCAAGTGTCTACCCATACATAAATGGATAAAGAAAATGCAGTACATATATACCTACCTTCTTGTTAAAGTGTCTATTCAAGTATTTTTTCAGAATTTGGAATGATTGTCTTCACAATATTAGTTGTGCTTCAAAAAATTTCTAGATAAATGTTCCTTTGTTTAGTATGTGTCTAGCTAATCTTTCTCCTGTCTGTGGCTTACATTTTATATTCAAAACAGTATAATCAATTTGGGGATAATTTTTATGTTTGGAGATACAGGCATAGTTTCTTAATTTTTTTTAGCTTCAGCTCTTCAATTGTTCTAGTACTATCTATTAAAGAGATTTTCCTTTCTCCCTTTTAATTGCCTTAGTATATTTGGTGAAAATCAAATGATCATACATCTGTGGGTCTTTTCCTGTTCCATACCAAAATCATAGTGCTTTGATTGTATCTTTGGAACAATTCCTGAAATCATGCTAAGATCTTCCATTTTATTCTTTTCCAAAATTATTTAGAGTACATTAGGTCTTCTGTACTTTTGCAAAAAAAAAAAAAAAAAAATTAGAGGCAAAATTTTAGACACTACAAAAAAAATTCTGTAGCGGTTTTGACTGGGGTTGTTTTGAACTTCTCAATTATTTTTGGAAAAATTAACATCTTAACAACACAGGGTCTCCTGATACATGAAAACAGTATATCAATGTACACAAAAGGGTGAAACCTTGGTCAATTCATGCTGAAATTGCAAGTACTACTTTTAATTTCAATTTTTAATAGTTTCCAGAATATGTATCATTTTAATGTACTCCCCCTGTGTCCCATAACCTTCCGAAACTTAAATGTTCTTAATAGCTCTGGAACTTTTCTGTAGATTCTGTAAGACAATAATCATATGCTCTGCAAATAAAGACAGGTTTCCTTCTTCTTTTCCAGTTTTTCTTTCTTATTTTTTTTAACTTGTCATGCTAGCTAGACCCTTCAGCACAATGCTGAGTAAAGTAGTGAGAGTGGACCTTGATGTCTTTTTCCTGGTCTTCAGAGGAAAGCATTCAGTCCTTTGCTATTGTTTTAGTCACAGCTTTTTCATGAATGCCCTTTATCTGCTTGAGAAGGTTCATTACTCTAATCCTGATTTGCTGAATTTTTTAATCCTTTTTATATTTTGTTGAATTAAATTTGCTAATATTGTGTTAAGGTTTGGGTCTATGTTCAAGAAGCAAGTTAATCTATAGGTTTCTTCTCTTACAATACCTCTGTTAGCTTTTGCAGTTAGGCTGTGCTGGTCTCAGAAAGTATACGCAAGTACTCCTGCCTCTTCTACTTTGAAGAGTTCACACAGAGTTGGTATTATTTCTTAAGAATTATTAGATATCTGCAGTGAATTCTAGGAGCTCTCTTTGGAGGAGGTTTAATAAAATTTCGTCTTCTTTAATAGATAGAGAGTATAGACTATCTGCTTCTCCTTGAATGAGTTTTGGTAGTGTGACTCTTGCAATAAATTTGTAAATTTCATCTCAGTTGTTGAATTTATAAGCATAAAGTTGTTTAAAATATTCTATTGTCCTTTTAATGTCTGTAGAAACTGTAGTGATGTCCCGGTCTTATTCCTGACACTGGTCACTTCTGACTTCTTTATTTCCTCATCTTTCTTTTGGACTACTTATGTAAAGGTTATATTTCCATCTTATGTCCTGGATAGGCCCATCATGCATACCTCTGTGGCATTTTTATTTGTTACTTTAGGATTTATAGTACACAACTTTATAAAAAGTTGGCACCCAAGTTAGTTAGCATATAATGCAATAATGATTTCAGAAGTAGAATCCAGTGATTCATCCCCTACATGTAACAGCCAGTGCTCATCCCAACAAATGTCTTCCTTAATGCCCCTTGCCCATTTAGCCCATCCCCCCACCTTCAACCTCTCCAGCAACCTTTAGTTTGTTCACTATATTTAAGAGTCCCTTACGTTTTGTACCCCTCCTTGTTTTTATATTATTTTTGCCTCCATTCCCTTATGTTCATCTGTTTTGTTTCTTACATTCCACATGAGTGATGTCATATGATATTTGTCTTCCTCTAATTGCACTTAGAATCCACTCTAGTTTGCATCCAGGTTCATTAGGGAAATTGATTTGTAGTTTTCCTTTTTAGTGGGGTCTACATCTGGCTTTGGAATCAATGTAATGCTGGCCTCATAAATGGCTGTGGAAGTTTTCCTCCCATTTCTAGTTTTTGGAACAACTTCAAAAAGGAGGTATTAACTCTTCTTTAAACATTTGGTTGAATTCCCTTGGAAAGCCATCAGACCCTACACTCTTGTTATTTGGGAGATTTTTGACTACTAATTCAATTCTTTACTGGTTATGGCTCTGTTCAAAATTTCTATTTCTTCTTGTTTCAGTTTTAGTAGTTTATGTGTGTTTCTACTAACTGGTCTTTTTCTTCCAGGTTGTCCAATGTATTAGCATATAATTGATCATAATATTCTATTATTATTTGTATTTCTGGAGTGTTGGTTGTGATCTTTCCTCTTTCACTCTTGATTTTACTTATTTGGGTCTTTTCCTTTTTATTTTTGATCAGACTAGCTAGAAGTTTATCAATTTTGTTAATTCTTTCAAAGAACCAGCTCCTGGTTACATTGATCTGTTCTACTATTTTTTTTTTTGCATTTTTTTTGTAGTTGTGGGGTGTCATATAGCATTCATTTCTGTTCTAATCTTCATTATTTCCATTTTCTGCTGGTTTGAAATCTTACTTGCTGTTCTTTTTCCTGCAGGGCTGGCTGAGTGGTCATGAACTCCTTTAGTTTTTGTCTGGGAAACAAATTATCTCTCCATCAATTTTGAACACAGCCTTGCTGGATAAAGAATTCTTGGCTGCACATTTTCCCAACTCAATACACTGAATATATTCTGCTACTCTTTTCTGGCCTGCCAAGTTTCTGTGGATAGGTCTGCTGCAAACCTGATCTGTCTTCCCTTATAGGTTAAGGACTTTTTCCCCTTTGCTGATTTCATAATTCAGTTGGGCGCAGATGGGCGGGGCTTGGTGTAATGGCTCCGTTCTCCACTAGGTGCTGCTGCCTAGCTCCCTGGGGTGGATGGGTGTGGTGTGCATGTGCATGTATGGACATGCAAGGGAGAGGTGAAAATGCCACCACCCAGCTTCCCAGTCTCTAGCACCAGCATTCTGTGCTCTCACCAATAAGTCATCAGGCACCCTTCTTTGTTCTCCAGCTTTCATCCACTCCCCACTTCTACACTGTGTCCAAGGTGTCAGCCTGTCAGGAGGCACCTCTCTCCTCAATTTTATCCAGATGGGGCTGTGTTTCCAAACCCCTCACTTCTGAGAGTGCCATGGACTGGTCCCATGCCAACCCTCTGGGGGAGGGTCTCCCCAAGCAATGGCAGGCTGCTGCTGCCCTCAGAAACACTCACGCAACCACGCCACTGTGGAGGCTCAGAGACTGCCGCCAGGTGCCAGCCCGCCCCAGAAAAAGTACGCACAATTATAAAAAGTATAAAAAGTACATGGTAGTGGTTCAGGGACTATGGCAAATCACAACACACAGATGGCAGCAGGCTTCACTGTTCCCTAGTGTCCCTGTTCCAACACCAGCAAATGTGGCTATTCTCCAGGGTCTGTTGGGACCTCTACCTGTGAGGAGACTGCACGACCTCTACAAAATTGCCCTTCAAGTGTGTGGCCCGAAGATCTCTCTGCCTGCTGATGGGGATTCGCCTGTCCTCCCCACCAGAGCTCTGCCAGGTATCGAGCTGCGGAGTTTCCCACTCTGTTATAGAACCCTAATGGTACGGAAACCCTCTCCTTTCTCCCTTTCTTGTTCAATCCTTTGTGGGTGTTCCCACTCTTTCTCTTTCTCCCCAGCTGCTTCTGGGGGGTGTGCTTTTCCTGGACTCCCCCCACCTCCCGCCGCCTCCTCTCTCCGCAAACACAGGTCCGTACCCTCTATGGCTTCTCTCCCCCAGTTCATCTCTTCAGGCCTCATACTTGCTGAAGTATGCAGATTGTTGTGTTCATCCTCAGATCCATTTCCTAGGTGTGCAAGATGGCTTACGCTGATCTAGCTGCATTTCTGGGACGAGAGAAGCGGAGAACTTCCAGGCTGTTCCACCATGCTGGCCCCTCCCGAGTACACATCTTTAACTTACTATGGTCTAGCTTCAAATAGCAATAAATATTAAGTGACACTAATAAGACTTCAAATAATATTAATAAAACTTCACATATAATATGAAAGTCTTATAACACTGTACTTCCATTTCCACCACTAAATGAATAAAAAAGGACGAGAAGAATAAACTCTGAAGTAAAAATCCCTGCTAAAAAGAAAAAGTATATATTCTTTTCTCATGCATAAGGGGGCAATTCCATCCCAGTACTTGATAAGCCTTTGGGGAGGAGTAGGTGGAGTTCAGCGCTCCCAAAGCAGGAGAGCGCCTCTTCTACCAAGACCGCCGGAGCTGTACTATCAAGTCCTGCCAGACGACGTGGGAAGAAAACAGTTGTAGGGAACAGCATGGGGACTGCAGTGTGGGCTCTGACACTTTACAGGATAGCACCCCTTTCTGCTTTAGTTTTCTCTGTAAAAGGGCATGATGAGTGCAGAGGATGAGCAAAGGGCTGTATACAAAAGTGGTCTAAACTGGTAAAGCGTTACATAAAACATGCGATATGACTTTAAGAGAAAAATGCCAATCACTCACCATTAATAATTCTCATTCGATAAACCATGTGTGACTTTTAAAGCACTATTTGCATGAAGGGAGGTAAACTTTAGAAGAGGGAGCAATGATGGGGGTGGTCACAGACCAGGTGAGTGGGCCAGGGAGGCCTGACGATGACCGTGGCTTCCACCTGTCTTTACGGGGTTCTGACCACAGACTGTGCGGGCGCACAGCGTAACAGTCAGTGTTGGACAAAACACAGAGTCGGGGTAGCACAGTGCATGATTTCCACAGTCAGGGGTGGGTACAGGTGCTGCGGGTGCTCCTGGTCTGGAGGCCCCACTGCGGGACCCCTGCTGTCAAGGGGACCAGGCAGAGACAGATGTGAAGGATCTGCTGTCTGGCAGAGGAGACCATAACTCTTAGACACCCGGAGCCTGGACAGTGCAGCTCCGAACACAGAGATGCCCATCTGAACAGAATACACTGTTCAGCAAGAAGGATGAAATGATTTTGTACCTTTCCAATTTTTAGTTTTTAAATTATAATTTAAAGCCTATGTCCTAATATGCAAAAGAAGAGTAACAATACTTTACAGTGTTATTGTCTTTAACAAAGATTTTAAGTATTGTGACTTCTTACAAAAAAGTTTAGTAGATTATCAGAATCTGTCAAAGAAAAGTCATAATTCTCTTAAGGAAAGTCTTACTCCAATCATGTGAGACACAGTAAAGAAAATGTCAAGTATTGAACTATTTCCTAAATTACATTAAATCATATCACTTAGTACAGAACTTGTCACATTCGAATGTAATAAAATATTAAATTTTTATCTTGAAATAAATGGGATCGTACTAGACTCACACTTTTTGGTAAAACTCATTGGAAAGTTAATGTCAGAAACTGTTTTACAGACCTTGTCTTGGTGAAGGTCAGTGCGGTCTCATCTGAGTCTCACCAGATACCCGGAAGCATCTCGAAACACTCTCTGGGGTATAATGTAAATGTGCTTTGCAAAACATGTTTTCATCCTTAGAAGGAATTTTAACTAATTTTTTTTCATGCAAATTATAAAAAGTATTTCAAAAACAATGATATTTTAGAGGCTGTGCATCTCAATTCCACGTGTAATATACAAATGTTAATTAAATACATTAATAATGACTCTCTACACCCTAAACTCACTGCAATAAAGAAGTCACCAGGCATGGTGCTGTGCCAAACATGCCAACAATGAGTAGAGCTTACTGAAACAAACAACAATAAGACTTGCTATCAAGAATAAAAAGTCTAGCAACCCCTGCGTGGCTCAGTCAGTTAAGCATCTGACTTTGGCTCAGGTCATGATCTCACGGTTGGTGAGTTCGAGCCCCGCTTTGGGCTCTGTGCTGACAGCTAGCTCAGAGCTGGAGCCTATCTTCGGATTCTGTTTTCTCTCTCTGACCCTCCCATGCTCATGTTGTCTCTCGCTCTCAAAAAAATAAATAAATAAAAACATTAAAAAAATTAAAAAAAATATCTATGACTGTGAAAAATACCACCATCCCATGGCCTCACTCATGGCAAACGTTCATATGATAAAGCCCAATGAATTCTTTATCTTGCAATATGGTCTTAATGTAAGCCACATTATGATACAATTATAAAAAATGATTTCTCCATTTTTTCAAGTATTTATGCCCCAAATCACCCAGATGGTTTACAGCAGAGGCACAAGAAGCCAGGTTTGCTGATGAAGACCACACACAGTCCCTGGCCTGCACACTCTGTCCTGCCCACCTCTTAGAGAGGTGGGTACATAGAAACCTACATGCTACCCCTACTTCTATGAACTCATTTTGCACAAGGATACCAGTCAACTGCTCCAAAAGCAGCTTTTTACATAAAAAAATTTCTCTTAAAGTAACAATAATAAAAACAACCAAAATTTAGAAGGTGCTTGCTCTAAAGTACCAAGCACTTTACCTATGAGTCGATTTAATTTTCCTATCAATCCCATAGAGTAGGTACCATTATTATTCTTATTTTACAAATGAGAAAAGTAAGTTTGGGGACACCTGGGAGGCTCAGTCAGTCAAGCATCCAACTCTGGATTTAGTCTCAGGTCACGAGCTCCTGATTTGTGGGATGGAGCCCTGCATGACGTGGAGCCTGCTTGGGATTCTCTGCCTCTCTGTCTCTCTGCTTCTGCCCTGCTGGCATGGGCACACACGTGTTCTCTCTCTCAAAAGGAGAAAATCTTGTCATTTGCAATGCTAAGTGAAATAAGTCATTCAGAGAAAGGTTATCGTTATGTTTTCACTCATATGTGGAATTTGAGAAACTTAACAGAAGACCATGGGGGAAGGGAAGAGGGAAAAATAGTTTCAAAGAGAGAGGGAGGCAAACTATAAGAGACTCCTGAATACAGGGAACAAACTGAGGGTTGATGGGGGGGTGCAGGGGCTGGAAAATGGAGGAGGGGCATTGAGGGAGGCACTTGTTGGGATGAGCACTGGGTATCATATGTATGTGATGAAACATAGGAATCTACCCCCAAAACCAAGGGCACACTGTATATACACTGTAGGTTGGCTAACTGGACAATAACTTATATTTAAAAAAAATAATAAACTTAAAACATAAAGGCAGATTTGAGGGGGAGGAGCCAAGATGGCAGAGAGGAAGGGAGCTCTGTAAACTCCGTCTGCCCCATCTATCGAACTGAGAAGGACATTACTCTCATCTGCAAGAGCGGAAGGAGAAAATACGGAATCCAGAAGGAAGACAACCTCAAAGATACCTGAGTGAGTGAGTGCGAACTGGGGAGATCAGAAAACGGGCCAGCCCGAGACAAGCAGGGTAGGCGGGAGCCCCAGCCCAACATGGGGCAAACACCAGCGGAGCCCGAGAGACAAAGGGAAGGGACAGAGTGACTGAACATGCTCATGGTACTGTCTCTGGGGAAGAGGTAAGGAACACTTGGCCGCGCTTGGAGAGAGAAACTCACTCCATAGATAACTGCTGGGTAGCCGGAATCCCAAACCCAGGTGGCGCAAGGGAAAGTACAGCTTCCAGCCCTAAGTTATCTCAGCGGGGAATTAGCGGCCCTGGCGACTGCGGCGCCAGGGGCACTCACTTCGAACTCGGTTTTGGGAGTGGGAGCATGCACCTCATTTCCACAGTGCATCTCGCCCCCAGCATTGGCCGTGGGAATCCCGAATCCCGGGTGCCCACAGGGAAAAAATAGGGCCCACACCTACGTGATCCTGGCAGGGAGTTGGCGGCGGTGGAGGCCTGGGCGTGCGCTTAGACTGCAGGAGCTTCCAGCTCATTTCCAGCAGCACATAGTGCCTTGAGGGACAGCTGTCCAAAGCCAAGAGACTCATTTTCTTTTTCTTTCTCCCCATTGCGATCAGGATCCCGGCTGGGGGTGGGGACTCTGCAGTTGGGTCTGTGATGGCGCGGCACTTCACCTCTTGCTGCTCATTTCGCCTCAGGCAGGGGCAGCCGAATTCCCTGCCTGAGCCAAGACAAACTGATTCCTCCCTCTAAGAAGCCAGCCACCAAAGCAAATACATGTCATCTGTGGTAGCATAAACGTGCATAGACTGGAACTTTGAACCGAGGCAGGCCTGGAAAATACAACTCGGCTCAACTGCGGCACAAGGAGATCGGACTCTCATTAGAGTGGCCTACAGTTCGTAGTTCAGTGTAGCTTGGCGTGCCGCCATTATAAGCTCTGCAGACACCAAGGCAGAGCCTCAGAGAGCAGCCTCCTAGAACTACCACACCAAACCATGCTTATCCACAAGAGGGAGCTGCTGGTTGTTTTTTTTCTTATAAAAAATTTTTTTTCTTCAATTTTTCATACTTATATCTTTGTTATTATTACTACCATTTTTTTTACTTAATTCTTTTAAATTTTTACTCCTTATTTTCCTTTCTCCTTTCTCCCTTTCTTTTTCACCTTCTTGCAATCCAGATATATTCTCCTGTATCTCATCCCTACCTCGCCCCTCAACTGGTCATACAATTTTAGACTGTCTACTGTCCTTTATTGTCTCCAACCCCCTTTCATTTATTTTTTCTATTTTTATCTTTTTGTACTTAATTCTTTTAAATTCTTACTCCTTATTTTCCTTTCTCCTTTCTCCTTTTTTTTTTTTTTTCACCTTCTTGCAATCCAGATATATTCTCCTGTATCCCATCCTTACCTCTCCCCTCAACTGGTCATACACTTTTAAACTGTCCACTGTCCTTTGTTGTCTCCAACCCCCTTTTATTCTTTTTTTTCTTTTCTCCTCGTCTCTTTCCTTTCCATTTTCTTTCTTTACTTTCTCCCTTTTAATGTGTTTCTTTGTTTGATTTGTCTATGTGTCTGTGTGCTTCCTTCTGTCTGTTTCCTTCTTAGGACTACACTAAGAAACAAGCCAAAGTGTGCATGACAGCGAGTCCCAAATATTGCTGAGTAGGGAAATAAAATACTCACAGGCACAACAAGAGAAACCGAGAAACACCATTAAGAGAATATTTCCTGAAACAAAAGGCCCTGGACAGTCAATAAACCTCCCTTAACAGAGAAATATTAAGAGGTGCACAGTGCACTATGAGCTTTTTAAAGGTGACAAGAGACAGAAAACTAGCAAAAATCAGAAAACGAAGGAACTCTCCCCTGAAGAACCTCCAGGAGGAAGTCACAGCCACAGAACTGCTCAAGGCAGATCTAGACAACATACCGGATTGTTGAGGCCCAGCAGGCCAAAAAACCTCCCGCAGAGGACTGTTGATGGCCAGGCCTCTGGGACACAGGAGAATCTACATAAGTGACCCTTGATGGCTATGCCTCCGGGGCGCAGGAAAAACATTTGGGAAGTTGTGGAACAAGTCCAAAGACTGTGAAGCGACATTTGGTCTCCTGGGCTGCTTATGTGGCTTCTATTTAACCTGTCTATGATTTTTCTCCTTGCTTTGCAAAAGCATTGAAGGCATATAGCCTTAAGTTTTGAATCAACTTGGGTCAGTTAGTGGCACCTGCTTTCCCTTACATTATTTCTGTTCCCAGCTCATTGCCTACTGTTGGGGCAAACACAATCCTCTGTCTAAAATTAACCCCTTGAATGATAAGCATCTTGCCCAGACATAACTGCTAAAGGGCCTTGAAGAAAAGAAAAATCTTTGAGAGACAGACTCCCTCATTCCTGTTTTTTTACTTCTGTTCTCACGGCTGTTCTCTCTTCTGTGATAGAAAATGATCTTTCCCAGAGCATATTTTTACTCTCTTAAGGACCATAAGCTTTGTAATCATTAAAGAGAAAAAAAATGTGTAAACCCCTATGGCATAAAAGACACTGGCTTTCTTAGTAAAGTGTGGTTTTACCACCATTCATGTTGTCTGTCTTCCTTCCTATAGATATTTTGCTGACACCAACCACCTACTCGGGGACCATTCGACTGGGGTGCGTGGGCTGGTCCTCCGCACCGGATCAAGAATTTAAAAAACTTATCATAAAATTAATCGCTGGAGTTGAGAAAAACAAAGAATCAACTGAGACAATTACTAGGCGCCTTGAAAATAGGTGTGATGAATTAAGAAAGGCTATAGATGAGGCGAATAACAAACTGGAGGCAGCCACCTCAAGGATTGACGAGGCAGAGAGAAGAATAGGTGAATTAGAAGATATAGTTCTAGCAAAAGAGGAAGCTGAAAAAAAGAGAGAGAAATTAATCCAGGAGCAGGAAAGGAGAATTCGAGACCTGAGTGATACAATCAAATGGAACAACATCTGTATCATAGGAATTCCTGAAAAGGAAGACAGAGAGAAAGGGCCTGAAGGGATCCTTGACCAAATTATAACTGAGAATTTCCCAAATCTGGGAAAAGAAAAAGACATTCAAATTCAAGAGGCACAAAGAACCCCCTTAAGACGTAATTTGAATCGGCCTTCAGCATGACATATCATAGTGAAACTGGCAAAATGTAAAGATAAAGAGAGAATTCTGAAAGCAGCTAGGGAGAAAAGGGCCCTCACATACAAAGGGAAA
>NC_043710.1:96375937-96377238 GCF_006229205.1 Suricata suricatta
AGCAGATCAATGAAACCAAGAGTTGGTTCTTTGAAAAAATAAACAAACTCGATAAACCTCTAGCCAGGCTCCGCAGAAAGAAAAGAGAGAGCACCCAGATAGACAAAATCATGAATGAAAAAGTATCTATTACAACCAATCCCTTAGAAATACAAGCAATCATCAGAGATTACTATGAAAAACTATATGCCAACAAACTGGACAACACAGAAGAAATGGACAAATTCCTAAATACACATGCACTACCAAAATTCAAACGGGAAAAGATAGAAAGGACGAATAGACCAATAACCAGTGAAGAAATCGAATCCGTTATCAAAAATTTCCCAACGAATAAGAGCCCAGGGCCAGATGGCTTCCTAGGGGAATTCTACCAGACATTTAAAACAGAGCTCATACCCATTCTTCTCAAACTATTCCAAAAAGTAGAAATAGAAGGAAAACTTCCAAACTCATTCTACGAAACAGCGTGACCTTGATACCCAAACCAGACATAGACCCAGCCAAAAAAGAGAACTACAGACCAATATCCTTAATGAATACAGATGCAAAAATACTCAACAAGATACTAGCAAATCGAATTCAACAGCATATAAAAAGAATTATCCATCAGGATCAAGTGGGATTCATTCCTGGGTTACAGGGATGGTTCAATATCCGCAAATCCATCAATGTGATCCATCATATTAACAAAAGAAAGGATAAAAACCATATGATCCTGTCGATATATGCACAAAAAGCATTTGACAAAATACAATACCCTTTCTTAATAAAAACCCCTGAGAAAGGTGGAATAGAAGGAGCTTACCTAAACATTATAAGAGCAGTCTATGAAAAACCCACAGCCAATATTACCCTCAATGGGGAAAAACTGAGAGCTTTCCCCCTGAGATCAGGAACACGACAGGGGTGCCCACTCTCACCACTGCTGTTTAACATAGTGCTGGAAGTCCTAGCATCAGCAATCAGACAACAAAAGGAAATAAAAGGCATCAGAATTGGCAAAGAAGAAGTCAAACTTTCACTTTTTGCAGATGACATGATACTCTACATGGAAAACCCAATCGACTCCACCAGAAGCCTTCTAGAACCGATCAATGAATTCAGTAAAGTCGCAGGGTACAAAATCAATGTACAGAAATCAGTTGCATTCCTATACACCAAAAATGAAGCAGCTGAAAGAGAAATCAAGAAACTGATCCCATTCACGATTGCACGAAAAACCATCAAATACTTAGGAATAAACCTAACCAAGGATGTAAAAGACCTATATGATGAAAACTATAGAAAACTTATGAAAG
>NC_043710.1:96377338-96423046 GCF_006229205.1 Suricata suricatta
AAAGAGACTAAATGTCCATCACCTAATGAGTGCATCAAGAAGATGTGGTATATATACACAATGGAGTACTACATGGCAATGAGAGGGAATGACATATGGCCCTTTGTAGGAAAGTGGATGGACCTCGAGGGTGTCATGCTAAGCAAAATAAGCCAGGCAGAGAAGGACAGAAACCATATGTTTGCACTCATAGGTCTAACAGGAAAACAGGAGAAACCTAATGGAGGACCAGGGGGAGGGGAAGAGGGAAAGAGAGTTGGGGAGAGAGAGGGATGCAAAACTTGAGAGACTATTGAATGCTGAGAATGAACTGAGGGTTGAAGGGGAAGGGGGAGGGGGGAAAAGAGATGGTGGTGATGGAGGAGGGCACTTAAGGGGAAGAGCACTGGGTGTTGTATGAAAAACAATTTGAAAATAAAATATTATAGAAAAAACCCCCAAAAAACATAAAAGCAAAGTTTAGAGAGGTTTATGTGACCGGCACACAGCTACTAAGTGGCAGACAGACCTATTCCACAGGCCATATTCTTCGCCATTTTGTGCCAGTATTTCTATCTAAAAATATTCTTATTGCCTATAGAATTTAATCCCAACACCTTTTCTTTGGCTTTTTGAAAGCCTGAAAATCTGATCTAAGCTTAATTGTCTACACTTCACTATACACGAGTCCCATTGAACTCTTGTTCTCTACTGCACAAGTGGTGTTCCTCAATCAGTGCTAGTCTCCTCTGTCATTTAATTCAACTGTAATTAAACGTAATACCAGATATCTTGCCCTTAGGCAGCATGTAGTTGGGTTTTAAAGAAATGCACTTTCATGAAGATTAAAATTTTGATCGATTTAAATCCTTTATATTTATTACGGAAAGTAGACCTGCCTAGGTTCAAGTCCTGACTCCACGTCTACCGGTATATGGGTAAGCCTCTGGGTACGTTACCTCACACGGCTCTGTCTCAGGATGCTCACCGAGAACAGCAGAACAGTAGCACCACCTTGTATTGTTAATGTGGTGATTAATGAGCTAATTAATGTAGAGTTCTCCAAAGCTCTTACAATCCTGTGATTCCTTGAAATGCTAAGAATCTTTCATGATAGGTAATGTATCTATTTTACATTAAAAATAAATTAGATACAACCTATAGCATAATATACTACTTACTACAGTACTTTGATTATGATTGATTCACGTAGTTCTAGTAACGCTATCTTTTATGTTCAAACAGACAAGATTTTAAGTCGAACATCAGCATTTTCTCTGTATGAGGGTAAACAGGGTCGGGGCAATGGGAAAACAAAACTCTTTTCTGTGTAAATTCCTACAGAATGCTGTGAAATCTTTTCCAGATGCTAAGTTCTGCAGGATTTATATTCTCCAAACACTAAAGTAAATCTATGGCAGATCCTCTAATTGTTGTGTTTCTACCAGAGATCTGTAATACATGGATTTTACTGACATTTAAAATGATTTATTCAGCAAGAGACATGCTGATTTCCCTTTCTTCTGCTAAAAGTACCTTGATTTTTCCACTGGAGAACCATACTTCCCTTTCTTGCAGTGTACATGTTAACAGATGAAGCTGAATCGATCTCCAGCTGCCAGGACGGGCATTCAGGTGAAGCCCTAGCCAATGAGAGCTTTGCAAATCCTGCCCAGAGAATGATCAAGGGACTACACAAGCCAACCAGTTTGGATTAAAGCTAATCCCAAGATTTTTGCTTGAGTTACCAGGAAAAAGGTTTCCTTTCTGTTGGACTTGAAGCTCAGAGGATAATAAGACTCAGACTGCCAGGACACCACCATGTACAGAGAACCTGCCCCAAAGTGAAATCAGTATACATATAAACACACATACACACACATATACACACACGTATACACACACACACATACATATCCACCCATACATGCATACATACACACACACATATACACACACAATACACATACACATGCATGCATATACATATCCATACATATATACACACATACATTTACACATATACACATCCATCCACACATACATCCACATACACACATATGTGAATATATTCACCCATGTATGTGTGTGTGCACTCACATACAACATGACTAGAGAGGTGGATAAATAACACAAGCTAAGACCATAAAGACAGTTTCAAGCCCCTGCATTAAGCCAACTTCAGGCTGGCTCCCCCGCATCCTCCATGTACAGCAGCCAATGAATTCCTATCTGGCTTCAGCCAGTTGGCCTTGGATTTTCTGTTACTATTGACTGCAAGACTTGACAAACATACATGAAGTTTCACTTCAATATGAAACTTTCAATAATGAAATAAAAACACGTGTCTTTAATCAGGCTTACCTTTTGGTTTAGTAAAGCACTCGCGAGTTTCTGTACTTCTGCACTCAGTAAGGTAGTCCCTCTGATGACTTTGCTGAGAGCGGCAAGAGACTGGTGGACACTCTGCACCAAGCGGACAGCATTGAACTGCTCCAGGACGATAAAGGACAGTACTGGAGACCCTTGTCGATCCTTAGGCGGAGACACCTTCTGATGGATCAGGTTTGAGTTCTAGAAGAACAGTAAGCCATGTCATCCTGCTGCAAAGGCTGCACAAACCACTGACACCGCAACACCTCACAAGCTACTAAGACCTTCTGTGGTCGCGTGCTGCTTGGAAACCCTGTTGACCCATGGTGGCCACATGTGTTACATCTGGAAGCACACAGGAAGGGGGTTCAGGGGGTGGAAAGTGGTTTGGGGGGCCACGCTGAGGAGCAGAGGTCCACACAGCAGGAAAAGGGGGAACAGAGGCCCCTGTGAGCCAATGCAGAGAGCACAGGACAGCTACCCTATGAATGCAGAGAAAAAAATCTCGCTTTCAAACAAATGTGAACAGATATTGAATTCAAATATGTACGAGCTAAAATCACCATGAATAAATTACAACACCCATACAGCATAATTTCTGTTGAAACTACAGAGGGATTACAGTTGTTTATTTTTAAAGAAGAGCCTTTTTCTAATGATTAAATATATTTGAGTAAATTGTGTTTCATTGAAGAATGGCTTTGACATTCTGAAGTTCATCTTGTCATTAAAAAGCTAAGTATATTCAGAGAAAATCATGTCATTATGGAGCTGCTGGGGGCAAAGGTTGTGGATATTTAAATCTTTACTATTAAGCAAGGATTACCTTTTAGACAAGAAAAGCTAACTTAACTGGGTACAATACAGGTGTGAATCCAGGGTTTTGTGTTTTAACTAAAATCTTTTCTAAGCAGGATACTGTATTAAACTTAAGGAAAACAGATGATTCATGAAACGAGTGTTGTTTTATTTTTAATAGAGATTTTAGGAAATGGTTCCTTCTCAGAGAGGATTTTTGTCACCCATGGAAATTTCAGCATTGACTAGGCCAGAGGTTAGCATGTTTGCCCACAAAGGTCCAGCAAGCACACATGCCAGGCTTTGTGGGTCCTAAGTTCTCTGCCATAATTACTCGACTGCGTTTTTGTGATGTCTAAGCGGCCACAGAAGGCACAGAAGCAGACAGGTGAGGTGGGGTTTCAATAAACTACTTCCAGAAAATGAGGGCAGATGTGCCCCTTGGGCGGCAGTTTGCCAGGCTCTCAGGGATCACATCACTGACTCGTGGACTGGTCTACGTGACATCAAGGCCCTTTCCTGATCTGCGACTCAATGACACCGGTAAGACAACGTCTCTGGCGCATTTACCCACGGCGCACACCAACAGTGACCAACAAGTGCACAGAGGTGGTGGGTTTTTCTTGGTCACATGACCATGTCTTTGTCCAAGATACTTTTTCTAGGATAAGGAAGATATTAAAAGACTCAACATACAATCATTTTAAAAAGCAAAAAAGGAAACCAGAAACAGACACAACAGGTAGATGGTTCTACAAAGGTTACAGAAAAGGGGGTAATATCTTCATCTCCATGTGGCAGAAAGTTTACTTTTGCCCTCAGGTAACTTTTCATTCTTCTCAGATCTTTATTTCCTAAAATCTCTCTGTGACAGAAACAGCCTTTCCCAAGTCTTAGTCCCTATGACTAAGCCCAAACCAAGAGTGTACGCCACTCAACTACAGAAATGAGTGTGTGACTTAGGGCTTCACTAATGGAGCGCTCCATTCTCCTGATCACGGACAGGGTCAGGGAGGGCACACAGCAGATGAGAGAGACTCCAGGGTAGTGCGGATCCTGCTGGGCCTCCGGATAGGAGGCAATGGTTTTTTTTCCAGCGGCCAGAACCTAAGAGATTCCAAGGTAGAGAACAGGTGCTGTCGTTCAGAGACAACAGGGGGACGGCTCTTTCGGTCAAACACACACACGTAACATGTACGTGTAATACATACATAAACACATTCTTAATCAGACACGTGTATGTACCACGTACGTGTTATATATAAATGCATTCCTAATCAGACACATGTACTGAATATGTGTAATACATATATAAACATTCTTAATCAGACACACGTACTATATATGTGTAATACATATATAAACATTCTTAATCAGATACATGTACCACATACATGTAATACATACATAAATGCATTCCTAATCAGACACACATATGTAACACATACAATATATATATATGTGTGTGTTCTTAATCAGACATACGTATGTAACGGTACGTGTAATATGTAAAAGCATTCCTAATCAGACACACACATGCAACATGTACATGTAATACATATACAAATGCATTCCTAATCACACACACGTATGTGCCATGTATGTGTAATGCATGCATGTATAAATAAATTCTTAATGAGAAAGATTAAAAGTTTGACATTCCTGAAAGAAATTATGTCTCACCAGAAGTAGATTTCTGACAAGACTATGGAAGGGAGAGGAAAGGCAGGACACAGAAAATAAAACAGGATTAAGTTCTAAAAGCAAGTTCTAAGGGCAGAGAGATCGGACAGACCACTTCCCAAGACAGACAGCTGCTCTGTCATTTATTTCACTGAATTTAATGCCACTTATTTGTCAAACACAGCTTTACTAAACTTGGAAACGACTATTCCTAGGACCATGCCAATTTACTGAATGGATCAAAGGAAACCAAACCAGACCTGTTTTAAGCCCATTTCATGTAGTTTGGTTACATTTAGTTTCATTTAGTTTAGTTACAATTAGTTATAATTAATATTAATGGAGCAAGCAGAGCTCAACCAGACAGGTGTGTGCTCATCACCCAATAAACTGTTTAGATCACACGTGTTGAAAAATTACAATGCAGGACATAGCCCTGCTCATGACAAGGACAGCAAGCAAAGTCAAGGCTGAAACAAAGGGAGGACGGAGGGGTGGGGCACGTTATATCTTCTTTGAAGAAAACTGAGAGGAACCTAGGGAGGCTAATAAAAAAAAAGGAGCTTTTGTTTTAAATATAAGTTATTTGCTAATTTTACATGCCTTGAAAATGTAACTTAGATGTACAAACCTAAGATGTCCACTGTTGTACAGCCGGCAACTGCCCAAGGAGGAAGGCACAGCTGGCCGAGTCACTGCAAATGGCACCTTCCCCTTGTCCACACCCCTAGATTCTTTGACAGCCATTTTCACATCAAATTGGGTATGTACAATAAGATGTTAATTTTTTTTAATTTGTCCCTTGTACAAACAGAACATTAAAAGACCATATTTACTCCTGGGCAAGTGACTTTCAGAGGTGATCTGCTCGTGACTGGGGGACAGGGATGGCCCTGCACAGGCAATCTGCTCCGTGACCGGGCCGACGGCACGGCCCTGCTGCTCTGCGCAGCTAAGGATGACGCAGCCACCACAGGCTTGCTCTGGGACACCTAACAGACCACGGGATTTAAGGCAGGAATGACTAACATTCTAGGGGCGGGAGCATGTGCCAGGCCAATATGAGTTATATGTGAAGTTATCTTGTTACATACCAACAGCTTCAGCAACACAAAAAGCAGAGAGAGAAGAGTGGATTCCAAACAATGAACAAACGTCCCTGGACCTGAAAATTTATAACTGGCTGACTTGTCTTTTCTTCTGTGCCCTGCTAAAAATGATACGACAATGAAATGTCTCAGAAAAACAACAGGACAGCACAAGAAGCTGGTGTGTGTGCACGCTGTTTGCAAGTCTGTAGTGAGTGAACTGGTTCATGACGTTGAGGCTACACAGAGCACTCAGGTTTGTTTCAGGGCACAGAGCCAGTGAGAACAATTCCAACACTGACTACGTTACTGAACAGAGCAGGGCAGGCTACAAAGTGCAATCACTTACGGGACATACAACTTATTTTGCAAGTGCTCAAAGTGAGAAATAGTTTCTGCTTCTATTTTCTGCTGTAAACTACTACGTTGAATAAAATATTAAAGCATGTTCTTCAACACACCTGAAAGCAACCTTGAGAGAAAGAATTATTCAGCAATGAAGTGCTGAGTATTCAATTTTCATCTTTATTAAAATCATCCTGAATGCAAACACAAGGTATTCTGGATTAGAAATCTCACTTATTAATGACCACACAGTAAGTAATAAGTGTGTTGTTCCTGTCCTTGTCCCTTGTCCAAGGCCTTCCCTTCGGGAGGCCAGGTCAGCCAGATCCCCCAGGGTGAGGGACACAGGGGACCAGGGGACAGGAGCCTGGTCATGCTCTGCTTCTACAGACTTTCTATCTCCCTCCAAAGATACTGTTCTAGGAGATGTAATGGGCTTGAATTCTAACCAACACGGTGGTGGGTGTGTAAATAAAAATCTCTCCAGGAGCCAAGACAATTTAAGTTTGGGCTTTAACCTTTACAATCTGTAAAAAACCAGAAAGAATGCTCTGGTCTCCCCAGCACCTTGGGGCTTAGGAATGAGTCAGGTCTAACCTTGGGTCCTCTCCAAGAAATAATAACGGTTTTATTATCCTTTCTGATCAGAGCAATTATCTAGACAAATGGCTCCAATGCTAATTCTCGTGGTATGTGAAATAAGACTTGGGCTTTTTATGGTAACACTGAGAAATCTAGAAAGGGTTTTGTGTCCCTGCACTGCAAGTGAGAGAATGATGAGCAAGGCCCCGAAGCTCACCACGCTGGTGAGCCTGAGCTTCTGCACTCACAGATGTGGGCTGTGAGACCAGGGGTAAGGTCCACTATCTGGTCAACGGAGAGGGCAAATAGATGCCCCCCCCCCATACTGAAATCCTGAATGATTACACTGTCAGTAGAAGAGTGAAACAGAAATAAGCTGCCTTCACTTCTGTCCAAGGACTATTAGGGAAATTGCATAGTCAAAATTTGGTAGTAACTGGAATGGGGAGTGTATATTTAGAACTCTCTCCTCAAAAAAATAATTATCACAGTTGGCACTTTACTGTTAAGTCTGTGTGTACTACTTTGGAGGTTCTAATAAACATCAAGAGAATAATTTATTTGTATAGTTCCAGACTAGTGGCATCTCAAAGTATTTGAGAGGTGCATGATGCTGCCCCAACCCTACATTCTAAACCGACTGGCACAATACATTTGAATTCTAGGCTACCAATAACTCTAAGTTACCGAAATAATTACAGGTCATGGTTTAAAAAAATCCAAATCCTATACAAGTAAATAAGGCACCATCAAGTTATCATATACAATGAGGAAAGGATCAAATTCACAAAGACTTCAGATATTGGAATAATCACACACAAACAAAGCAATTATGGTGTTTCTAAAACTGACAGATTCTTTAAAAAACAAGAAGATCTGGAAAAAAAACCAAACTTTAAAAAATTAAAAATTATTGGAGTGCCTGGCTGGTGGCTCAGTCAGTTAAGCCTCTGACTTCGGCTCAAGTCATGAATGATCTCTGAGTTGAGTTTGGGCCCTAGTGTTTTGATTTCATATAATTCAAAAACTGACAGTAAAAAGCCATTTTGTAAATGTATGAGTTGTGAACAAAACATTTAAAAATCTTAAAGAACGTAATTTGAACGTGGCAGTCAATCACAGCACAATACACATTCTTTTCAAAGATAACATGGAAAACATTTTCATAACGGTATTTCATAAAGATACACTAGCCCATAAGGCAGGTCTCAACAAGTCTGAAAAGATGAGTGTCACAGGACAGCATTCTCTGATCACAACATAGAGTAGAAATCCGTGACTACAAAGTAGCCAGGCAAGCCTCTCATGAATAAAAATGCATTATGGAAATTGAAATCATAACACAATTTAGAAATCTAAAACAGAGTAATGAAAGCACAAAAGTAAAAATTTGAGGTATACAGTTGAAACTGTGTTTAAGTTAAGAAAAAGAGGAGAGGGGAATCCCTGAAGTAAAACCCCAGTCCAGAGGCAGACAGAGCAGAAGGAAGAAGAAAGGAGAAGCACGCCCAGCTCCTGGAGGGGAGACAGTTCCTCAGCTCCAATCAACCCACTTTTCTATTCTTTCTGCAGCTCTGTGACGCCCAGGCTGAGACTTCCCAAAGTGAGGGTCTCTTCGTCAGCTGCGGCCCCATGCAGTTCTGCCACCTGGAATTTCCAGAGGAGAAAGAAAAGCCCAGCGGCTTCTCCCACGGGTGCCCCTGTCAACAGCTGTCAGCTGCAGAGGCTACCTCGCTTCCGAAGGGGCAGCGCCCTCCTGCACCTGAGCCCCCTACCCCTGCGGGCCCTTCCCTGAGGCTCTGCCTGCTGTTCACCTCAGACTCCTCCGGCAGTCCCCCAGCCAAAAGGAAAGGTGGTTGCTTCCTGCGAAGATCTGCCTCCAATTCTTCCTTTTTGTGTTTTCTGGCCCGGCAACGTCTCTATAACCAATTCCCTATATTAAATCATCTGTTGAAATACCTAGTGTTTTCTAGTGCACTGTCTGCAGTGGAACAGACAGAATGTAAGTTACTGCAAGACACACTCCTTGTCATCAAAAGGTCTGGGTTTGGGGGCAGGGGAGGTTGGGAGGGGTGGTTAGTAAAACTTTACTAAGAACTAAATTCCAAAGGACATCTTCCACTGGAGACTCAATGAGACAGAGGATCATACTTGAGGAGTTTTAGATGTTCGGAAAGAAAAGGCACAAAACAAACAAAACAGCTCCAAGAACAATTGAGAAATACTTGTATCCAACAAAGGTACATATTATAGATGTGTTCCCTATGTTAAATTTTCTGAAACCAGGATACAGTAATCTTATATGATTTCACCTTAATTAAAAGGGAAGAAAATTGAAAAACAGTCAGAATAATAAATTTAAAAGATAATTTTAGTTTAAGAATATTAGAAAGTCTGAATCTTATTATTTATTCTAAAATTCTCTATTTTAATTGCAATGCATTATTTTAAGATCAAGCTATTGAGTCTACAAGATTAACATGACAAACATCCAATCTACCATCTGGAAAAAGGAACAGTAAAATAGTTACCAGATCAACAGTTCAATTGTCGTTCAGAAAAAACGCTATCACCAACTTTTCCCCCAACAATTCTACCAGCCTAAAAGAGATAGTTTATATGTACCACTTATCAGATGGGTAATTTCAGTGAGAGTTATTGTGAGTTCTCCAGCCATATAAAGGAGATGTAAATTGGTCCGAATGTCAGGAATTTTTATCAGGTATCACCATCAACCAGGTATTGAAAAGTGATGAGTGGTAGCTCACGCAATAATAAGTTTAAAGCATGAACTGATCTTTCAAATGCAAACATGCATAATATGAAATGAGGTAAGGTCTTCTATTTGTTAAACTTTCAATATTCTGCTCATTAAATTATTGTTTTTCAAATTACTATTCTTAGTCAAGATCCTAAGAAAAATGTCACAAAAATAAGAGATGTTACTAAATTATGCATCTGAACTATTTAAAAAATGACATGACATAAATGATTAACAAAGTGATGATAAAAGTTATAATTACATATTTATATGTATTTTTTCCTGAAATAGATATAATCACTAATGCAGTCACTAAAAATTTAGAGACTTGAACACAGCCATGTTATCGGTACCATTAGGGCTTGGTACACTAAGCTTTTACAAAGCCACAAATCTTTAAAAAATTAAGAACAAAATTTCAATCTCTTTAGAGTTTGTGTTTTTGAAACTATTCACATCCATGTTTTATGAGATTGGCACAAGAGTCCTACGTTGATGGGTTCTGCGTGGGAGACGTCTTGGACGCCTCTCTTGCTCTGGAGGATGAAGTGGACCCACTCCAGCCTGGTCCTGCAGAAGACTTTTGACCCTCCATCTAGGCAATCTGTTTTAAGCATTTTTCATCCCTTGCAGGTTGAAATAACAGACATGGCAGACTCTTCCATCTCTCTGCAACACCATACCTTTTCTTAATCTAGAGAATTTCTTACTCATCATGTAACCTGCCCTGGCTTCCTCTCAGCAGAATTAAACATTCCTTCACCTGGGCTCCCCCAAAAAACATTGTAATATCTATATTTGTTGAGTAATGTTATCAACTCTTAATAAATCATAGCATGTAGCATGTAAGAGGAACATAGACAGATACTTGATGAATGAAAATTGAATTAATGAATGAATGCAGAGAAGAGTTTAACATTCCTTTAAAAAAATTTTTTTTCTAATGTTTTATTTTTGAGAGAGAGAGAGAGAGAGAGAGAGAGAGAGAGAGAGAGAGAGAGAGAGAGAGACACGCAGCGTGAGCAGGGGAGGGTCAGAGAGAGAGATACAGAATCTGAAGCAGGCTCCAGGCTCTGAGCTAGCTGTCAGCACAGAGCCCAATGAGGGGCCCAAACCCACAAACCACGAGATTATGACCTGAGCCGAAGCTGGACGCTCAAGTGACTGAGCCACCCAGGTGCCCCTAACATTCTTTTTTACATAAGAAAAAGCTAAGATAAAGTCCAGAAGTGGTTCCGTTAATGTCTCCTAGCTATTTAGTGGGGAAAGATTAGGACCTGGATGACTCCCTAGTAGTTACTTTTCATAAAATTATTATTATTGCTTAGGTATAATTAGTCTTTAAGTTTAGCTAGTAATTAACTATAACCTGATAGAAATAATGATGACAACCTAAAATAAATGTAGTACTAAGTTGTTTCATTTGAAACATTTATATGCATAAATTTTAAAACCCTTACAAAATAGAATTCCTATTCCTCAGGGCCATATCTTAATTTGCCTAGTTAAAATATGACCTTCATGAGCATTGTTATGCAAGTTATAGATAAATACTTGGGAAACAAGGAGAGGGAAATGAATCACACACAGGGACCTTATCTGTCCATTACTGCTTGCTCCTATGGCGAGCAGACCCAAGGAGACAGGAACCAGACTCGGGAAGTCCTCGCACACAAATCTGCAGTGGTTTGTTCACACAACACTTCAGTCTGCTTTACTGGGAAGATGCTGAGCTGTAAGGCTGGATATGGAGCCATGTGATCAAAACATGTTTTCTTTAGTAAAATAAATGTGATAATAATATGAAATATGATTTGAGGAAGTATATATTAGAAGGAGAGTCAAATTTGAAGTTTTCTGTTATAATCCATATGAAAGAACATAAGTCTATATTACAGCAATAAATTCAGGAAGAAAATGGCAGGGATAAATAAAAAATTGTAATGGAATGAAATGTAAAATACTCGATACATTAATATATATGGCCAGTACAAATTTAATATAATGGTAACTTTAAAATAATCTACATTTATCTTACAAAGAAAAGTTAGAATAAAGTTTTAAAAGTCATGCTGGCTTCTGGACAAGATAGCAAACTATCTCCCACTTGTGAATCCCGTCTTGGACCAAACAAGAGAATACTAAGCCAGAAGATGGCACATCAAGAACGGGAGACACGTGGGAGACCCTTGGACGTGGCAGGGTGTGGCGACCCGCAGCTGAGGAGGACTGGGTGCCATGGATGGGGCCAGGCTGGGGAGAACTTTTGGTTGCTGACTTTTACTAGTGCCCTGAATGGATCACTGTTCAACAACTTATCACCACTTCAGGGCTGAAAACAGTGGTGGTAAGCCACGCCCATGGATAGGAAGGTACCTGATATTACACAGCATGTAGTCCAGTTGATGTGGGAAACAGAGTTCAACAAGTTTTAGTAGAAAGGATGGCACTTGGAATTGCAAGTGCTCAGATTATCAAACAGAATAGATACAAAAAAAAATCCACACCTATTTATATTATGGTGAAATTTAAGGAACTCAGAGACAGAATTCTCTTAGAGGGAAAATATAAATAAGTTACAAAGAAATAAGAATTGAACTAAACAGGGAACTTCTTCACTAAAAAGACAGATGATAATCTTACATCCAAAGGAGCTAGAAAAAGAACAAACAATCCCAAAATCAATAAAAGGAAGAAAATATAAAGATGAAAACAGAAATAAGTGATACAGAAACTAAAGAAACAATAAAAGAGATCAATGAAACCAGGAGGTGGTTCTTTGAAAAGTTCAAAAAAAAAAAAATGGAAAACCCTTAGCCAGACTCATAGAGAGAGAGAAAGAGAGAGAGAGAAAGAACTCAAACAAAATCAGAAATGAAACAGGAAAAATAACAACTGATACCACAGAAATACAAACAATTATAAGAGAATATTATGAAAAATTATATGCCAACAAATTGGACAACTGGGAAGAAATGGATAAAGTCCTAGAAACATATCACCTCCCAAAATTGAAGCAGAAAGAAATAGAAAATTTGAACAGACTGATTACCAGCCATGAACCTGAATCAGTAATCAAAAAATTCCCAGTAAACAAATGTCCAGGACAAGATGGCTTCACACATGAATTCTACCAAAAAAAGAAGAGTTAATACCTATTCTTCTCCAACTATTCCAAAAAACAGAGAAGGAAGAAAAATCCCCATATTCATTCTATGAGGCCAGAATGACCCTGATCCCAAATCCAGATAAAGACACCATGAAAAGAAAGAACTACATGCCAATATCTCTGATGAGCATCAATACAAAAATCCTCAACAACATATTAGCAAACTGAATCCAATTATATATTTAATTCACCACCATCAAGTAGGATTTATTCCTGGGATGCAAGAATGGTTCAATATTTACAAATCAATCAACATGATACAGCACATCAACAAGACAAAGGATAAAAACCACAGGGTCATTTCTGTAGATGTAGAAAAACTGTGCGACAAAGTACTACATCCATTCATGATGAAAGCCCTCAACAAAGTAGGTTTAGAGGTAAAATACTACCTCCACATAATAAACGCCTTACATAAAAAAATGCAAGATAACACCACACTTAACTGTGAACTGAGAGCCTTACCCTGCGTTCAGGAAGAGGAGGATATCCACTCTCATCACTTCTACTCAACATACTACTGTCAGGCAAAGCAATCAGACAAGAAAAAGAAATAAAAGGCATCCAACTTCATAAGAAAGAAATAAACTTTTGCTATTTGCAAATGATATGATACAATATATAGAAAACCCAAAGGACTCCACCAAAAAACTGTTTGATAAATGAATTTAGTAAGGTTGCAGAATATAAAATCAATATACAGAAATCAGTTGCAATTCTCCACACTAACAATGAAGTAACAGAAAGAGAAATTAAGAAAACAGTGCCATTTACAACTGTACTAAAAATAATCAAATACCTAGGAATAAACTCAGCCACGAAGGTGAAAGACCTGTACTCTGAAAACCATAAAAAGTACTGATGAAAGAAACTGAAATTGATACAAGAAGGAAAAAGGAAAAACATTCCATGCTCATGAATTAGAAGAACAAATACTGTTAAAGTGTCCATACTACCCAAAGTAAAAGACTATGAGGTCTGTGTCCAGTCTTGGAGCATGCTTGTGTGTACACTCATATTCTCTCTCTCTCTCTCTCTCTCTCTCTCTCTCTCTCTCTCACACACACACACACACACACACACACACACACACACGGCCCTAAAAACTTGAAATTGCCATTCCACACACCTTGAGCTACTGCACTGGTCCTGTCTTCATAATGGAACGTAATCCTTATATTCCCTCCAGACAGACATCCAGCAGTGTGGAACGGGCCTCTTTCTTCCACCCACCCATCTGACACCACCTGAGAGGACCCTGACTGTCCAGCAGCTCCCAGTGCCACGACTACATTTCACACAAAAGGAAGTTCACACTGTTAGTGCCTACGCACTAAATAGATGTCAGCGCTGGCCAACCATTCTTACTGATATTGTCCTGCATTCAAGTCCACTTTACAAAGCGGAAGTAGTTTTTTCTTCCCCGTTTCTGTGGAAGGTTATGATAAAACCAGTTTATGATGCATAAAAGCTGCAAATTAACCCCAAAAGCATGATCATTTTCTATCTTTTTTTAGTTTCAAACAATGTGAACACAGCTCAAAAACCTAATTCTAAACATAACACAGGTTTTAAAATTTATAAAATACAATTTCTTTGTAAAATCAAGTCTTCTGAAAGAGAAATGTGGTAAAACATCTGTGTATAATAAAGGATTGTGGCACTAAATGCATTTAACTTACCATACTTCCCCTACTGGTTATTAAAGAAAAGCAAAGGCTGGTCTAAGAACAGAGTGGATAAGAATAGTAACTTCACTATGAACTAGTACAAAGAATGGATCAGGACCATGATTCCACAGCCAAGAATAAGTGCAAGGTGATTACCTGTGCTTCTTAGGCTGGAGGGCACATGGCGTGGGATGCCGGGGGACGTGGTGGGACACCTGGGGACATGGCATCGTGTGTCTCAGGCTGAGGGGCGGTCAGCGAGGGACACTGGAGGACGTGGCACTGTTCATGCTCTACTTTCTCCTCCCACTGACAGTGTCCAGCTTTATCAGTGGGATGACCCAAATAGAAGTGGTGATGCCAGTTAGTTGGGGGTCAGTGCTTACTGGCACTCCTGACACTCCCCAATTGTTGAGAATGTCCTAACAACTCAAAATCACAATACTGTATGGTTTGAGAATTTTGAATTTTTAGAAAATTTTAACCTTTTTCATAGGTTCTGAAATCAGCTTTGTTGGACTTCCCTTATTTTAAAAGGTTAGATCTGATCTACAGACATTTCTACAGCAATACTAAACTGATGGACTGTATACATAAATCCCTACTCAATAAGAACAGGAATCACAAAATGCTGATGGCTGCCTAGTGAGCAAGCAACTACTACACTCGCTACCATAACTGGTCTGCAATACAAAACCAGGTGGATTCCAGCTGAGGGACCGGGTTTCCTCAGCACTTTGAGTCCTGTGAAAATACCACCTTTACCAGCCGTCACTGCCTTGACAGAGGAGAGAGAAGGCCAGCAAAGAGCACACCGATGCACAGCAGGCACAGGGACGCCCCGGCACATCACCAGGTATAATTCCAGGGGTCACCCTGCTTCCTGGGCTCATCTGCTTCTTTTACTATTATGTCCTCACCTCCTTCCAAGATACTGGTGTACATTAAAGGCAGATCAATGCAGAATTTTACCAACAGGGACAACTGGGGGATAAAACTGGGGAAAAAAGGACAGGGAGAGAAAAGGGGACCCAATCAGAATACTGTTCCAGTACTAACCTGGTTTAGTTTCTTCCAGAGATTGAGGACAGGGGACAGTTCATTAGACCAGATTTCTCTATCAAACTTGCAACCAGCTGTTACTGATCTGCCCAAGATCCTCAACTGTGAAATAACCTGAAAGAAAAATGAAATAGTAAGTAGCAAAAAAGAACAGAGAGAAATAGTATGGATCCAAAAACAGCTATATTTGTTTTATAAAAATAAAGACCAAACATAAGTTTTAATTCCATTATCTCTGTTCAATTGGTTTAATATGTAACTGATTTACTGAAGCAGTCAAAAAATTAAAAAAAATTTTTTTGGTTTGATTAAACTTTATAATTTCAAAATGCTGATTAAAGGTAGTTTTCTGAAAAGAGGAAATGGTAGGAAAGATAGTAAATAGCATGCCAAACCAACATCAAAGAGTAAAACAATTTTAAATTGTTATTTGCTGATACAAATTATTACAAACCCAAGTGTTGAGGCTCTGTATTAATTTTAAGTTGCCATGGAAATGTTTCCTCTGCACTAAGACTCTAATGAAAGACGCACAGACGGTGGGTGCACACGAGGGGAGGCACACGAGGGGAGGCTACTGGAGGTGAGTGAGGCACACAAGGTGGGTGCACACGACGGGAGGCACCCCCTGGGAGGCTACTGGAGGTGAGTGAGGCACACAAGGTGGGTGCACACGAGGGGAGGTACACAGTGCTGCCCGCTTCCTCACTTCGGGCCCCACTTCTGTGACTTTCTGCTGATGCCCAGCATCTCACTATCAATCAATGACTTGCTAGTCCTTCGCCAGGAAGAAGGCAGACGTAACGAGTGTGCTAATGCTGGGGTGTAGGTATCAGGTGTGTGTATAAAATCAGTGTGGTATCTGCAGGCTGTTCTTTACAAATACTTTAACTAAATGTCAAAATTGTGCTCTCATTGCTTATCTGACATAAAATAAATCCAAAACAAAAGGCATGTGTCTTCCCAAGCTACTATTTTAAACATCAACCTTTGCAGTATGTTGACTAAATTTATTTTATTTTTTGAAAGATGTAAAGCGTTTTTCCTTTAACAGATTGGGCTACATTTCATATTTGCTGGATCCTTGTATTAGCAAAGCTCTTAAAAAAATAAGGGCCATAAATCTTTCAAAATCAACACACTACTCAATTGTTAAACATCCGCAATCATGCTGTAAAACTTCAGTTGCGTCTAGAGCTTTTGATTGATTCTCTAATCTTGAAAAAATCCTGGTGATTCAGGGTTTCATTTTCTTTGTTATTCTGATAAATTATTTTCATTTGCTCCAGCTGAACCCTACAACAGCAGCTAATTTATCAGCTTTGCTACAGCACACAACATCGCTAGTTGGTAGTCAGAAGTGCTATTTTAACTCTGGTAACATTAGCTATCACTTATTTGTCATTTTAATTTGTCAAACATGCTAGAAAACAAATAATGCAAAAGGATGTCTAAAGGAAAAAAGATTCAAACTTTTCTACAAGATACTAAGAACTATTTTAAGAATAAAATACTGGCCAGCTCAAAAGGCCATGTTTTCTGTCCTAGAAAAATAATATGTAAGGTTTGCTTTTCTTAATAACACTATAATAATATGCTATCATCTTTAATATACAAATTCATAAAAAGAGTTCAAATATAAAATGAAACATTTTTACACTGAGGATAGACCTATAACTTAGAACTGTAGGCCATCTTTCGTTTTTACAAAATCTTGCATATCTTTTTAAAAAGCATAGGTAATAAAATCTTTCCATTATTTATCTTTTAAACCAATTAGGAACTACTTTATTCGCTAACACTCTTTAAAATGGTGTCAAAGAGGATGAGATTTTCTACAAACAACACATCTGCTTCATTGTTTTTTGTCTTCTTTTGCCATAAAATGCTTCCCTAGTTTTCCTTTCCTTCCCCCATTTGCTCTGTGGCTGGATTCCTCAAGTACTGGTGTTGCACTGACAGACGTCTTATATTTTCTAAGTCACCTCTGGTGTAATCCTTTTTGGAATGAGAGGGAATACAGAATCTGAAAACAAACACTCAACTTATAGTGAGAAAATGGACTGTCAGAGAAACTAAATAAATGACATATTTGTCCAGGGGACGCAGCAGACTAAATGTCTGGAGAAATCCTATAACACTGTATGTGTAAAAATCATGATCACACAACAGAATCAACAAAAACCTTTTAAAATTTATGAATGAGGGACCAGGAACATTAAGGGAAATCTGTATTGTTATTATTCAGGTTTTAATCTTAATTCCGGTGTAGTTAATACAGCATTCTCATAGTCTCACAGCACATCGTGATTCAAGGCCTCGAGTGAGCCGAGGGCTCACCTAGACCTACACACGTCCAGAGGTGGCATGTGCCCTGTGACGTCTGCCCTTCCCTAAGGGCCTGGAGCTTGCTTTGTTGACGTGTTATCCTGAATGACAAGCAGCGCACAGTGACCAACCCAGGAAATTAACAAAGGCAAAGGACTACTAACCAGGCTACTACGTGTCTTATTTCAACTTCGCCAATTTTCCCATAAATGTTCTTTTTCTGTTTAAGGAGAACACTGGATTTATGGAGTTGTAATTTATCCATAGTCCCAACCGAAACAGTGACAGTCAAGGGAAGGCTGTCATACCCTTGACACTTGTGAACAATTCTGGTCAATTATTCTGTAAAATGTCCCCCATGTGAGCCTAATTCCTAAGGGTCAGAGTTCCACAGTTAAGACCCATAAAACCAGATTGGAAAGACAGACACACGCTTTGCTCCACCGTGGCTTTGAGGTGACAGCATGGGCTGCTGGAAACACCGTCATCATGAAAATTCCATAATCAACACCATGAAACTTTAGTGAATGAGACGTTGGAGGAAAATTACAGCAATAAAGGCTTATGTTTACAAAGACACAAAATTTAAAATTGAGCCAAACTTAAATTACAAAGTTGAGAATTTAGTTGGAAGTAACAGGAAAAAAAAAATTTACTAAAAAGAAAACTGATAAAAAAGAGAGCAGATAAAAAAACAAAATTCATGGGCACCTGAATGGCTCAGTCAGTTAAGTGTCTGACTCTTGATTTCAGCTCAGGTCATGATCTCACAGTTGTGAGTTCAAGCCCTGCATCAGGCTCTGCGCTGACAGTGAGGAGCCTGCTTGGGATTCTCTGGCTCACTCTCTCTTTGCCCCTTCCCCTGCTCATGCTCTCTCTAAAAAAAAGTCAGTTTACTGAAAGGACTAACAAAGTCATGAGATTTCTGAGTAGACTGGGTGATACATAAAGATAAAATGAGGTAAAAGTTTATTTTAAAAATCCAATTTTTTAAAAAAATTTTAATGTTTATTTATTTTTGAGAGTAAGAGAGAGAGACAGAGCATGAGTAGGGAAGGAGGCAGAGAGCAAGGGAGACACAGAATCTGAAGCAGGCTCCAGGATCCGAGCTGTCAGCACAGAGCCTGACGTGGGGCTCCAACCCACGAACCGTGAGTTCGTGACCTGAGTCAAAGTCGAGTGCTTAAATGACTGAGCCACCCAGGCGCCCCTAAAAATCCAATTTTTAAAGGAATATAATTACAGATACAGGAGAGACTTAAAGATTACATTAATGACATTATTTTGAGTAGTTTTATGCCATAAAAAAATCACAAATTTGGCCAAGAGAAATTCCTAGATATATATATACTAATACAAGAGCCTCAAGAAATAACAGCAAAACTAAATTGAGCCCATAGTTTAAAAAATTAAATAGAAAGTTAAAAAACACTATTTTAACAGAAACCCCAGACACCAGCAGCTCACTTGAGGGTTCTACCATCACAGGAATTCAGGTATCACACGAACCCATGAGGGACTAGAAAAGGAGTCAAGTAACAGAGGCTAGGAAAAACATTGTACCAGAAATAATAGACCTTCAAGGATCAACTGTAGTCCTGAACACAGACACAAATAAATAACTATCAATCCATCTCCTAAAAAGATCTATATGACAACTTAGAATGTACTGTGTAACCACAGGAAAGGTAAGTCACCACATAAACAGATGAGAGGAAAAAACACAATCCGCAACATAGATCTGCCACTCCGCCGGCACCCAGAGGGGTCTGCTTCTCTGCTACCGGCAAGCCAGGCTCCTCTGCTGACACACTTTGCCTACAATAACATGGCAGAAGTGATATGTGGCTTCCAAAGCCTTCGCTCAGAGAATCAGGAGTTCCTGCTCCGGCCTTGGGGCCCTGAAACAGCACGCCAGCCTCTGGGAGATGGAACCAAGTCACCCCAGCCAGCAGCCAGGGTCGTCTGCAAACATGAGGAAGGCCACAGGGAGCCTTCGGGCCCAGTCAACTCTGCAATGAAGGCAGCCTCACGTGGGAAACTGATGAAAACAAAAAGAAATAACCCAGCCAACCCTCAGAATCCTAAAAAAAAAGTCAGGCAATATGACTCTTTCAAGTCACAAAGTTTTGGGATGGTTTGCTGCGCAGCAAAGACTAACAGAATCATCAAAAACAGAAAAAAAACTCCTTAAACCCATGATGTGGGTTGAATGTTTGAACCCCCGCCCCCAAATTGAGAGGTGAAGCTCCTGTCCCCTGCATTTGGAGATGGGCCTCTGAGGAAGTAGTTAAGGCTAAATGAGGTCCTAAATGTGGGGCTCTGATCTGATGGGGCCAGGATCCACAGAAGAGGAGACACCAGAATGCTCTAAATCAATCTTGGTCTGTCTGCAAACACGCACAGAGGAAAAGCCATGTGAGGCCACAGTGAGAAGACTGCCATCTACAAGCACCAAAAAAATTGAACAAACTTGCCCCTTGATCTCAGACTCCTAGCCTCCAGGACTGTGAAAAAATACATTTCTGTAGTTTAAGCCACCCTGTCTGTGGCAGATGGCCCCCAGCTTGGGACAGCTCTACTGAACATTTTTCAATTTGACAATACTGAAACACGATACACACTCAGTAGGAACCACATACCAAATTCTGATCTTCTCCTGGGCTCCCGACATATGCCACGATGCTCCCTCAGGAAGCTGGGTGGCCGTGTGGCATACAAGTGTATTGCAAGGGAGAATGACCAACACACTCACAACCACAGTGTTCACGGTCAGAGCAGTACTCCATGGCTACAGGACACATTCGACACCTTATTCTACAATGGGCTTTGCACTGGAGGACTGTGTCTGACACTCACATAAGTGTTTTGAGCAGGCTGAAGGGAGGCGAAATAAGCTATGATGTTTAATAGATCAGGTGTATTAAATGCATTTTCCACTTAAAATATTCTCAGCTTAGGGTTGGCTGACCAAGATATAACACCACTATAAGTCAAGAAAGATCTGTGTACTGTTTAAAAAAAAAACCCAGGCAGATTAATGCAGTCTTATAAGTGGTATCCACAAAACACAAGCAGATATTAAAATCTGAATTCAAATGTTAGAAAGCCTTTAAAATCGGAGCCAGATAGGAATGCTGACTATCATGACTTTTACTCAACAATGCACACAAGGATCTAGCTATCCCAAGAAAACAAGAAAAGGCAGTTAAATGTAGAAAGATTGGAAAAGGAAAAAGTCTTAAATCGTTTTTCTCAGACAATAATTTACCAAAAAATGAAGTAACTCATAATATTTTCATATATTATATTCATGCTACATAAACTATATATTTTTCTACTTGCATTTGAAATAGAAACTTATTACATAATAATATATTTTACCTTCAGCTCAATTATTATGTCTTTTTTCAACAGTTTCTTGGGAGCCCTTAAAATATTCCAATACTCTCACCCCCACACCTAAGATCTTCATGCTCCCATGGGGTGCATCCCCAGTGCAACAGAGTCTAAGAAGCCATACTTGTCTCCCACGTACCACAAAAAGGAAGCAGTCACTCACACGTGAGAACGGGTCCTAGAAGAGCACATGCAAGTTCACCTTTATGTTAATAAGGAGGAAACACCCCTTCTCTATGTCTCTCAAGTCTTTCAACAAAAGTATTTATGCTACTCACACACAAGACCAAACTGTGATTTGTGAGATGAGATTTCACTCAAGATCAAAAGGGAAATGTAGTTACTCCACCATGTTAAGAGCTCACATCATCATTTTTTTCAAAGCAATATATTAAAAGCCTGAAATTAAAATCTCAGGAGATCTCCTAGCTTATACAATCTAATTAAGAAAATTAAAAATAAACTTCCCTCTCATCAAAGGATATTTCAATTTTACTAGGACTAAAAAATATACCAGTTTGAAATACTGAGGTAGAAGGCTGAACACTCAATTACAAATAATGCATAGTAATGTTTTATATACAACTTTGGTTAAATACACTGTTATACATACACATCCAATCCCACAAATAAAAAGACATTATGCCTCCTAACACTTTTATCTGTTGTTTCCAATTTATTATCTACCACGTTTGAAGACAGAATGGCAGTTAATTAAATTTAATTTAATTTAAATTTAAGTTAATTACAAGTTAAAAATGTAGCTGTAGTATCATCCACTAAGTACCTGCACAAGAGAAATAAAAGTGTGTGCTCACACAAAGAGAAAAATGTGCACATGGTCATGCAGCTTCATTTTAGTAAAGCCTCAAACTGAAAACAATAGGAGCCTCCTTCAGGGAGCAATGAATAAGCAAACTGTGGTACATCCATTCAGCAGGAAAACAGAACCAACTCCTGATACACACAACACACAGGACCCTTGTCATAATTATGTTCAGCAACAAGCCAGAGGAGAGTACTTAACTGAATAATCCTTTTATGTAAAACTCTAGAAAATGTACATCAATCTGCAAATGACGAAAGAACAATCAGTAGTTGCAGGGGACAGGGGAGTAGGGACAGGAGGAAGAGACTCTGGTGTTAAAGAAAACTTCAGGGCTATGGGAATATTCACGATCTTGATGTTGTGAAGCTCTAACAGGTGTGTGTTTACATATATATAAAGCCTTATCAAATCATACCATCTAAATGTGTGCAGTTTACTAAATATCAACTAACTTCAATAAAGCTGTAAAAACGGAAAAAAGGTAATTATTAAAACATTAGCAGGAGGTATTTCAAGGTAGCAGTGTAGGAAAATCCTAAAGTCACCTTGTTCCATGGACACAACAAATCTATGGCTACATATGGAATAATGTCCTTGAAAAAAGTCCTGAAAACTCAGTGAACTGTGGCTCCTCAAAAAAGGTTAAAAGAGCTCCCTCAAGATGCATAGGAGGAGGTAGAGTGCCCTTGCTAAAACCCCCACAATCAGGAGGGACCCCCAAGGGATGTGTCCCCTCCCCATTATGTACCCCAACCCTTGGGCCCTGCACCAAAGACACAGCCCTGAAAGTTTTGGGCTTTGACGAATAATGAAGACTTGAGCAGGGAACCAGAACCAGAACCATATGGAACAGAAGAACTGCTCTTGAAGCACACACTCACCCCAGACCAAGTGCAAAAGCAGCAGTCTGAAGAGCCACTAGACCACTGCTGAAGGAGACCTACTTGCTAGTCTTAAATTGACAGCTGGAAAGACAGGGACAAGTCAGGACTCTTACTGGGGACAAACCACTGGTGGGTGTCATTTCTGCAATCTCATTCTACCTTGCTAATGCCGACACTAGCAGGTGCAGTTCTTGCTAATGCCAACACTAGCAGGGCCAAGCACGCCCCAGCGCACTAGGCTGTAGCCGGCAAATAGTGACAGGGTGTCTTGCCCCAGGTACCACAGCCACGTATCCAAGAGCCAAGCAAGTACCCCACCCCATCTCGACACAGCCACGTCACAGCCAGCTGGGGGCGCACGCTTTCCCTCTTTCCTCCCCATTGGCTTCAGCTGATCAACAGCTGGGTGGGTGTCCCACCCACCTCACACCGCAGCCGGGCTCTACTACAGCCGAGGGGTGCACGAAGCCCACAGACTCCTCACCCTCCCATGGGGGATTGTGCACCTGGGATCCATTAATAATCTACATAAGATCACTCCTCCAAGGATGGGAGAGGAAGCTGCTTGACCTAGTACAGAGAAATAAACACAGATCATCAGGCAAAACGAGGACATAGAGGAATACGTTCCAAAGGAAAGAACAAGACAGAACTTCAGAAAATAATTGAATGAAACAAAGCTAAATATATAGCTGATAAAGAATTCAAACGGTCATAAGGATGATACAGAACTCAGGCAAAGAGGGATAAATACATGAGAACTTTGACAAAAAGATAAAAAATATAAGAAAGCACCAAACACAAGTCACAGAGCTAAAGAATACAGTAACTGCACTAGAAATACACTAGAGAGGTTTAACAGCAGACTGGATAAAGGCAAAAGAACAGATCACTGAGCCGGTAGACAAAGCAACGTAATTCTCCCAGACAGCAACAAAGAGAAAAAGGAATTAAAAGAAGTAAATATATCTTAAAAGACCTAGAGGCTGAAACCAAGCAGAATAATATCCACATTATAGGGGTCCTAGAAGGAGAAGAATGAGATAAAGGGGCAAAAAACTTGTTAGAAAAAATAATGGGTGAAAACTTCCTAATCTGGACAAGGGCAGGGCCAGGAAAGCCAGCAAAGCCCCAAATAAGATGAAACCAAAGAGATCTACACCAAGATCTATTATAATTAAAATGGTAAAAGTTAAGGATTAAGAGGGAACCCTAAAGCAGACAGAAAAAAAACAACCTGTCACATACAGGGGAAACCCCATGAGGCTATCAGAGCATGGCAGGACACATTCACAGTGCTAAAAGGAAAGAAACCGCCAACCAAGAATGCTCTGCCTGGCAAGGTTATCATTAAGAACTGAATGAAAGAAAGAGTTTTCTAGATAAGCAAAAGCTAAGAAGTTCACTAAAACTGAACTGAAAAGATGACACTTAATTAGTAACAAAAAATAGGAGAGTAATAATCTCAAAGAAAAAATATACAGGCCCCGGATTAATCTACCAAACATTCAAACAAGAGTTAATAACTATCCTTCTCAAATTCTTCCACAACATTGAAGGAGAATGAAAGCTTCTAAACACCCTTTGCAAGGCCAGCATCAGCCTGATAACAAAAGCAGAGAAGAACATTACAAAAAAATTACAGGCTCAGTGGTGGAGCACTTGACTACAAAAAATTACAGACTAATATCACTAATAAACATAGATAGATGCAGAAACTATCAACAAAATAAATGCTAACAAACAAAAAAGTTAACAAACACAATAATACATTAAAAGGATGATAACTCATGATAAAGGGTGGTTTATTCCAGGAATGTAAAGAGGATTCAACATCTGCAAATCCATGTGGTACATCACTTAACTAGAAGTTAAAAATCCGATTATCATCTCAATAGATGGAGAAATAGCATTTAACAAAATTCAACATCTGTATCTGATTTTAAAGAACTCTCAAGAGAGGGGGTAGGAAAGAAACATACGTCAACATAACAACCCCCATGTAGGACACTCCTACAGCGAACATACACTGGTTGATGAAAAGATGAAAGCTTTCCCCCTAAATGGCACCAAGACAAGGACACCCCCTACTGCCACTTTTATGTAACACAGCACTGGAAGACATAGCCTGCTGTGGCTGTATTAGGCAAGAAAAAAAATGTATCTAAATTGTCAAGTAGAAAACCTGTCACTATTTGAAGATAACATAATACTATATACAGAAAGCTAAAGAATTAATTAATCACAAAACTGTTAGATCTGATACATGAATTCTGTAAAGTTGCAGGAAACAAAATAAATATACATAAATCTGTAGCGTTTCTATTACACAAAGTATATAACATCAGGAAGAGATATTATAATTGGATCAAAAAGAATAAAGTACCTGAGAATAAATATAAATAAGGAGGTGAAAATACACCATACATTGACAATGGAACAGATGAAAGAAATAGAAGACACAAATATATGGGAACACATTCCATGCACATGGATCAGAAGAACAAACATTGTTAAAAGGTCCACACCACCCAAAGCATCTACAGATTCAATGCAATCTCTATAAAAATTACAATGGTATATTTCACAGAACTAAAACAAATAATGCTAAAACTTGTACAGAAATGACTCTAAATAGCCAAAGCAATGCTGAAAAGGAGAATAAAGCTGCAGGTATCATGCTCCCTGCTTTGAAACTATACTACAAAGTTGTAGTAATGTAAACAGTATGGTACTGGCATAAATAGGCTTACAGATCAATGGTACAGAATGGAGAGACCAGGAACAGACCCACACATATACGTGGTTAATTAATTTACAACACAGGAGAAATGGAGAAAGTCTCCTCAGTAAATGGTGCTGGAAAATTAGATATCAAAATGGAAAATAATGAAATGGCCACTATCTTATCCTCCACCCAACAAATAACTCAAAATGGATTACAGACTCGAGTGTAAAACCTGAAACCATCAAAGTCCTACAAAAAAACACAGGCAGTAAGCTCCTCAACATTGGTCTTAGCTACATTTTTTTTAATCTGACAACAATCAAAGCAAACAAAAGAAAAAAATAAACAGAACTACATCAAACTAAAAGTTGTTTTGCACAGTGAAGGAAGCCATCAACAAACTGAAAAGGAACCTACTGAATGGAAAGCTACTGTAAAACCATATTATCTGATAAGGGGTAAATACCCAAAAACACAGAAAGAACTCATAAAACTCAACACCAAAAAACAATCTGATTTAAAATTGGACAGAAGACCTGAATAGGCACTTCTCCAAAGATGACCTACAGATGGCCAACAGACATATGAAAAGATGTCCAGCATCACTCATCAGCAGGGAAATGCAAAACAAAACCACAATGAGATAGCACCTCACACCGATAAGACTTACTATTACCAAAAAGAAATACCATGTTGGTGAGGATGTTGGAAAAAGGGAATTCTCATACACTATTGGGGGAATGTACACTGGGGCAACTGTTTGGGAAAACAGTATGAAGCCTCCTCAAAAAATGAGAAATGCACGTACCATATGATCCAGTAATTCCATGTCTGGGTATCTCCTCAAAGAAAATTAAAACACTGATTTGTTTTTCTTTTTTTTCAAGGTCTCAGCATAATTCTAGAGCTAAAGTGTTATTACACATCAGCTATATATTCAGGTAATACATGCCAACACATCATGGACCTAAAAACACTGATTTGAAAAGGCACATGCACCTCTACATTCACTACAGCATTATTTGCAACAGCCACTATGGTAACAACATTTAAATGTCCACTGATAGATGGACGGCTAAAGAAAGATATGGTATATAAATGTGTGAGTTTCATATATGTATCCATATCCATATGATATATATAGAACATAACATACACACACACACACACACACACACACACACATAATGCAACACAAAGCCATAAAGAAGGAGAGCTTGCCACCGAGACAACATGGCTGGGCCTTGAGGGTACTATGGTAAGAGAAAGACAAATACCACATGATTTCATATATATGTGGAATCTAAAAACAAAACAAAACAAAACAAAAACACCCCAGACTCCTACATCGAGAGAAGAGAGTGGTAGTTTCCAGGGAAGGAGAGGGCAGACAAAACTGAGTGATGGCGGTGAAGACGTACACACCCGCATGACAGATAAGTGCTGGGGGCATGGTACACAGCATGGGATCTACAGTCAGTAATATATTAATTTTGTTTGAGAGCAGATGGTAGCTAGACTCTCAGTGAGTGGTTAACAATTTCACAAATGTCAAATCACTATGTTGTACAAATGAAAATAAGAGGAAACTGTATGTAATTACAATCTTAAAAAATGTTAGGAAGTTCAGAGAATAACCAGGAAAGTGGAAGAGTGGTCGTAGGGTCAGTACAAACACTCGTGTCCTGAAACACCTCGTCCATCTGAATGCCCTGACGGTCTCAACACTTGTTCAAAGCAGACTGCCTGAGTCAGTAGCCACAGAAAGGCCAGGCAGTTTTATGTATTTTTAAGTCCCTTTAACGTAGAGCAGTTTCTCTGAGCTTCCTTTTTTTGAATGTCATTAAGAGGCTGATAAAACTAAGTCAGCTAGTTGTCCTGCAGAATGTCTCACATTCTGGATCCACTGTGTTTAATTTGTTCCCTTAGCCTTCGGTGTTTCCTGTTAATCAAAAATTAGTTCTAAAATCCCGATCAGGATCCAGTTCACTTTTGTTAGAAGACATTTTTGGAAAGTGTACTCCCTCCGGCGTGACCTCGGAAGGCACACGGACTGTGCCCAACTGGTCTGTGAGTTTAAGTAGCCACAGCTGGTCTCCATCAACTTCCCCTTCAACCATCCACATAGTGTTTTCAAATCGTGGACCACGATTTTATGAATCGGTGATTTTATTAAGATTTGTAAAAGTGATTTTTCAAATTCTGCCATTCTTTCCCTATTTATTATTAAGAATTATGCAATAAAGAAAAACATTCTTTCTCAACTTTTCTTTCATGATCATGAAATACCATTCACAAAGATAAATTTTTGTTTCCTTTTCAAGAGCATTTTTCAAATGAAGAGGCACTTTTACTTCTTACTGAATGACAACATATGAAAGTAAAACATCAAATCTATAATATTCATGAACTTAATGTTTCTTGGTAAACATTCAAAAATAACCAATATGACGTCATTGTATAAGTTACAAAACTAAAGAGACTGATAATGGCTTTGGACCCTTTTTCTTCCGTCTTGAATGGTCTGAGAACTTGAAGAGCGGCAAGTACTCCCACGGGACTGGCCTACACTCTCAAGTCAGAAGTCGATACACTGTGCATGAAAGTACACATCGCCTCTTTCTGCTGATGGTGCTAGTGGAAAGCTGTGGCTAAGCAACATGTTCCTGAAATGTGAGGAAATACACTCAAATAGAAGGCTGTGTGACACAGAAGAGCATCTTAAGCTTCCTGGTTTCAAAAATTAATTTTACCAGGGACTTGTGACTTCTCTAATAAGAGCCGAAAAACCATTTGAGTCAGGATAAGGGCAGCTGCTGAGTTCATAAAAGCCATTTAATGCAATGTTGCTAAAAGCATTATATTAGCAATTAATCCTCAACTCTTCAGCAATACAAGAACCATCATCAAGAATGAACATAACTCCTTGTAAGAACTTTGTTATGAAGCTGCTACTGAGTCTGAAACAAAAATAAAGTTCTGGAACCTCAAATCATGTGTAGAGGGAAAAAAACTGAATATGTAGCTCACACTTAAAAATACATAGCTCTTACAAGAAATAAGTATGCTACTTTAATAGAGCGTCTTTTTCTAAATGGATTTCAGCTAGCAAGGATTTGATCAGAACAAGCTACCCCCCCCACCTGCCGCCACACACACCTGCTGGCAGTTTCAGACAGCAGCACAAGCCTCCTTACTCCCCAAGGTCAGTACCACACAGTAGCCAGGTTCCTACCATGGCTTGGTCACTAGGCTCATTGTCATCTTCCCCCCCCCCACCCCAGCTGCCTCCTGGCCTCACATCCCACTGTGTCACTCCCTCCAACTGGGCTGCAGACACATCTGTCTCACTGTTATCCCTGCACTTAAAAACCAGGGATGGCCCATACACAGAAGGATATTCAATCTCAATAATAAGAAATACAAGCTAAGACCACACCAAGATAGCATTTTAACCCATCAGATTAAGAAATATGAAGGCATCCAAAAATGTTACCTGGTGGGAATCAGATGGTGTGGACACTGAACCTTCTGGTGATGGTGTACCATAGCGCAGAACTGAAAGCATGTGGACATGGTCCATTCAGGGACGCACACCGTGAGGCACTACTGCCCTGGACAGACAATGAGACGTGCACGCAGGCACACTGTTCATAATAGTGTGCTATTTACGTAATTATAAGCATAGTATGTAACATGCATGAGGATATGTATAACAAAACTACAGCTAAACCAGTGACCTACACAGATCTTTGAAAAATAATGTAATATAAGATACACAAGTAATAGAATACCACATGCAAGACACTATTTTATAATTTAAAAATTAGCAGGGCTCCTGGGCAGGTCAGTTGGATAAGCATCTAACTTAGGCTCAGGTTATGAACTCACAGTTTGTGAGTTCGAGCCCCACATCAGGCTCTGTGCTGATAGCTCAGAACCTGGAGCCTGCTTCGCGTTCTGTTTCTCTCTCTGCTCCTACCCTACTAAGCATTCTATATCTCTCTCAAAAACAAACAAACATTAAAATTTTTTTAATTAGCAAAATGAAGCTATATACTTCCATGAACAAGTGTGTGTATAAATGCATGTGTGTAATACAACTATTTAAAAAGTATAAGAGTACTGTGGTGCCTGGGTACCTCAGTCAGTTAAGCATCTAACTTCAGCTTGGGTCATGATCTCATGGTTCATGGGTTCGACCCCAATAACAGGGTCTGTGCTGACAGCTCAGAGCCTGAAGCCTGTTTCAGATTCTGTGTCTCCCTCTCTCTCTGCCCCTTCCCCACTCGTGCTCTCTCTCTCCCTATCTCAAAAATAAATAAACTATATTAAAAAAACGTATAAGAGTATTAGAAAGTTTAAAACAAAAGTGAATGGTGGCTCCTTTAGCAGAAAGGAAGATGAACAGAAGAAATCATTTAAGTTGATTAAACCTTCTGGTAATATCGTTGTTCCTGCTTATTGGTTCATGAAGTTATATTCTATCATCATACTTTTTAATATTAGTTATATATATATATATGTTAGATATGTAATCCTTTATATAGATCAAAGATTGTATTTTGAAAAGTCACTAAAAATTTTAGAGCTAAAGAAACACACACTCTCTTTCCCCCCTTCCCCTCTTGAATACTGAAAACAAACCAAGGACTGAAGGGGGAGGGGTAGGGAGGGAAGGGTGGTGATGGTCATGGAGGGGGGCACTTGTGGGGAAGAGCACTGGGTGTTATATGCAAACCAATTTGACAATAAACTATATATTAAAAAAAGAAACACACACACGTCCTAGAGAAACATACATCTTAAGAGAAAAATGAAGCCCATTCAAAGGAAAAGTAATACTGAGGTTTGCAGTAAGTTGCTCTTTCGTGTAAGCCAGAAAGGCCTTCTGGATGATGTTACCTGAAAGGAATAAGAGAGTAAGCCACGCAGATACCTAGGGATGAATGAATGTACAGATTTCATGTTATTCAGATTCCAAAATGAGAAATTCTCTGCAGTTTCTCAGAACTCTAGTACAAATGCTTTCAAATTTGAAGGAGCCTGAGAATTCACGCCAAAACAGAGACACCAAAGCCTCACTCCCAACAAGTCTGTGCACATCCTGGATGGCACTGAGCCATCTACCTGTCAAGATAAACTTTCCAAATAATTCCCATATAAGTGGCCAACACCCTTACCCCCGACCCCAGTATTTTCTAGGCTTTAACATAGTAGAAAGACAATTATGCCAGTTCGGCGATTACTTTAATCTACAATTGTGGGTTAACAGTTAAACATAAGAAGAGGGAAAGGAAAGAAGAAAGAAACTGTAGACATGGATCTGCTGCTCTTACAATGACAAGGAGACAAATCTGGGAAAAGGAGAAAGCAACAGAATTATGTGGGTTGCTGAGATCCTGTAGACCATTGCTGTGAATGCAGTGGTTACGTGACGTGCAGCCACGGGCGGGACCGGGGCCTGGGAGGACCGGCGTGCACAAGCGCATGCGGGCACTGAAGCCAGCTCCCACGACACCACGCAGACAACCTTGTCACTTCTCCGGCTACTTCATTCTGGCTTCAAGGTTTCATCAATGTGGTTAAAGCCCCATGTTCCTTGTTGATTGGACATACCTAATATCCAATTTCTGGTGGAAATTTTTAAGACTCACCCCTTAGAAATATTAGGAGGTTCCTTCATCCTTCATGTAGTCTTATCTACCTTGTTTGCAACTATAATTTTGTATGCTGTTACTTTCTTAATTCGTGGCAAAGCGAAAGAACACTTGCAGCAAACACCTGATCTCCGCCAGCAACAGCGCCGGACGCTGTCACAGTGCACCCTCTATGGGGGCAGTGGTGACAATGGCCTCTCTTCCACACAGTCTCGGCCTCCACGAGTTTAAGATGTGCAGGTCCCATGGTATTTAGATCAACAATGGACACAAACTCCTAGTCTTCTAATGAATATTTACCATAAAATCATGATGGCACTTTGGAATAACAATGAGGAAGTGGTACATCTTTCATGAAATAGCGAATTTGGGAATTATTTCTGCAAAAAAATTTTACTTACATTAAAGCCTCTTTCAAGTCTAGCTATAAAGCAATTTCAATGCTCTGAAGGGTCCCTGAGAACACAGATGAAGGATAATACTCCATAGGCAGTTGATTTAAATTGCATTACATTTTAATGTCAAAATACTTGAGACTTTAACTTCTCAAATATCTCATTAATTTATTCATTTATCTTCCAGACTTTCCATTTGTAATTAAGATGTGACCAGAGTTCTTAGGTCAAAGGGTGATAAAATGCAAAAAAGACTATTTTACCAAAGACTTTTACCTAGCAAAACCCCCCTCCCCAGCAAAGGGAGGTGGTGTGGGAAAGGAAACCTCTATGGAAAGAGGCTATTGAATCTCCCTATGACAGAGGGCTTGGACTGCTGCGGGGACAGGCCGTGCTGAGCACATGTGACTCAGCTCACTGACCTGTTTGAGTCCCTGTTCATTCAACTACTAAGAGTGTGATCTTGGGAAAAATAATCTCCAGTGGCTTCAATCTTCTCAACTGTAGAGTGAATTCAACAATGACCCTAATATTACAGTATTACTTTGAGAGTTAAATGAGATAACTCATGGAAAGTGCTTGCCAAAGCCTAGTTCAGAAGGTATGGTAAGTATGAAACTCTCCACCACCACTGTCATGATAAACGTGGATTAACAAAGACCTAAAAACCACTATATGGGAGAATACAAAAATCACCATTTTAAATAAGATCTAAGTAAAGCTATTGACCGACACTGGTTTGTAATATGATGCGAGGAGTGCGCACTGTACTGGACATAATTTTGGGGAAAATAACTGTTATGAGACAAAAGGGATTCTAGAAACTAGTTTTTGAATCTATTTTTCTCCTCACTGCTAATGTCTCATGACCAGAACTAGGCTTCATCTCCTCAAAACACCCTAATTTTCTCCTTTATTCCTAGATCATAATTCTCATACAACGCCTACTTGATTCATACTTCTACTTTTCAATCTGCTAGAAGCCTCTGACTGAAACACCCCGCAAAAACCAGGGCAGGCGGTCCTGTGATGTGCCATGTCAGCAATCAAATCTGTGTAGCATTTACGAGACCAAAAAAAAGGTGTTATTAGCATTCTGTTAACTTGCAAGTTGCTTATTCATTCCATTTCCTCAGTTTTTCTTTCTTAAAAAGCAAATGCCAAAACCAATCTAAAAAAAAAAACATCATAAGATGCCAAAAGATGGCTTAAAAATGCAATATGGGATGTTAAATAAAAGGGACGCCTGGTAAAATAACAGACACTGAAAAATATCCTTTAGTCATTTTCCAAAGAGATAATTTCAATCTTTTAAGTTCTTGATACATACAGGAAGGATGGCCAATATTGTCTCTAAGCTGAATGCAGAAATACTTGAGGAACTTTTGACTCTTCTGGAGGATCCCTTTCTGTTTAGAAAGGTTTATCTTACCATAAAAATGTGCAGAAAAGATGTTCATAGCAGCACTATCAACAACAGCCAAACTATGGAGCGAGCCCAGATGTCCATCGACTGATAGAGAAGACGTGGTACGTGCGTGCACGTGTGCGCACACACACACACACGCACACACACATGGGAATATTATCCAGCAGTCAAAAGAATGAAATCTTGCAATTTGCAACGACATGGGTAGAACCAGTGTATCATGCTAAATGAAATAAATCAGTCAGAGAAAGACAAATCCCATATGATTTCACTCATATATAGAAACTACAAATAAAACAAATGAACAATGGGAAAAGAGAGAGAGAAACAAGAAACAGACTCCTAACTACAGAGATGATGCTGATGGTCACCAGAGGGGAGGTGGGTGGGGGTGGGGTGAAGGGGGGTCCTTGCTGTGATACGTACCAGGTGATGTGTCCAAGTGTTCAATCATTATACTGTGCACCTGAACCTAATATTACACTGTATGGTTAAAAATGCTGGAATTGAGAGGTGCCTGTGTGGCTCAGTCAGTTAAATGTCTGACTTCAGCTCAGGTCATGATCTTGCCGTCCGTGAGTTCTAGCCCCACTTTAGGCTCTGTGCTGACAGCTCAGAGCCTGGAGCCTGCTTCAGATTCTGTGTCTCCCTCATTCTCTGTCCCTCCCCTGCTCACACTCTGTCTCTGTCTGTCTCTCAAAAATTAATAAATGTTAAAAAAATTTTAAATAAAAACCTGGAATTGAAATTTTAAAAAACTGAAAACATATAGCCTTAAAATAATCACAAGAGGTGAAATACATATATTATGCATGAAGTGATAATGTTCAATGTTATTTTACTAATTTTAACAAATTTATTAACATAGAGCCATTTGGCTCCTTTAAAATTTACTTAAGGGGGGACTGGGATGTACTGTGCTAAATAAAATAAAAATGTTCAGTACGAGCTTGTGGGGTCTGAAGATCAAATCAGGTCTCATGTGGTTTCTCTCAGGTCAGTGGCACCGTTTTCCCACAGCACGTCTTCCCCTCGGTTACCTGAGAACTGATCATGCGCTGCGCCGAGCGAGCACTGTTGGCGGGAAGACCGAAGAAACTAGGCTTGTCGTCCTCTGGAAGCTTTTCGATGAGAGCCCGGTAGTCCTAGACATGAACAAATAAACACCAGCTTTTCTCTAAGGATTGAACCTACCCACTGAGATCAGACACTGCAAAGCACTCAAGTATTAGTTATTCACACATTTACATTTCCTAGGTAAGTCTCCCTTTCAGTCTGGATCACACCAACTTAGACATCTTCAAAACTACTGTCATTACTACTTCAGCCCTAACTTATGTGATACTGTATTTTAACTCTGCACATTCAAAGGGACCCTGCACTGACGAAATAAAACTACTTGAGTGGCTGTGGCTACTGCATGTCAGATGTTCTGTAACATGTTTTCAGGAAAGCCCTGTGGGGTTATTCACCCTGCATCTGACCCACGACTCCTGACCCTAAGATAAATATTCATATTCCCAACACCTGGAACCCTACATATACACACTCTGGTAAGCAAGATGCGCTCTGTAAATCACTTTACATAAAGCCATTTCACAGTTAGCCCTCAGTCTGGTGGTGAAGTGTCATGAAATGCACTGATAATCCTATCATCTCATCTCCAAAATTATGGTAAGCATTGCAAAGGCTTCATTTATCAAGCAAGCATCCACATAGTTATGGAGTCAAAACTCTACCTACGTGTAGACCAAGAAGGAGAATTTATTCATTTTGGCTCAAGGGTAAGAACTGCTTTGTTTGCCTCCAGGAAGGCAAATGATGTTAAAGGGAACCCTGTATGCATCTACACTGTTCTTACTTAACGAAGAGAAATGGCTGTTAAAGAGACGCCATCATTCTTTCTCATCCTTGGTGGCTGCCTGTTAACTATTTCCAGGACAACAGTTGGACTCTAGGAAGCCCAGAGCCGTACAAACATGCCAAATTTTGGAAAGACATGCTGCTCTTTTTGGGAATCTTTCCCATCCTGTTAACTCAACACGGGTTAACTTCGTCAAGCTGTCGAATCATAATACGTACAGGTGTAAGTACGCATGTGGGTACACGAACATGCAGGCGCACGCTTGTATGTGCATATGTGGTGTAGGGCACACACAGGTGTTCTCACCTGCCCAGGGAGTTCTAGCTTCCTTGTTCTGTGGAATTCTATTAGGGAGAAAGCTGAACACTGATACTCGTAAGTCATCCTATAAATACAAGTTTGCTCTATTGACCCCCTTTGTTCATTGCAAAATGACTGTGAACTTTTCTCATCCACACTGGCCAGATTCTCCACTCCCCCTCCAACTGTACACTGACGTGTTTCTTAAATAACAGACAGCTGCCATTCCACACAGATTTATCCTCACTTGGATGCAAGAGAATATACACCAGATGATACCATCCATCCGAAGTTCAGAACCAGGCAGAGCTAACGGAGGGCGTTAGAGGCCCAGATGACTCCTCTCCATGGGGGACGCAGTAAAGACAAGGGGATGGGAGGAGGATCTGTGGAGAATTTCTGGATCTCAGCGCTGGTTACATTCACGTGCTCAGTGTATAAAATTCACTGCCCAGGATGTTCATGATATGCACTTTCTGTAGGACTTGTACTTTTCAGTTTAAACCTCAAGTAGAGGGGAGACCTGTCCGTGCACTATGTAAAATGAACGCCCCATGAATAGCCATGTGATGCCTCTATTGGCTAGATGAGGCCCTCTCGCTAGGAGGTCAGCCCCTCAGATGCCCACGGTGCCCACGTGGTCTGGAACAGGGCCACCAGCAGACACACACATATTCAGTGGCACCTACTAAATACATGACTAAATGAGTGAAAGATACTGAAAAACAAAACAGATGGGATACTTAACAGGTAAGACATTTGGTAATATATTCAATATTGGTTTCAAAACTTTTACTTTTGACAGTTAGGTCACTGAAACAAAAGAATCTTCTTGAAAAATACTTGGATGAGAGAAAAATGCGTCACCCTGAGATAAGAACTATATAACTGAATATGTATCTCTGTAATTCATGAAGAGATAAACGATCTTAATGTTCTATGACATTATTTGGACATTAAGGAAAGATAGTTTGAGGCCACATAAATTAGAATTGACATCTTCGGGCCACATTTTGTGCCGCTTTCTGGAAAAGAGGACTTCATCCTACGGGCTTTTACAGAACGACTCAAGGGGGGAAGCTCCAGCTGGCTAAAATTCAACAATGGTGTAACAACATGCTGCTATCACAGCCACCGCAAGTATATCGCTCACATGGTTCCACCTGCATTCTACTTAGAAACAGCAAATGAAGACAGGTTTGTTAGAGTGTTGGACCTCTTTCATGTTTCCTTGTGCCCACCGGGAGCTCGGGTACCCTCGCCTTGCGGATCTTCACAGCCGTCTTACATTTTTATTTTATTTTTTTTATAATAGTTTATTGTCAAATTGGTTTCCATATAACACCCAGTGCTTCTCCCCACAAGTGCCCCCCACCATGACCATCACCCCCTCCCTGCCTCCCCCTCCCCTCTCAGTCCATGGTTCCTCTTCAGTATTCCGTAGTCTCCCTTGATCTGCTTCCCTCACTCTTCTCCGCTCTCTTTCCCATCTTACATTTTTAACATTTCCTTTGACCACTCCCTCGGAGATTTCCCTACTCACTGCATCCTGTTATCATCAAGCATTCACTAGTGTAGACAACACCAGACTCAGGCCACACTGTAGCATAACAATAATCCCTATTTGTGAATAAGAATTACTTGTGCATTTAAAAGAAACAGATATGTACTCAACAATTTAAAAAAAGGATTTAGGTATTTGGTAATAGATTACAAATGATGAATTTTACCTACCAAAATGCTGCAGGATTTGGGGAGACAGATGGAATTTGGAAAAACGCTTTTCTTGTTCCTTTGGTTTAAAACATCAGTTACTGAAGAATTAAAAAACTGTTTCAGGTATGACTGAAGAACTCTAAGGTCAAAATAGTTATCTATGCGTCCGCCATAAATAGCATTTTCAAGTAAACCGTGTAAAAATTCCCACTGCATGTCCTTGGTACCTATAATTTTAAAACATACTTTTATTAACTTTATTTCTAAGACATTAAAATATTCTAAAAATATTCTAAAATATTAACTAAATTCCAGGCTCCAGTTATATTTATAGAATATAACAATACACATTTAACCAAGTTAAATCATTCCTTTTGTTCACTAATATAAATGTAAAGATGATTAATACATTTTTAATAATTAATGTTAATATAATCACAGAATGGCTAATATGTATTGAGATTATTTAATCGAGCAAAATTTCCCAAATGTCACTTAAGACTCATAACATAGAAATATTAAGATTATCCAATTATACTAATGAAGAAATTGAGGAATAGAGAGGCTGAGTAACCTAAGTAAAAAAAAATCACACAATCCCAAAGATCTGAACCCAAAGCTGTACTCTTAGTGACCACATGGCACTGCCTCCTTAGATGGAAAATTCCTTAGAATATAGCCAAAGCCTAATTTTATACAATGGTGGAAAATCTCAGTTCAGAAAAAATCTGAATAACGAAACTACAAAATCACTTCACATATTATAATCCTTAAATGTCATGATTAAAACGGTCAACTATCCATTTCCTATTCTAATAGAGAAATGTAGTACAAAACAACATAATAAGACTCTGAAGTCATTATTTCATTTTGCGACGAAAGCGTTCTCTTAATCACAGTCCAGTGGTAACTTTAAAAGGTAAGAAGTAGACCTATGAGTGCAAACATATGGTTTCTGTCCTTCTCTGCCTGACTTATTTCACTTAGCATGACACCCTCAAGGTCCATCCATTTTCTTACAGATGGCCATATTTCATTCTTTCTCATTGCCATGTAGTACTCCATTGTGTATATATACCACATCTTCTTGATCCGCTCATCAGGTGATGGACATTTAGGCTTTTTCCATTTTTCCATGTTTTGGCTACTGTTGACATTGCTGTTATGAACATTGGGGTACATGTGCCCCTATGCATCAACACTTCTGTATCCTTTGGGTAAATCCCTAGCAGTGCTATTGCTAGGTCATAACGGAGTTCTCGATAGTTTTTTGAAGAACGTCCACACTGTTTTCCAGAGTGGCTGCACCAGTTTACATTCCCACCAACAGTGTAGGAGGGTGCCCATTTCTCCACATCCTCGCCAGCAACTATAGTCGCTTGATTTGTTCATTTTAGCCACTCTGACTGGTGTGAGGTGGTATCTCAGTGTGGTTTTGATTTGTGTTTCCCTGATGATGAGGGGTGTTGAGCATCATTTTATGTGCCTGTAGGTCATCTGGATGTCCTCTTTGGAGAAGTGTCTGTTCATGGACCTTGAGGGTGTCATGCTAAGCGAAATAAGTCGGGCAGAGAAAGACAGAAACCATATGTTTGCACTCATAGGTCTAACAGGAGAACAGGAGAAACCTAATGGAGGACCAGGGGGAGGGGAAGAGGGAAAGAGAATTGGGGAGAGAGAGGGACGCAAAACTTGAGAGACTACTGAATGCTGGAAATGAACTATGAGTTGAAGGGGAAGGGGGAGGGGGGAAAGAGGTGGTGGTGATGGTGGAGGGCACTTATGAGGAAGAGCACTGGGTGTTGTATGTAAACCAATTTGACAATAAACTACTTAAAAAAAACAACAACAACAAAAAAAGGGATTCTAATTAAAGGTTTAGAAGTGTTTGATTAAGTTTGTAATCAACATTTAAATGGGGAAATTTATTCTGTTTAGTGCTTAAATTTGATTTAACAGTTTGTATACATGCTGTGTAAATATTAAGTGGGATGTTATTAATATTTAAATGAATTTTAGATTCATATGATTAATAAATGAAAATAAACTAATTATAAATATTTAAAAAAAAAGAGAGCAAAAAAATAAAATAAAAGGTAAGAATTAAACCTTAGGTCTGCAGTAGGCATAGGACACACTTGTATTTATGCTGTTGCCCTCAGTGCCAGCACTGCTAGTCTGGCTGTGTCGGGTAGCTGTCAGCGTCAGAGACCACACAAGGATGGGCGTCGGCGCGTTTCAGGTGACGAGACGGCCTCCTGCAGGACAGGGTGCCTGCAGCATGGAAGACCGACTAAAGGTACTTCCGCCTGCATCTTAGGATCAACAGTGGCGAAAGAGCTACGCCGAGGGACTTCGCCAGGACTCCACTTTCTAGTTCGGCCTTGCTATTTACTAAATAACTTATTATTGATGGACATGCCATTCATTCATAGGTAGGCCACCAGGGCATAGAAAACATTAATAGATCTTCAGCCTATAAAATACAACTAGCTATTAGGTAAATTCTACTTCATATAATTTTTAAGATCTTATTTGTCTTACATCCACTGTTCTCAAGGTAAGTTTTATTTTGTTTAAGATTAAAAAACCAAACTGAAATTACAGCAACAGCAAGAACAGTTGACAATTGCTAACTTACTCAATATATTCAGTGAACTAAATGTTAAATGCTTCACATGACTTTTCCCTTTCAAACCTCTCAAAATTCAAACCAATGAATATAGTGCCTGCTATTATCCTACTTTACAGATCAGCGAACTCAGGCACATCGAGGTTATACATGTTCTCTGGGTCTCACGAGCCACACAATTTCTATACTGGCTCACCCCCATAACTAGAACTTTTTCTTATTTGTACTTAATTCTGTATATGTGGAAATCCCTAATAGTAAGAAACTCTATAATCCTAAGGTTATACACTTAGAATTTTACCATGAGATTCACTACACTTTAAAGCACTAGCCTCTTATTCACAAGAATTTACTTGTGTGATATATGTAAAAAATAATATGAAGCTATTAGTTAATTCCATCACAAGTGTCAAACAAATGACAAATTATTCAAACTCCTTGCTTTGGTTTCCTCATCCTTAAAGGGCACTAATAATGATGATCTCATAGCGATATTATAAAAATAAAATAAAGTTTAAAAACATTTTGAAAATTATGGAAATAGCCCAAGTGTCCATTGACTGATGAATGGAGAAAGAAGATATGGTGTATGAATACAGCAGAATATTACTCAGCCATCAAAAAGAATGAAATCTTGCCATTTGCAGCGATGTGGATGGAACTAGAGTATATTAGGCTAAGCGAAATTAGAGAAGGATAAATATCATATGACTTCACTCATATGTGGAATTTAAGAAACAAAACAGGTGAACATACGGCAGGGGGGGATAAAAAGAGGAGAGAGGGAGACAAACCACATGAGACTCTTACTGACAGAGAACAAACAGGGTTGATGGAGGAAGGAGAGTGAGGGATGGGCTACATGGGGGATGGGCACTAAGGAGGGCACTTGTGATGAGCACTGAGTGTTGTATGTAAGTGATGAATCACTGAATTCTATCCCTGAAACCAATACTATGTTGCACGTTAACTGGAATTTATATTTAAAGTTTATTAATTTTGGAGAGAGAGAGACAGTGTGTAAGGGAATGAGAACAAGTGAACACAAGCTGGGGTGGGGTGTGGGGGTGCAGAGAGAAAGGGAAACTCCCAGGCAAGCTCCACATTGTCACCACAGGGCCTGGCACGAGGTTGATCTCATGAATTGTGAGATCATGACCTGAGCTGAAACCAAGAGTCAGATGCTTAATCGAGAAAGCCACCCAGGTGCCCCTAACTAACAGGAACTTAAATAAAAATAGGAGACCTGGGTGGTTCAGTTGGTTAAGTGTCTGACTTCAGCTCACGTCATGATCTCACTGGTTTTGAGTTTAAGCCCTGTGTCAGATTTTGTGCTGACAGCTCAGAGCCTGGAGCCTGCTTCAGATTCAGTGTCTCCCTCTCTCTCCATCCCTCCTCCGCTCATGCTCTTTTTCTCTCTCAATAATTAACATTAAAAAATTTAAAGAAAAACTTTAAAATACAAAAAAAAAAAAGAAACATTACCAAGTTTCAATGCAAGCTAAAACCTTAGTATATATTGTGTTAATACTGAAAACAATCTCTCAAAAAGTCAGAAAAGTGGTTATCCTTGGCATGGACTAGGGCACTGTGGGGTCACGTGTGTCAAGGAGTAGGGGTAGCACTTCTGGAAGGCTGGTAACACTCTTTTGATCTGGGGTTAATTACAAAGATTCAGTATATGACCATTTACTAAATTTTAAGTTTATATACACTTTAGTGATGTATAATTCAAAAATCTACTAGATAAAGAAAAACTCACCTAGAATATGATTTGGCATTCACTGATGGTGAACGAGTGAATGCCCCCACCCACTCCTGCACACATACTCAACACAAATACACGCAAATAATTACCAAAGGCAGCAGTGTGATTCATCATCACCCCACAGGCCCCACATGTCCACTGAGAGAATATAATCAGAGAACGACATTCTATATTGCACTGAGAATAACCGACCTGTAACTGCATGTAACCATACAGGTGAATCTCTCACCACAGTGTCAACTGAAGGAACCTAAGGACTAAACGCCAGATGATGTATGATTCCAGTTTTATAAAAACAGGCCAAACTGCTATATATAGTAAGAGATGCCTGGTGTTTACCACAGGAGCTGATGTTGGGGGTGGGGGCAGGGGGTTGGAAATGGTCATGACTGGAAGGCAACATGAGACAGAGTGGAATCAGAATAATTGGTGATATCATTTCTTGATAAAGGCACTGGCCACATGTTATTTTCTGGAAATTTCACTGAGCTGTGATCTTCTAAGTACTTTTGTCCATGTATCATTTAAAACTTTTAGCTCATAAACATGTAAATTAAAATGAGACTTGGCCACATACTAGATGTCCATCCCTATCATTCTGCCAAAGGTAAGCTACAGAATAATTTCTGGTGTCTGATATTAATTCATCTACGGATAGGTGAGTGTCTGCTCTGGGTCCTGCTACAGATGTTAAGGATGAACAGTCAAAGACTGCTTTAAGGAGACGACACTCCAGTGGGGAGAGATGAAGGAGGTTGTGCTGATGTGGTGCAAGGACACATCAGAACAAGGAGCAGGGAGTAATTTTTAAAATCACTTTAGATTTGGTGGTAACAAGGCTAATCTGAAGAGGAGCCCTGACACTGAGATGTGAATACAAGGCATAAGTAAAGGTCTAGGACAGGGACATTTCAGAAGAGCATGGACTGAAACCTTCGGGTAGGAAGAGCCCAGCTTGCCAGAGAAGAAGAGAAGACGAGTGTGGCTGTAGGCTTTTAAATGAGACCGATACAGCTTATTTCACTCTTGTAAGTGTCTCGTGTACGCGGGAAGAGTGTCTCAGAGGGAGCGGCCACAGCAAGAAGCCTGGGTCAGGAGCCCCGCTCAGCGAGCAAGCGCTGAGGAGGCTGAGTAAGTGAACGGAATCATGATCTGGTCTGGACACAGGAGGGACAGAAACTGCCCAAATTCTGGATGTTTAAGGATGAGAAAAAGAACCCAGGTGACTCTCAGGTTCTGAGCCTGAATGAACGCTGTTTACTGAAATGGGGAGAGGCCGGGAAGGGTGGCCTGGCAGGGCTGCAGGGCATTTTCAAGCCTCGGATCCCTACTATATACTCTCTCCTCCAATTCGTCCTAGCTCGACACTCTCTGGTCCCCTGGCGTGGCCCTGCAGCCCGCACAGTAACATCAGCGAGCAGACTGCTCCATCATCAGGAGGCAGAGGGCTGGACGGCCTCCACCGAGCACATCACGCGGTCTTGTCTGTCACAATCTATTATCTGTACCTTGAATTTGAACTCCTACTTAACCATAAGTACTGACATTAGTCTAGTGTAGTCCCTGATTTAACAGTTCATGAGATCTGACTAACGCTTCCTAAGCCTGAAACCTACGAAGGCCCCAAAGTAAGGACAAGTGTCTCCTGATTTTAGCTTCCTGGGAGCGACAGACCAATCAGAAAATGATGGCATATAAAACTGATGACCATCACAGATAAAGAACTAGCCACTAACACAAGCATGGAAAGCCGGGACATAAAACACAAAATGAAAAATGCAAAAACAAGTTTCATGATAGGAAGTCACTCTTAAAGAAACCATACTACTAGTCAGATCTCAAAAAAATTTCCCCATTAATACCAGAGATGACAATTATCATGAGACCTTACCGTCAAAGAGCCGGTCAATAATGCTGTACCCAGCCCGAAGATCAGATAAAGAAAACTCATAAAACTTGGTCCAGCCCTATGAAGACAAATGTACAGATATTAAAGACTTACAATGTTCAAAGGCACACATGTATGCATCACTGACCTTATAATCTAAAGAATATTCAAAACATACTAAAAAAATAAAAGAACTCCTGAAAATTTTTAATAAAAACACTAACTCTAAAGTAACAGTAATTTTTTAAAAGAAATTTACTGACCTCTCAGCATGCCAATGACTTTTACTACTAGAATAGTTTTTATCACTTAAGTATTATGGCCATTCTGCACAGAAGGAACAAACTGGTAAAGTCCATTTTACAGTCCAAGTACAGTGTACACATTGAGATAGTTTCTGTAATTTTATCCTTCAGAATTGTGGGTTTTGACCATAAACATGAGGAAAAAAATGTTACAAAAATTTTTAAAGGTACCCTAAAGCATACAGTATTATTTTCTGTACATCTCACCCATGAGGCATTCATGTTGGAACTAAATTATCAACTTGCCGCTAACAGCTATGATGCTCATATAAAAAGAACATTCATAGAGCTCTAGGTTTTATAAAGCTATGAAAAAAAGTAAAAATAATTCTGATGGTATTTCCAATCATTTTAACTAATTAGTGTAATACTACCTTTAATTTAGACTTTAATAGTATGTTGGAATATCAAATTTCATTCATCCATTAATCATTCAAAACAATATGCTAAACACATGTTATATATGTAAAGCACTGGGAATAAAAGAATGCACCCAAACATACTCTCTGCCCTCGGGTGGTTGTCAGTTAAATGTGGGGGGAGGGAGAGTGAACACAATTCATCACTCAAACCCATCTCCAACGACAAGCTACAACGTGCTTGATGGGAAGAGCCGTATTTGGTCTACACAAGAAAGAAGTCTGAGCTCATCCAGGAGGTAAAGCGAAGTCGTCCTGGGGGGAGTGGGGGGTAGAACACACAGGAAGGAGTAAGTAGATGGACCATGGGACAACAAAATTAGAGAATGTGTGTAAAAGCAGAGAGGAGAAGGTACTAGTAGTTACTGAGGGCCTGCTGCACACCAGGCACTGTCTGGTGGGTGAGAACCTACAACTGAACCAAAGAGACAAAACCGAGCTCTGGAGAGGCTTGTGCTTTCACACTTGTAACCACAATATGGGGGTTTTCAGTCATTTCAGAAACAAACTGGCACAAATCCAATAAACAGTTGGACACAAAAACCTAGGGTCAGGGAACTGTTCTGAGCTAGATACATAAATTTGGGGGTAACTGGCATTTGGATAGATTTTTAAAAATTATATTGTTAAAAAAACACAAGAGATTTAAACCTAAGATTCAGTACAGATAAGAATCAAAGATCTGTAAGGGTTACACGCCCATCAACAACAAACTAAAGTGATATTTTTTCTTTCAGATTTCTAAATTCTACTTTGTTAACATACAGTACAGTATTGGCTTCAGAAGCAGAATTCAGGGATTCATCACTTACATACAACACCCCGTGCTCATCACAATGCCATCCTTAATACCCATCACCCATCTAGCCCAGCCCAGACCCACTTCCCTCCATCAACCCTCAGTTTGATCTCTGTACGTAAGTCTCTTGTGAAAATAAACATTAATAAAAGAACCTCTGCTAGTTTGTTCCCTCTCCTTTTTCCTTCGTATATGTTCATCTGCTTTGTTTCTTAAATTCCATGAGTGAAATTATATAGTATTTATCTGATTGGCTTACTTCATTTAGGAAGATACAAGCTAGCTCCATCCATGTCATTGCAAATGACAAGATGTCATTCATTTTGATGGCTAAGTAATATTCCATTGCATACATACATCACATCTCCTTTATCCATTCATCAGTTGGTAGACATTTAGACTCATTCTATAATTTGGCTATTATTGATCATGCTGCTATAAACACTGGGATGCATCTATCCCTTGGAATTAGTGTATCTGTATCCTTTGTGTAAATACTTGGTAGTGCAAATGTTGGATTATAGGTTAGTTTTAACTTTTTGAGAAACCTCCATACTGTTTAGAGTGGCTGCACCAGTTTTCATTCCTACCAACAGTGCATCCTTGCCAACATTTGTTGTTTCTTATGTTGTTAATTTTACCCAACCTGATAGGTATGAGGTGGTATCTCATCATTGTTTTGATTTACATTTCCTTGATGAGTGATGTTGAACATCTTTTCATGTGTCTGTTAGCCATCTGGATGTCTTCTTTGGAAAAATGTCTACTCAGATTCTCTGCTCATTTCTTAACTGGATATCTGGTTTTTGATATTTTGTACATTAAGTTTGCTAAATTCTTTTTTTTCTTTACATT
>NC_043710.1:96423146-96424274 GCF_006229205.1 Suricata suricatta
ATCCCTGTAACCCAGGAATGAATCCCACTTGATCCTGATGGATAATTCTTTTTATATGCTGTTGAATTCGATTTGCTAGTATCTTGTTGAGTATTTTTGCATCTGCGTTCATTAAGGATATTGGTCTGTAGTTCTCTTTTTTGGCTGGGTCCCTGTCTGGTTTGGGTATCAAGGTGATGCTGGCTTCGTAGAATGAGTTGGAAGCTTTCCTTCTATTTCTATTTTTTGGAATAGTTTGAGAAGAATGGGTATGAGCTCTGCTTTAAATGTCTGGTAATTTTCCCCTGGGAAGCCATCTGGCCCTGGGCTCTTATTTGTTGGGAGATTTTTGATAACGGATTCAATTTCTTCACTGATTATTGGTCTATTCATGCTTTCAATCTCTTCTGGTTTGAATTTTGGTAGTGCATGTATATTTAGGAATTTGTCCATCTCTTCTGTGTTGTCCAGTTTGCTGGCATATAGTTTTTTATAGTAATCTCTGATGATTGCTTGTATTTCTAAGGGATTGGTTGTAATAGGTCCATCTTCATTCATGATTTTGTCTATCTGGGTGCTCTCTCTTTTTTTTCTGAGGAGCCTGGCTAGAGATTTATCGATTTTATTTATTTCTTCGAAGAACGAACTATTGGTTTCATTAATCTGCTCGATTGTTCTTTTGGATTCTATATTGTTTATTTTTGCCCTGATCTATATTATTTCTTTTCTTCTGCTGGGTTTGGGGTGGTCTTGCTGCTTCCTTTCTAGTTCCAGTAGGTTCTCTTGTTAATTTTAGAATTTGCGCTCTTTCTAGTTTGTTGAGATTGGCCTGGATTGCAATATACTTTCCTCTTCGGACTGTGTTTTCTGCGTCCCAGAGATTTTGGATTGTTGTATTTTCATTTTCGTTGGTTTCCATATATTTTTTAATTTCTTCTCTAATTGCCTGGTTAACGCAATCATTCTTTAGTAGGGTGGTTTTTAACCTCCACATTTTTGGAGGTTTTCCAGACTTTTTCCTGTGGTTCATTTCATGTTCCATAGCATTGTGATCTCAAAGTGTGCATGGTATGATCTCTATTTGTTTATACTTATGGAGGGCTGCTTTATGCCCCAGTATGTGGTCTATCTTGGAGAATGTGCCATGTG
>NC_043710.1:96424374-96425382 GCF_006229205.1 Suricata suricatta
CGATAGATGCAGAAAAAGCATTTGAAAAAATACAGCACCCTTTCCTAATAAAAACCCTTGAGCAAGCCAGAATAGAAGGAACTTACCTAAACATTATAAGAGCAGTCTATGAAAAACCCACAGCTAATATCAGCCTCAATGGGGAAAAACTGAGAGCATTCCCCCTGAGATCAGGAACACGACAGGGGTGCCCACTCTCACCACTGTTGTTCAACATAGTGCTGGAAGTTCTAGCATCAGCAATCAGACAACAAAAAGAAATAAGTGGCATTAGAATTGGCCAGGAAGAAGTCAAACTTTCACTTTTTGCAGATGACATGATACTCTACATGGAAAACCCAATCGACTCCACCAGAAGCCTTCTAGAACTGATCAATGAATTCAGTAAAGTCGCAGGGTACAAAATCAATGTACAGAAATCAGTTGCATTCCTATACACCAAAAATGAAGCAGCTGAAAGAGAAATTAAAAAACTGATCCCATTCACGATTGCACGAAAAACCATCAAATACCTAGGAATAAACCTAACCAAGGATGTAAAAGACCTATATGATGAAAACTATAGAAAACTTGTGAAAGAGTTCAAAGAAGACACCAAGAAATGGAAAAATATTCCCTGTTCATGGAATCTACACATTCAATGCAATCCCCTTCAAAATTGCACCAATATTCTTCTCAAAGCTAGAACAAACTATCCTCAAATTCATATGGAACCACAAAAGACCCCGTTTAGCCAAAGTTATACTGTAGAAGAAAACCAAAACGGGAGGCATCACAATCCCAGACTTTAGCCTCTACTATAAAGCTGGCATCATCAAGACAGTATGGTATTGGCACAAAAACAGACACATAGACCAATGGAATAGAATAGAGAATCCAGAGCTGGGCCCACAAATGTACGGTCAATTAATTTTTGACAAAGCAGGAAAGAGTATCCAATGGAAAAAAGACTGCCTCTTTAGCAGGTGGTGCTGGGAGAACTGGACAGCAACATGTAGAAGAATGAAA
>NC_043710.1:96425482-96560952 GCF_006229205.1 Suricata suricatta
TCTTGCACACGTTGGCTTGTTTCTTGGTGTAGTCCTATGAAGGAAAACAGACTGACAAAACACCGAGGGAACAGAAGCACACATACACACAGAGAAATCAAACAAAGAAACACATTACAGGGGGGAAAGAAAAGAAAGAAAATGGGAGGGAAAGAGACGAAAAGAAGAGACGAGGAGAAAATAAAAAGAAAAGAGAAAGAAGGAAAGACAAAAAAATATACATAAAAGGGGGTCGGAGACAACAAAGGACAGTAGACTGTTTAAAAGTGTATGACCAGTTTAGGGGAGAGGTAAGGATGAGATACAGGAGAATATATCTGGGTTGCAAGAAGGTGAAAAAGTAAGGGAGAAAGGAGAAAGGAATATAAGGAGTAAAATTTAAAGGAATTGAGTAAAGAAAAAGGAGAAAAAGGTAATAATGACAAATAAGTACGAAACTAGTGAAGAAAAAAAATATTTTATATATTAAAAACAAAAAAAACAACAAAAAAACAAAAACAAAGAAAAAAAAAAGCAGCAGCTCCCCCTGGTGGATAGGCGTGGTTTGATGTGGTAAGTCTTGGAGTCTGTTCTCAGAGGCTTTGGCCCTGCCTGAGGCGAAATGAGCAGTAGTTGTTGAAGTGTGCACCTTCACAGACTCAATTGCGTAGTCCCCACCCTCAGCCAGGATCATGATTGCAATGGGGGAAAGGAAAAAAACAAAAAACAAAAAAACCGAGTCTCTCTTAGTTTCCAATAGCTGTTGCTCAAGACGCTGTGAGCTGCTGGTAATGAGCTGGGAGCTCCTACAGTCTAAGCGCGCGCCCGGGCCTCCATCTGCCACCGACTTTGTTGGGGGTCGTGTAGGTGTGTGCCCTATTTTTTCCCTGTGGGCACCCGGGATTCGCGCAGTCAGTGCAGGGGGTGAGGTGTGCCGTGGAAATGCAGTCCGTGGTCCCGTTCCCAAAACCAAGTTCGAATTACTCGCGCCTGGCGCAGTCGCCGCTCAGGCCGCTTCCCACCGGGGAGCGCGCCTCCCCGGTGCAGCTGCTTCTCACAGCCAGAGATGCCTCAGATTCCCCGCCGAGATGGCTTAGAGCTGGAAGCTGTTCCTTCTCTTGTGCCACCCCGGTTCGGTATTCCGGCTACCCAGCAGTTATCTATGGAGTGGGTTTCTGTCTCCAAGCGCAGCCAAGTGTTCTATACCTCTTCCCCAGAGACAGATCTATGAGCGTGTTCCGACCCTGTGTCTTCCCTTTGTCTCTCGGGCACCGCGCGCTTGCGCCACGTTGGGCTGGGGATCTTACCTCCCCTGCCCATCCTGGGCTGGCCCGTTTTCAGATCTCCCCCATTCGCCCCCACTCACTCAGGTATCCTTGAGGTTCTATTCTTTCTGGAGTTCGTATTTTCTCCTTCCGCTCTCGCAGATGACCGTAATATCCTTCTCAGTTCGATAAATGGTGTGGAAGGAGTTTACAGAGCTCACTTCCTCTCCACCATCTTGGCTCCACCCCTGCTAAATTCTTTATAGTTCTTAGATAGCTATCATATATGTCATTTACAAGTATCTTCTTCCATTTTGTAAGTTGCTTTTTAGTTGTGTTGATTTGTTTCCTTTGCTGTGCAGAAGCTTTTTATTCTGATGAAGTATCGGTAGTTCATGTATGCTTTTGTTTCCTTGCCTCCAACAACGTGTCTAGTAGGAAGCTGCTCTGGCCTGTGTGTTTCTATACGTTGATTTATATTATAATTTTTGGTGTAATATTTCAGGTTTCCCACATAGAACATCAATGCCATCTGCAGATAGTGGAATTCTGACTTCTTCCTTACTGACTTGGATGCCTTTTATTTCTTTTTGCTGTCTGATTGCTACGTCTAAGACTTCCAATGCTGCGTTAAATAGTGACGGTGAGAGTGGACATCCTTATCTTGTGACTGAATGCAGGGGAAAGGCTCTCAGTTTCTCCCCAGTGAGGACGGTATTAGCTGTGGGTCTTTTGTATATGGCTATGTTCCATCTATCCCTAGTTTGTTGAGGGTTTTTGTCAATAATGGATGCTGTAATTGTCAAAATTTTTTATTGCATCTATTGACAGAAACACATGGTTTGTATGCTTTCTTTTATTAGTGTAGTGTATCATATTCACTTATTTGTTTTTTTTTGTTTTTTTTGTTTTTTTTTTCATATTCACTTATTTGTGAATATTGAACCAGCCCTGTAGCCCAAGGATAAATCCCACATGATCATGGTGAATGATTCTTTTAATGTACTGTTGAATTTGATTTGTTAGTAACTTGTTAGAAATTTTTGCATCCATGTTCATAGGTATATTGGCCTATACTTCTCTTTTTTAGTGGGGTCTTTGTTTTTAGCATCAAGGTAATGCTGGCCGCATAGAATGAGTTTGGAAGTTTTCCGTACATTTCTATTTTTTTGAAAAGTTTGAGAAGACTACTTATGAACTTTTCTTTAAAAGTCTGGTAGAATTCTTCTGGGAAGCCACCTTGCCTACGCTCCTGTTTGCTGGAAGATTTTTGATTACTGTTTTAATTTCTTTGCTGATTATGGGTCTTTTCAAATTTTCTATTTCTTCCTGTTTCAATTTTGGTAGTTTGAATGTTCCTATGAATTCTTCCAGGTTCCCCAGTTTGTTGGCATATTTTTCATTATATTCTCTTATAACTGTTTATACTTCTGTGGTGTTAGTTGTGATCTCTCCACTTTCATGATTTTATTTCTTTGGGTCCTTTCTTTTATCTTTTTATTAAGTCTGGCTAGGAGTTGATCAATTTTATTAGTTCTTTTGAAGAATCACCTCAGTTTTGTTGATTTGTTCTACTTGGCTTTTTGTTCCTGTATAATTTATTTCTGCTCTAGTCTTTATGATTTCCATTCTTCTGCTGGCTTTAGGCTTCACCTGCTGCTCCTTTTCTAATTCCTTTAAGCGTACAGTTAGGTGTAAGGACTGTATTGCAATATACTTCCCTCTTAGGAATGCCTTTGCTGCATCCCAAAGGTTTTGAATGGTCATGTTTTCTTTTTCATTTATTTCTATGTATTTATTTCCTAGTTAACCCATTCTATCTTTAGTAGAATGTTCTTTAATCTCCATGTATGAGGGCTTTCCCAATTTTTTCTTGTGATTGATTTCAAGTTTCATAGTGTTGTGATCTGAAAATATGCATGGTATGATCTTAATCTTTTGTACCTGTTGAGGGCTGATTTGCAATCAAGTATGTAATATATTCTGGCAAATGTCCCATGTGCACTTGAAAAGAATGTGTATTCTATTTTAGTGTGAAATGTTCTGAATATATCTTTTAAGTCCATCTGGTCCAGTGTGTCCTTCAAAGCTACCATTTCTTTGTTGATTTTCTGCTTAGATGATCTGTCCCTTGCTCTAAGTTGGGTGTTAAAGTCCCCTATGATTACTGTATTATTGTCAGTGAGTTTATGTTTGATTTATATATTTGGCTGTTCCAAGTTAGGGGCATAAATCTTTATGATTGTTAGATTTAATTATGATTAATGCCCTTCTTCATCTCTTGTGACCCACTTTCATTTAAAATCTAGTTTGTCTACTAGAAGTATGACAACTCAGGCTTTCTTTTGGCATCCATTAGCATTATAGATGGTTCTCCATCCCCTCACTTTCAATCTGTTAATGTTTTTAGGCCTAAAATGAATCTGCTATAGGCAGCATACAGATGGGTCTTCTTCTTTTTTTTTTTTTTTTTAATCCATTCTGATACCCAAAGTCTTTTGATTGGAACATACACTCCATTTGCATTCAGGGTGATTACTGAAAGATAGGAGTTTGGTGCCACTGTGTTACCTGTTGAGTTGGTGTCTCTGGTGATTTCTCTGGTCTTTCCTTGTCTTTGTTACTTTTGATCTTTTTCCCCTCCACTTAAGAGCCCTTTTAAAATTTCTTGCAAGGTTGGTGTAGTGGTCACAAACTCCTTTAGTTTTTGTCTGCCTAGGAAGGTCTTTATTCCTCCTTCTTGTCTGAATGACAGCCTTGCCTGATAAAGAATTCTTGGCTGCATATTTTTTCTATTCAAAACATTGATGTATCCTGCCACTCCTTTCTGGCCTGCCAAGTTTCTGTGGACAACTCTAATGCAAACCTGATCTGTACTCCACTGTAGGTTAAGTACCATTTATTCCTTGTTGTTTTCAAGATTCTTTGCTTGTATTTTGTGAATTTGACTATGATATGTCTTGGCAATGGCTGCCTTTTCTGTTTTTAATGGGGCTTCTCTGTGCTTCTTGGATTTTATGTCTGTGCCTTTTCCCAGATTGGGGAAGCTCACAAAGTCCCCCCGCCCACCTTTCTCTCTCTCTTCATCTTTTGAGACTCCTAGGATATGAATGTTATTTCATTTTAATAAGATGCTGAGTTGCCTGAGTCTACCTTTATGATTCATTATGTTTCTTTCCCTCTTCTTTTCACCTTCATTTTTTCCCCATAATTTTATCTTCTTTATCACTGATTGGATACTCTGCTTCAGCCATCCTCACTGTCATGGCATCCATTCAGGTTTGCATCTTGGTTATCGCATTTTTAAATTTGGTCTGACTAGATTTTGACTCTTTTATCTCTGCAGAAAGGGACTGTCTAGTGTCTTCTAGCTTTTTACAAGCCCACCTAGTATCCTTATAATTGTTGTTTTCAATTATAGTTCAGACATCTTACTTACATCTCTACTGATTAAATCTCTGACCATCAGTTCTTCCTATTCTTTCTTTTGGGGTGAATTCCTCTATCTTTTCATTTTGAAGGAAGAAAAAACTTAAAATGTAAACAAATAAAGAATTTTTTACTTTTTAAAAATTCAAATAAAGAAAGGTAGATTCTAAGTGTGTTTTGGTCTGCTTGTTAAGAGAAGCTTGATAGAAAAAACAAAAAAGAGGGGAAAAAATTAAAAACAAATAATAAAAAATTTAAAATATAGTAATTTTGCTCTTTCTGTATCCAAAGATGGGGACGGGGGGGCAACAAGACCAGAAGCAACAACAAAAACCAAACAAAAAGCACAAATAAAGCTAGATCTCATCTCCCCTAGTGCGGAAGCTTTGCAGCTAAGCTCCTGGGATTTGTGCTGGTTGTCTGGGGGAGGGACCTGCTGTTCTGCTTCTCAGGCTGACTTGCCCTAGTGGAGATGTGGACCAGAGGGCAACAAAGGGGAAAGGTCTGGTGTAATGGCTCCATTCTCCAATGGTGGCACTGTTTATCTCATTGGGGTCCATCAGTGCTGGCCTAATGGTGAAAATGGCTTCACCCCACTGTCTAGTCTCCAGAGGGGGAATTTCCTGCCCTCACAGACATGGTCAGTCACCCCTCATGTGTCCCCCGTCAGCTCCCAGCCTTCTCCCCTATATGTGTCCCAACTGTCCACCTGCCAGGCAGCACCTCCCTCCAGAATTTTATCTCAGACTCCACTGAGCTCGCAACCCCACACTTCAGAGACCCCAGTGGTTGGAACCTACAACTGCACAGACCCTCTAGGGGAGGGTCTCCCCACGCAGTGACTGGCCAGTCCCAGGAAGCAGTCATGCCACTGCACAGCGACAGTGGCCCAGAGTTTATGATAAATCACAACACACAGCTGGTGCCAGGGTTTGCTGCCCTCATCAGGGGTCCCTGTTCCTATGCTGGTGAGAGTGGGGGCCTAATGGCCCCACTGCGTCTTTTGCCCATGAGAGGCTGAATCACCTCCATCAAATGCTCTCCAAGCAGGGAAGTGCTTCTCTCCGTGTGACCCAGGGGACCCTCAGATGCTGTGGCTGCTCTGAGACATCATACTCGGTGCTCCACCGTTTATTTAAAAAAAAAAAAAAAAAAACCCAAAAACTGGTGGAATGAAACCTCTCCTTTCCCCCTGTCATTGGTTCTGGGGGAGATTTTCTTGTCCAGTCCCCAGAGCGTGTCTTCACTCTTTCTCTCTAGCTGCTTTCAGCAGGAAGTACTTTCCCAAAGTAACCCGAAGCACTGTTCTCTCTTCTTTTCTCCTCTCCATGAACACGGCTCCCTCCCCTCTGAGGCACCCTAACTTTTCTCTCCCCTCGTTCACCTATCTGCCCTACATACCTGCCACGTTCTCTCCCTCAAACTGTGGAGATCATTCTGTGATCCTCAGATCAATTTCCTGTGTGTTCAAAATGGTTTGATGTTGATGTAGCTGAATTCGAGGGACAAGTCCAGGGTCCCCTTACTGCTCCACCAGCTTAACTCCTCCCCACTTCCTCTAACATATTAAGTACATTTCCTACATACTCAAAATAAAGTATTGATAATATTTCTTATATCACCTTTTTTGTAAACTTTTACTTAACATTGTTTTAATGCTTCAGAGATTAATATTTATAACACTGTCAATTAGAAGGCCTCAACTCTCAGTATTACCTGACAACAATTTCCTATTGAGGTTCTAATTCTAAAATGCCAAGAATTATACTCTGAGTAACATAGTTAATGACACAGTGATATATAATTAAGGATTTCAAATATGTGGTACAAAAAATTTGAAAGGTAATTTTTGATTTTCATATCATATTTTCTAATAGAAATAATGCAAATTGTGGAAGGGCTCTCTAGACAGACAGCCCATCAGATCTTACTTAGCCCACCCGGAAATCCAGGCACAGTGTTAAGTGGTCTTATCAACATGGATGAGATGAAGCCTGTTATCAAGGTACCTAGAGTCCAGTAGAATAATAGGGTATCAAAGAATAACAAGCATCAAACAAAAAGACCTTGCATTAAGTGCAGTATTAAAAGTACAGAATACAGGGATGCCTGGGTGGCTCAGTCAGTTAAGCCTCCGACTTTGGCTCAGGTCAGATCTCACGTTCGTGGGTTCGAGCCCCGCGTCGGGCTCTGTGCTGAGAGCTAGCTCAGAGCCTGGAGCCTGCTTCCAGTTCTGTGTCTCCTTCTCTCTCTGACCCTCCCCTCCCCCTCTCATGCTCTGTCTCGCTCTGTGTCAAAAATAAATAAAACATTTAAAAAAAAAAAAAAAGAAGTACAGAATACATGTGTGAAAGAGAGGACATTGATTCTGTGAGCAAATTCAGCACTGCAATGAAAAATAGCAAAACAACTTTCACTTAATACGAGGAATGCAAACAAAGTTTAATTTGTGGTGTATCTTTATTTCTAGAAGTTGGTGATTAAAGCAAAATGAAAAATAGAAAAATAGTTTGTGGAGTGCATATCCATACGACATTGTCTCTAACAAATTTAATGGTATTTTATGTTTTGACTGGGGTTTCCTCCCAATTTCTTCATTTTAAAGAGAGCAAACAATGTGTTAAAAAAAAAGTGACACTTTCAAATATTTTTGCATGTGTGAAAGTAAATTGCTCTAAAAAAGAACATTTTGGTAGTAGGTACCAACTCTTAAAAATACATTATCTGGGTTTCCTGGGTGGCTCAGTTGTGCATCCAAGCCTCGATTCTGGCTCAGGTCATGACTCCAGGGTTGTGGGATCAGGCACCATTTTGGGCTCCGCACTGAGTGTGGAGCTTGCTGGAGATTCTCCCTCTCCTGTGTTCTCACTCTCTCAGTAAACTAAACTAAACTAAACATAACTTTTGACCCAAACTTTCTAAATTTAGAATTGCCAACCTGAATAAACATTAAATGAGGCAAATATAAGGATATCTATTGTAATATTTTTTTGTAATAGCAAAGACTGAAAAGACTATGTATGTCCATCCACCAAAACTACTTACATTTATATGGTGAATACAAGTAATATTTTTAAATTAAGCATTAAATGGTTACTAATTTTTAATTATTTTTAATTTGAAAGAGAGAGAAAGAGAGAGACACTGTGTGTGTGTGTGTGTGTGTGTGTGTGTGTGTGTAGGGGACAGGCAGAGAGAGAGAGAGAGAGAGAGAGAGAGAGAGAGAGAGAGAGAGAGAGAGAGAGAATCCTAAGCAGGCTCCGTGCTCAGTGCCAAGCCCGACATGGGGCTTGATCCACAACCATGGGATCATGACCTGAGCCGAAATCAAGAATCAGATGCCAACTGACTGAGAAACCCAGGTGCCCCAATTGGTTACTAATCTTTAAAAATCTCTCTAATGTTTTGGTTTATAAAGCAAAACACAAAACTGTATCTGAAATGTGCTAATTGAGTTAAAAAGAATGTCTGAATGCAAATACATAGAATGTTTATTTATACACTCTTTATGAAGGACACCCAAGAAGTAGTGAAGAGCAGTTGTCCTGAGAAGAGAAACCGGTGTCAGAGAGAGGAAGGGAGTAGACTACATTTTAAGTATATATCTTCCTGTAGCTTTTTAATGTATCTTAATTAAAAAAATCTAATTCCATTTAACAAACAATTCCTTTTTTCCAGTAAAGTTCTTTCACTATCACTGTTGTTCATGAACACATCAGGGTGAATGCTATTAGGGGCAGAGGCTCAGAAGAAGGTGGACCTGGCCACTTCCAAGCTCTACAGGCCAAGGTGTGAGTCCTCCAGCAAGTTAATTGCCATCAAGGCTCACCGGCCTTCTCTGTAAACTGAGAAGAATAAGGACACCCTCCTTTAAGGGCAGTTTGCAGACAGAATGAAACAATACATCACTGTTTAGTTACTACTTCACCAGTGAGACACATCTGTATTGGCGGGCCACATGCAACACATCTGCAAACATACATTATTCCATCTAATCCTCGCAAGAAAGGGAAGCATGGTGAGTGTACCATTATACAGCTGAGGAAACTGTGGCTTACTGGAGTTCACTGACTTTCCCCAGATCACATTGCTAGGAAATTCTAGGTCAGGACTCAAACCCAAGTCTGTGACTCCAGAACCCAGGACCCTATTCTGACATGAAACGGAGAGACAGGCTCAAATGGGAGTGGGCTAAGGAGCACACAAAAGTAGACAACACTAAAAAAGAAAAGATGGGAAAAATTAAATCTGGAAGTGATGCAATTTATGGCTTAGACAAGCATCTGTCGTGAACAGAACTCGGGTACAGCAAGGATGGGCATGGTAGTGAGACAGTGTGGTCTAGTGGGCATGAGAACAGTGCTGGCCCAAACCTATGGTGGCAAAGGGCTGCATGGATGAGACCATGAAGAAGCTCACTGAGGCTGGGGTGCAGAGACCACGTGGGAAGGGAGGTTCGGGACGAGGCTGAAGACAAAGGCAAATCTTTCCTTCGAGACCAGAAATGTGCATATTCTTTCACAAGTACATTAGAGTACATTTGATGGGCTGTAAGCAGAGTAGTGATATAATCAAGCTGTCGTATTAGAAAAATGATTTGGCTGCTAAATAGAAAAAGGAAAAAGAATAGGAAGTAATCTCAGAAAGTAGTACAGGTAAGAGGTGAGGTGCTCAGAAAGAACAGAGAAAAGAAATGCACATATTTGAATTGTAAGTAAAATCCACAGGACTTGGGAATGAACTGGGCAGGCAGGCTAAGAAAGAAAAACATATCAAGAACAATTCCTAGGCTTCCAGCTTGAGGAAATAAATGGGTCTCAATGCCTTTTACTGAGAGGGATACACAAAAGGAAAACAATATGTGGAATTCAGGTTTTGAACTTTGAGAGGTCTATGACGTATCAACCACAAAAATGATACCTAATAATCACTGAGGGTTTATGATGGTTCATGTATTGCTGTGAACAATGTAATTCAGAGATGTGAACTACATATATGGTCCTGAAGATGAACAGCAAAGACAGAATTAGAGATATAAAGTCATAAACCATGAACCAAATTATTAAGTAATCCTAGCCATTGACACTCAATTGTAGCAACACTCTAATACAAAAATGTGTCCTGCTTACAGGAGGTCCAAGACATGTCCTCACTCACCTGTGGAATGTAATTTCTCCTTTCCTGACATGCAGCATGAAACCACGCGAGACTGAAGAGAGCGTGAGCTCGATGGATGTTGTCTTTTTTGCTGATTTGCTCAGGAGTCCAAGATTCGTAAGTACGCATTAAATTCTTCTTCAAACCTGGAGGTGACTGACGACAAAAAATTGACATCTTATTGTCTCAAATCTTACAAACAAAATTAATATTTAACATATTTAAGAACATATTTTAATAAGAAAAAGTTTTCACCATTACCCACCTGATTTATTATTAAATTACTTCAAAAAGTACATATCTAAAACTAGTTTTAAGCTCCTGTACAAAAGAGTTTAAATTTACGTCAAGTACAAATTCAGTAATTTTCAAATTAAAAAACTATAAAACCAACAATATTCAAAACAATACATTTTACATGCTCGTTATTTTACTGAAACGAAATCATCCTTTACACAAGGAGTGTGACGCTGACTGTGAGGGGAGGTTTTTCTCCTGATAGGAAGGCGCCGCCTTCTCCAGGTGCTGAGCTTCTGGGCTTTCCCCGTACTGTTTGCATACAACCTCAGCTACCACTCCCCGCACATTAGCCCGCTAGAGTTCAAGTGTAGATTAGCAGATACCGCTAGGCTCATCAACACAAATTCAAGCCCACAAACTCAAAGTATATACTGGACTAGTACTCAGTCAAAAAACACTTATCTGCATGTCCAGGATTGATTTATATTGTTGAATTACCCAAATGAAAAAGACAAATTTTGAATTCTTTTTGGAAAAGTATAAAACAAAACCACTTCTTGTGTGTTAAAAGAAACCATTTTTTTTAAATCAAACACATTTGTCTATTAATCATCGGTTTCCTTGAGAATTCTTCTAATGTTAAAAAAAAATAATGTGCACTTATGGGCTGAATTTATTTTAATCAGCTTTTTTAAGAAGTAACATTTTTTCTCCAAAATGCTTTCTAACACAAAAAGAGTAATTAATTGAAGTCGGGACTTTTAAGAATTCCTGCTACAAGAACAATCAGTCCCTCTGCGTCCTTTCTGTTGCGTTTTTCTCAAATAAAAAAGACTTATTAAACATGAGAATAAAATATACCATTGATTTACTAAATACATATTAATATACTTTTAGAAATAAAAGTGTTTTGTGTTTACAAAACATTAACAAAAAATTATCACAGAACAGGACAAATTTTCTGAGTACTATTCAATAAAACATGAAATTAACAGAAAACTGAATATCCACTTAATTTTTAAGGCACTAAAGATTACATAAAATGAGTAAGTCATATACAATTACAGAGAAAATCAGACACAAATATTTTTGAAGAATAACAAAATGAAGACACTAACATGTCAAATTATGGGATAAGGCCAAGCATGTACTCAACTGCAAATTCAAAGACATAAAATAATTTCAATATTATTTCAAGTAAATCTATATTAGTTAAGCATTTAACAAAAGAAATCAGGAACAACAAAAGCAAATGCAAATCTAAGGGAAGCAAGAAAAAAAAAGAGTTAAAGCAGGAAATTCAGTGAAAAGAATTACTAAGAAAAAGCAAACTATTAAGCAGGAGTTATTTGGAGTAAATTTTTAAGTCTGTCAACTAATCAAAAAAAGAAATAAAAATAAGAGAGAACCTTTCAAGATAATATATACATGCGCATACATACATGCATATATATAGTAATAATTTTGAATATAATTAACACTACATACAACTAAAAACAATCTTGGAAAAGGCTGCACATTAAGTTAAAATATTCAACGAACAGTTTTGATATATTAAATTTCACGTATCATACACGCCAGATAGTACACGGTAACTACGAAACTCAAGAGAAAAATAGCCCCTACCCTTTGGGCTCCTACAATTCAGTGCTAGAATATATAGTCAGACTGTACTCGGAGAGTGGCTGGGAAGATTCTGGAAATGTTTGTTTTACTAGACATTGTAATGACTTTCAATTAACATGTTTCCAAATATTAAGCAAACTTTGCATTCTGTGGATTAATCATTATCCTTTTTCTTCCTTAAATGAGACTAACATCTTCAGATAAAAAAAAACCAGAAATACTGATCTAAAGTAACACGTGTCTATATTCAATATTAAGACATTTTTCTTCGTAACAAAGATTATAAAAAACAAATTTCTACAAACTGACAGAAAAAAACCAAGCAGAACCTCTTGCACCAGTTTTAAAAAGTTTTAATTCCATTTATCATTTTATCTATGACTTGGACCAATCCACAGTAACATCACAAACACATATAGTTTTAGATACGTCAGGTTGGGCATTCCATGTCAGAAGAAAGACGGGCTAAAAAAAGGAAACCAATACTGCAACTCTTGCTTAGCTGTTACCAGAGAATGAGTAAGAATACCAGATATTCATGTGCAAAAGAACAAAGCTGAACCCGCCCCTTACACCCTATATAAAAATTAATTCACTATGCAGTAAAGAGCTAAATGTAAGGCTATAAAACAATAAAACCGGAAGGAAACATAGGAGGAGACCCTGTGACATTGTCTCTGGTGATGATTCTTTGGATATGACATGGACAGGCAACAGAAGCCAACAACAGGCAAATGAGACACGTCAAACTTTAAAGATATCTAGGCTACAAAGGAAACAATCAACACAGTGGAGAGGAAACACCATGAGCTGGAAGAAAATATTTGTTCACTATACTTTTGATGAAGAACTCCTCCAATTGAATAAGAAACCCAATTAAAAATGGGCAAAAGACTTGAAGAGACCTTTCTCTAAGCAAATATGCAACTGGGCAACAAGTCTACAAAAGATATTCAACGTCACCACTTCCCAAAGAAATGTGGTAAGACATCGCTCACACCATTAGCATGGCTGCCCCCTCCCCCAGAAATGACCACCATTGGCACCGCTGGTAGGAACGTCCAAGGGAGCACTGCACTCATCAACGGCATCTTCAAACTGAAAACAGAACGACCTGTGACCCAGCAATCCCACAAAAGCCCCGAGAACCAGCTCTCAGAGAGACAGTTGTGCTCTCGTGGTCCCTGCTCGCTGTCCCGGCAGCATCACACACAACCCTGCGGAGGCAGATGCCCCTGTGTCCCTGTGCTGCTGGACAAAGACGCTGGAGCATGCGTACACTCGGGATCACCGACCCTCACAAGGGAAGGAAGTTCCGCTGTGTGCTACAATGGGAGGAACCCTGAGGACGTTTCATAGACAGTGAGACACACCAGGCCCCAAGGACAAACCTTCCACGATGCTGCCTACAGGAGCTCCTCGGCAGGCCAACTCCTGGAAGACAGAGCAGGGAGGAAGGACGGCCAGGCCCTTCCAGGGATGAAGGGAGAGCGAAACGGGGAGCCGGTTTGAAGTGGTCAGTGTCCACTGTGCAAGATGAAGGAGTTCTGGGGCCCTACTGCACATGTGAACACTATCCGGCCGTGTCACCGAAAATAGTTAAGATGGTAAACTTTGTGGTATGTGTCTTTTACTAACATAAATACCGAAAAATGAAATAAAATTTAAAAGGAAAATTTTTATTTATTTTTATAAATATCATGTGATGCTATTATTTGTTTTGTTTTGTTTTGTTTTTTTACCTCACCTAAAAGAAAGGTATTTATTTTAACTACAGCAGCCACCACCTAATAGTGACTTCAGGCGTGGCGCCGTGACAGGACCAGCACGGACATCACACTGTGCTCAGCACAAGTGCCACCACCGCCTGTTGGCACACAACGCTTTCACACCACCACTCGCTGACTGTGCCTCTCATCCCCTGAGACTCACGCCATCACTGGCAGTCTACCTCCTGGCCCTGTCCCCTCTAGCATCGTCAGTCTGTCCTCTATTTATAAATCTGATTCTGCTGTTTCTTTGTATATTCGTTTATCACACTCCACTTATGACTGGACTCAAGTATTTATCAGTCTGACTTAATTTCACTTGGTTAATACCCTGTAGGTCCACCCATCCGTGCTGTCACAAAGAGCAAGATCTCACCCCTGTTATGGCCGAGTAATCTGCTACTGCACACACATCTCCCTTGTCCCTCAGCTACCAACAGGCACTCCGCTTCCATAGTTTGGTTACCATAAATAATCCCGCAATCAACACAGGGGTGCGTGTTTCTTTTTGAACTAGTGTTTTGTTTTCTGTGGGTAAATACCCAATAGTGGAATTACTGGATCATAGGGTAATTCTATCTTTAACTTTTTGAGGAGTCTCCACACTGTTTCCCAGTGTGGCTGCACCAGTTTGCATTTCTACCAAAGGTGCAAGAGCGTTCCTGTTTCTCCGCATCCTTGCCAACATCTGTAGTTGCCTGAGTTGTTAATTTTAACCACTCTGACAGGTGTGAGATGATATCTCATTGTGATTTTGATTCATGTTTCCCTGATGATGAGTGATATTGAGCATCTTTTCATGTGTCTGTTGGTCATCTGCATGTCTTCTTTGGAAAAATGTCTATCCAGGTCCTTTGCCCATTTATTAATCGAACTGTTTGTTGTACAAGAAAGTTTTACATGTTCTGTAGGACAGACAGTGCTTTACAGAGCTGTAGGAGTAAGTGGAGGTTAGTGCACTTAGACAACTAGTGATTTAAGGTTTAAATCTTCTTACCTCATATGTTATCTTCAAACTTGACTGTAATAAAATAGGAGTAAAGTGGGGATGAACTTCTGCAGTGAGCCACAGACGAAAGGTATCTTTAGGTTGAAGAGTATTCAATTCCTTGTTTATAAAAACAGCAACAATAAAAATCTACTTAAATATACACACTAATTTCCATTTTATAAATGTATTAGTAGTAAGTAAATTTTTCCTATTGAAATCCTTCTATGACATTCTGATATATTGCATTCTGCTGCTGAGTTGTTCCGTGACCTTGGATTCTAGGATTTACACCAACTCTGAGCAAGGATAATACTAGCACGGATCGTGTGAACCGTATACAACCCTTGTCACAGTGCCTGGCACACAGCAAGTACAAGAGACGTGTTAGTGGTAACTGATGTGCCTCCACCTTCCGGACCTGAGGTTCTCACTGTTTTGATTCGGGCTTCCAGAGAGTTCTGTCATGAGAGCAATTCCTTCACTGGCAATGTAAATAAATAAATATCCTATGTACTGCCTATCATATAAAGTCAGAACTTCACCATACAGATTCCTCTGCCTGTGCCATATGCTACAGTTACTTATTCAAATTATTATGTCTGGTCCTCTTGAATTACATTCTTTCTACCTGTTCTGCTCTTTGGGACCTGACAAATTCTTACTCATCTGTCAATTTAAGTCCATGTCTTAGAGGGATATTTTCTCCAACTGTTCACTACAACAGTCTCAGGCACATTAATCACTCAAGGCATTTTGTAAATTCTCTTCTGTAGTATTCACTATGATATTATATAGTTATTAATGTGGCCTGCCTCTTCTAAGCCGAGTTCCTTCCTATGGAGCAGGTATGAATTTTGTATGCAACTAGCACTTAAGGCAACTATGGGCTTTTTCTGTACTAAACAAGTGTTCGTAGAATAAGTGAATGAATGAATGAATGACAAAAGACTTGCTGAGAGTTCTAAAAGAGTAAAGTCTAAAGATTAAGTTAATAAATAAAATCTATGTCTGATACTAACATTCACTATTTTAATTCAAAGTATAGAGTTAAGGTGACCACAAAAAAAAGGACAAAAGAATTGGCCATGAAAACATTGTGCTTCCTTAAAAGTGTAAATTGTAAAATGTATCTATATTTGCTAATAATTTTAAAAAGTAAAATTTACATGAAATTTTGGTTTGGGTTAGGATATTTAAAAAAAGAAGAAGTAAAAAACACACATTTGTGATAGAGCTGGTTTGAAAATAAATTTGTGAATTTATATCCAAACAATTTATCCAATCTCCTCAAAAAAAATTTCTTTTTAATTTTAAGTTCTAAACTTTTCTAATATAATCTACCCTATATGCTTCAAAAAGTTCTAATTAAGATTTGCTTCCAGGGGCATCTGGGTGGCTCAGTCATTTGAGCATCCAACTTCAGCTCAGGTCATGATCTCTGGTTCCTGAGTTCAAGCCCCATCAGGCTCTGTGCTGACAGTTCAGAGACTGCTTTAAATTCTCTCTCTCTCTGTCCCTCCCCTGCTCTTTCTTGTTCAAAATAAATCAAGAAATGTTATTTTTAAAAATACTAGGGCACTTGGGTGGCTCAGACAGTTACGTGTCGGACTTTGGCTCAAGTCATGATCTCACGATTCATGAGTTCAAGCCCTGCGTCAGGCTCTGGGCTGACAGCTCAGAGCCTGGGGCCTGCTTCAGATTCTGTGTCTCCATCTCTGCCTCTCCCCCACTTGTGCTCACTCTCTCCCTCTTTCCTTCTCAAAACATGAACATTAAAAAAATGTTTTAAAAAAATATTTGCTTCCAAGAAAGCACTGTAATTGGGTGTTACACAAATAAATAGCTATCAATGTATTATGTGGAAGAGAAGGTAGAACTTAAACATTTACATGACTTCTTTACATGTTTTAAAACGTGATTTATTACACATGAATTTTATATTTTTACACATTAGTGGTTTTCTCAGAAAACTGTACTAATAATAGGATTACTTGAATATTTATATATACCTCAGTTCCCAAATCTGTGCCTTGTTTTCATTTTATGAAGCACCACTGCCCTTCAGTTAACTCACTGAGAGGCATAAACTCATTCAAAGATGTGACTACCTATGTTTTCAACACAATTTTAGTTTAATTACAAATAGGTAAGGGCCTCCATCAATCCATTCTATTCTGAACAGTACTTCTACCAGATCAATTAAACTAACTCAGTGACTGTCCTGCTTAACACCTCCTTTGACTATGTCTTTTTTCTTTCCTACGAAAAACATCCCAAATTCTTCCGCACGGCTCTCAGGGTGTTCTGCGACCCAGCCCCAGCTGGCCATGCTGGCCCCCCAGCACATTCAAGGTCACCTTTGTTGTTTGCAGCAGGCATGTGCATCTCCACCACTAGGTCTCTCTTTGTGCTGCTGGAATTAGCCAGGATATCCCCTCTTTCCTCCCTCCCTTCCCTCCCTTACTTCTCTTCTTTCCTTTTCCTCTTTTTCTTCCTCACTTTCTTTCCTGCTTTCTGCCCCCACACTTAGCTAAATCATGTACAGTTTTCAAGGAACATCTTGTCTTACGAATCATCTCTAACTATCCAAGACCATAATCATCTTTCTTAAGTAGAAGACTTAAAACCTGGCCAGCAATCTGTTCTGTCTGGAGGTTATTTGTGTTCTGGGGCTGTCTGAGTTCAAGGAAGTGACTGCTTCGGCTCCCACCCCAGCTTCCCAGTGAAGCTCTGCAGTCCCCCGTCTCCTCTATAGCCTCTCCTCACACAGACCCAGCAGGACAAGAGCAGCAGGAGTAAGCGACAACAGGCCTTCTGTGGTCCTTTAAAGCATTTCCCTAGTTTACTTCTGAAAAAATTCTCTAAGCCTCCCTTCAATCCTGAATAATAATTTCTTGGTTTCCCTTAAATGCTTTCAAAATAGAAACTTTTGTACACTTCCTAATAAAAAGATCTCTGCTTTCACATGTACAAATGTACATGTTAAATACTTAACAGATTTTAAATAATTTCTCATCAAATGCTAACTTAAAAAAAAAGCAAGTAATACAAGACAACCCCTGGAGATCACTGAATTGACTGCATTCAGTACTATTTACACCACATTCATCTGAATGTACCTTTTCCAGAACTGGCAGCCAAGACACCACGAGATGTAAGTTCTTCAAGCACAGCCAGTCCCCGCTGCGGGCACACTCCTTCAGCATCTGAATTGCTAAATCAGCTTGACCTTGACCCATAGCAACCTGCAAAACAGAACAAAAAACTATTGTAATAAATACCTACTCCAGTGCCTAGCATGTGGGACTGCTGACTGACCACCAGTAACTGTTATTCTCAGCCCACGAGAACTGAAGGTGCCCCACCCCCGCCCACTAAGAAGAGCTACACACACAGTCCAGTGGTGACCTTGACCTGTGAGGGGATTGAGCATCCACTGCCCCCTCCATCCACCTGCCACAAAGCCACAAGGCCTTGCTCTGCTAGCAGGCCCTGAGAGTGGGAGGCCTGCGACCCCGGGACGACCTTCCCAGCGGCCACTGTGTTGGAGAGGAACTAGGAATGCCTTGTTTAGGTCCCTTATCTGGGTTCTCAGGATAAATAAGTAAATAAATAATAAAAACTAAAAAATACAGTACAAAAAACAGATCTGATAACATAGAACACAAGAGATCCCAATTATCCTGCTTTGCATACTGAACTAACTCAAGTTATTGTGATGAGGGTTCTAAATTTTTAATGTTTGCTTATTTATTTTGAAAGAGAACAAGCAGAAGGAGAGAGAGAAGGATAGGAAGAGAGAGAGAGAGAAGGAATCCCAAGCAGGCTCCGCACTGTCAGTGCAGATCCCAACTGAGGCTCCATCCCATGAACCGGGACATCATGACCCGAGTGGAAACCAAGAGTCGAAGCTTAACTAACTGAGCCACCCAAGCCCCGAGGGTTCTAAACTTTTAATAAGAAATATCACTCTGTTGCCATTTCCAACAGTTTTCTGGTTTTTGTCCTTCATTAACAGAAAATTTCTAATACTTTTCTATTTATTAAAAATAGATCATCATTACAGGTTTGCAAGTTATGGAACAGTATAAAAAATAATAAATAGTCTTATTTTGGTTCCTCATTCCCTACAATTCTTACCTCTCAAACATGAGCCTTAAAAAAACAACTATTTTTTATAACTGTAGTCTTGTATTCTTTGAGGAATTAAACATTAATCCTACTGCCTCCTTGAAATTTACCCCCAGTTTTTCCAACACTGCACAATTTGGCTCTCCAGCTACTGGTGTATCTGTTTAACACTGTCACTTCCTAGTGCTTCGTCACCTAGCAACCCCTAGCTGGTGGTGGGTCTCGGACTCTACACTCAGCCCACTGCTTCTCCAGGGCTTCTGGGGAGAAGGGAGGGAGGGGGTGGGAAAGAGAAAGCAGGGGAAAGAGAACCCTGAGCTCCCCAGAAGCCTGCTGCAGTTTTCCCAAGCCCCGAAGCCCATGTGGCCTGAGCTCGCTGAGGCAGCAGGAGAGTGGGCTTCACAGAACAGGGAACGTCCGAGCACGACGAGTGTCCAAGCAGCAGCTTGAGCACCTGCACCACAGACTCGGAACGTGGGGCTTCTCTAAGACTCTGCAGAGCTTTAGGCAAGAATCATAAATGGCCACATAACCACTCGCTGGATCTAATCTCCTCCCTGGGTTTCTCCAAAGGATAATCTGCAGGACACTGGGGCACCAGAGCAGCCGTGTGGCTGTACGTACGTAATTTATAAACAAACTTCTACTGGAGACTGGCTCACTGGTTTTATTGGGTACATGGCCAAACTTTCAGGAGTATGGTTATAGATTACTCCAAACCACAGTAATTTCTTTCTTCATAATAAATACAAGATAACATTTCATTGCTTTTTAGTTGACTTTTACAAGTATTGATTTTGGTTTTCAATTAGACTATAAAGTTTTTGAGAATGGGAGCCAGGTCTTATTCAGTGCATACTAAAGCCTGCAATAACACAGGTAATAAATACTCATGTATTGATTTTTTCTAAACTTTGAAGGTTTAACCCAGAACAAAGCAAACTGGAGAGTGAAACAAACTGTAACTTGAACTATTCTGATGCACTTCTTATTTTGCCATTAAAATGCAAAAAAACACCCACAAAAGACAAAAAGAAAAAAACCCAATTTGCTCAACAGAAATTATAGATAAAAATGGACAACTCAGCGGCACATGGGTGGCTCAGTCAGTTAAGCGTCTGACTTTGGCTCAGGTCATGATCCCACGACTCATGAGTTCGAGCCCCGTGTCCGGCTCTTTGCTGATAGCTAAAGCTTGGAGCCTGCTTCCGGTTCTGTGTCTCCCTCTCTCTGCCCCTCCCCTGCTCATGCTCTGTCTCTCTCTTTCTCTGTCTCTCAAAAATAAATAAACATTAACAAAAATTAAAAAATAGACAACTCAGAATTTTCCACAAAGCCTCAATTATGTGGAAAAAAACCTCCAAGATTCATAAAACCTCAGAAAAAGTATTAACTACAAAATTGTTTAAATATTTTGTAAAAACCCCATCAGGAACATGTCGAGAAGATGGCTAGCCACTCATCCTCTCAAAAATCTACACCACAGCTTCTTAAATAAAAAATTAACTTAGCATATATATTCGGCACAGCAACAGAACTTTAAAATAACAGAATTATATCTATTTAAAGGCTTTCCTGTATTCCAACAATTCTCAAAGTCAGTACACAAAAGTTTAAATGTTTAAACAGTCAAACTTAGTGCGGCTGCAAACAGCTCTATCCTTCTGGTGAAACCACCCGGACGGTAGGATCCAGGGCGGAGGCCTTGCTCCGGACAGGACACAGCAGGGGCAGGATGGAGCCATGCCCCCAGGGGCTGGAGAGGCACAGCACCACCGGGGCCCGGCCCCCTGCCCTCTTGCTGCCTTGTGTCTGGGTCCCCACAACATTCCCCCTTCTCCATTTTTGGTCACTGTCAAGTATTTGCTTTTTAAGCATTATAATTTTCCTAATGAAAGCAGTTTATTCGGTTGTCAAAAACTGACGGCAAATTAATACATCTCAGGCTTGCACGCAGACTGAATCTGAACAAACTAAGCCTCTAGATTTACTGCAAGAAGATGTGCTCTATTACATAAGTTTCAGTGAACAATTTATGTAGTTCAGTTTTTGCAGGTAAATATTGCTGTGATTTATTGTAAAAGCATCCAAGTAAAATTTAAAAATTATTCTCAAAAGGTTAGAAAATATGTTAGCTTCCTGCTAACAACCAATTACCACAATTTAGTGCCTTAAAACCAGGCACCTGTATTATCAGACCTCTGATCTAACACTAGGGGTCTGGCTCTCATATAAAGATAGTAATGCAAGGCTCTTCCTGAAACTCTTTCCCAGAGTCCGGAAGCCTCCCACACGTCCTCGTTGCACGTTCAGAGCCAGCCTTGCCCAGGGCTCAGGCCTCTGCTCCCTCCCCGGCCACCCCCTTACCAGGCCCCATCTGCCTCTCTACAGGGAGACACTAAGATGCATGGCAGAGCTGCTTTGGGGAGGTTCTGGGCACTGTGGGGCCACCGTGGGGACACTGCCACCACGAACACCTGTCTCACTAATGGGATCACACGGTGGGAAGAGCAGGAGCTGGGCAGAAGCAGCAGGCAGTGTGTGCTCACCTGGTGGTAGCACTCTCCACCACGTTCAGCATTAGCAAGCTCCTGAAGCTCCTGAGAAGGATCGGCGCCCGGAGAAATGATTATCAAGATGGGCTCAATCTCCAGTGTCTCTTTGTAGAGACGTTTGAGATTTAGAGGGAGCGGGGACAGCTCTTTCAGTCCTGGAAGATACGTAATACAGAATGAAAACTCTGTAGCAACATGATTCAGACAAATGCTTGTTAAAACTAAGTACTTGATGTAATACAGAGAAGAACCACGTGACGTAATCCCTTACAAGGTTTTCTCACTGCAAAATCACTCACTCAGTAGCAATACCTAGCATCTATCAGATGATGGATGTGCCTGGGCCTTTTTCTCAATGCTCTATACCTGCTCTATCAGCGACTCCCTGCACCACCACCAGGATGGTGCCCTGACAGCCTCATCCAGCAGAGGAAGAAACACACCATCAACATTGTGGCTTCAATATGTAACTTCTTCCTACAAGAAAAGACTGAACCCAACCACCCATCTCTACCGCTTTTCATTCATTTCTATGATAACGGGGTGCCTGCTCTGTGGTGTGCACTGGGAATCAGATTTCCACATGATCTAATGACCGATTTCACTGTCATGATACAGGACTGCTATGTCTTACATCCACCTGTTACAAGAAAATAAAGTAGTATCGAATGAAAAGAATATTAGTTTGGAGACAGAATACATAAGCTCTCAGTTTAGCCAAGGACCCTGTACACTAAAATATTCGGGGCCCCAGTGTCCTGGATTGTAAAAAAGTAATATACAATCCATAGGCCATTTGGGAGCAAAACAGGATATGGTAATAAAAAAGATTCCACGTATTCATCACCTACTCCATGCTAGGCACTAAGCCAGATATTTATTTTACATGTAAGAAAACAATCAAAGATACGGAATTTGCCAAAGGCCACCCAGCTGCTGCTGACTGTCTTCAACACAACTCGCCCTGCTGCTTCCGACTCTGAAGCTCTTCATAAACTGAAGTCCTGTACAGACAAGAAATTGTAATTTTGCTATTATGTTTAAATCTCCTTTACTAAAATTTAAGTGTTTCCATGATTAATGTATTTAGTAATGAGACCCACTTGAATTAATAATTGAAACATACTTGTTTGAACTGAGCTTAAAAAAAAAAAAAAAAAAAAAAAAGACTAGACACAAGAGTTGAAAACCAGGACCAGCAGAACCTAACAGAACGATTACAGAGGCAACAAGGGCTTTCCTGTGTCCTGGAAACAGAAATAAACTGACAGTATTGCACCCTAGAAATTCTAAATTCACTGGAAAAGGATACTCGTAAAGCTTTCTATAGCAAGCACTTTAAAATAGAAATTCAGGGGCACCTGGGTGGCTCAGTCAGCTTAGTGTCCCTTTCGCTCAGGTCAAGATTTGAATTCACAAGTTCGAGCCCCGCGTTAGGCTCTGTGTTTTAGTGCAGAGCCTGTTTCAGATCCTCTGCCCCCTCCCCAACCCCTCCCATGCTTACACACTCTCTCTCTCAAGAATAAACATTAAAAAAATAAAAAAATAAATACATATATAAACTCAAAGCCAAGCCATCAAGATGGGCCAAAAAAGGCCCTTCTAGATAACCACACTGAAAAGACACATTTCACACCTGACCCACGCCCTCCCTCCTCACAACAGGAAAGAATGATAAGAATTGTCAAGAGCAGAAATATTCCTAATCTCTAGTGAATTTTCTCCAACAGCCTCTGAAAGTTGAATTGCTTCAGAGCATACTATATGAATTTTACTTTTAACTAAGTTCATGTTGCTCCCAATCATTCTAGTTTAAGACCTAATGAGAAAGAATTTTTATGGACTTGTGACAGTTTAATTAGAAATGTTTTCGTTCACTCAAAACATTCATTTATTCCTAAACTCGATAAACATTCTAGGCCAAATAAATGTACTGCCTGATATTATAAAATATATCCTAAGTCTTAAAAATGTGCTTGGTCTTTGACTCAGTCATTTAAATTATAATAGTTTAAGAAATAACTCAGAATATGAGCATAGGTACAGAAGCTTTCCTCAGAGCTGTTAATATTAGTGAAAAGATGGGGAAACACACTGAGGACTCTAATAGCCATACAAGAGGGTTGAAGTTACAGAAATGGTGAGTTAAGAGGTAATTTCCTGAAAAGCAGATTACTCGACAACATGGTCCACACTGTAATATCTACCCACTTAACATGACTGACCAGAATAGAAAGATCTGTATGAACAATGACTAGTAACAAGTGTTTCCTATTTACATGTATCATGTGATAAAAATGTCAGAACACATATAATATTTTCCTATAAAATAACTACTGACTGAAACATGTGTCTTATTTGGAAATTATACGCCAATATAAACTGTCAAGATTTAAAATGCAGGGGTTGCCTGGGTGGCTCAGATGGTTAAGTGTCCGACTTCAGCTCAGGTCATAATCTTGCAGTTAGTGAGTTTGAGCCCTGTGTCGGGTTTGATGCTCTCAGTGCAGAGCCTGGAGCCTCTTTCTCTCTCAAAAATAAATTTAAAAATTAAAAAAAATTAAATACAGATCACAACATCATTTCTTAAATTAACAAATACAGACCATAAACTCCAGAACAGGGCTCATGTCTTCCTCCTCACCATTTTATGTGCACGCTCTAACATAAATTCAATTATTCCCTCTAAAGTTAAAATTCCAAAGATAAACATATGTTCATTAACTCAATATTTACAGTATTTTTTACAATATTTCAAACTATTGGAACATTTTGGGTTAAAGAAAAAAATGTCATATTCATGTTACTTGGAATTTCATATTAGCTATTCTGGCCACAAAACTCCACTATAATAACTCTACCACATTTTCATTGAACTGACCTATGTATAATCATTGGTTATATTAACCCAAGTAACTATGACTCATTACATCATTAGAACTGCTAGTGTGAATCATCCAGAACTATTCAATGGAATTGAAGAGTCAAAGATGTTCACTGCATTAAGAATTACCACAATCTAGAACTACTCAAAAACCACTGGGATGGTGGTCCCTGAGTGGTTTAGTCAGTTAGTGTCTGACTCTTGATCTTGCTCAGGTTATGATGCCAGGATCGTGGGATGGAGCCCTGGGTCAGGCTCTGCACTAACAGCGCAAGGCCTACTTATGATTCTGTCTCCCCTCTGCCCCTCCTATGTTCGTTCTCTCTCTCTCTCTCTCTTTCTCTCTCTCTCTTAAATGAAGATTTTTAAAAAATCACTGGAATCTTAAATTTTGACCATTCATCTTTAAAATGATGAGTCAAACAAATAACTTTTTTATTTGTTTTACTCTGATAACAAACTGAAATAATAAAAAAGAAATAATCAGTAGTTTACAAAGGAAAGAATATCAATCCTATTTTTGGATACCTGAGTAAGAAGTAGCAAATTACCATCAAACTATGACAGGAGGTAAGTGTAACAGACTCATTCTTGCTCCTCATCTCGTCCTCCCCAAAAAAGAGACTGACAGGCTTCCAGTGTACAAAATTCCACTTCCTTATTAGAGAGAAGAGACGACTCATAAAATATATCGCAGATGTCAACAAAAAGAAATAAAACTGACAGCCACTATGTGACCTAAGATGCTTCTTAGAAATGGACTAACACTGAAGCCTGGAAACAGTCACACACTGTACGGTGGGCAGAATTCCAACCAGAATGGTTCCTGCATCTCTGTCCCTTCGTTGTGCAAACACTAACCTACGTACTGCTGGGAAGGCACTCTGCAGGTATAATTTTGGTTATGGACATTAAAACAGCATTAACCTCAATTTTCCTGGTGGGCAAGTGAATCACTAGGACCTTGAAAGCCTAAAAAGTCAAAGAGACGCAGCAGAGAGGCAGGGAGGATAAGGCGTAGGAGAGGGCAGAGAGATGGGAGGTCTGGGGAAGAATGGAGGGGTCACACATGATGTAGAAGAGGGGGGCTGCGAACCGCTAATCTCGAGGGGGACTGCAGCAACAGACAGGAAAGGGAGACCCCAATCCTATAAGGGCGCACAGCTGAACGCTGCGATTCAACGAGCCTCGCATCAGAGCCCAGCGGCCAACGCCTGCAGTTGGCCTTGTCCGTGGATCTGTTGCAGAGAAACCAGGCCAGCCCATGGGGCTCCTGACCTCCCCTCTAGAAATGGGAGATACTACACGGGTACAGTTTTAAGCTGCTGATTTGTGGCAATCTGTTACAGAGGCAACGGAGAATGAATATGCATGTCCTTCTGTCCTTTCCTTTCCTCTTACACATGGACTTCATGAGACAGATGGAGCCACGGAAGCAAGGGCCCTTGGATGGGACGCAGACACAGGGAGGGGGAGCAGCCGCAGAGGGGAGGGCTGCACTGCAAGGCCCGCAGGCTTTCCCAGGGCGGGCCCTCCCATGGTCACAGCGGCCTCGGGAATGCGCCTCCTAACCGCCTCACCATGCAGCACAGAGCAGCCGCTCAAAGTCAAATTCAGGCAGAATGACTCAGGGCAGAGCGCGCGCAGGGTAACTGCTCCTTTTACACGGTAGTGTAGGTCTGGCTAGTGTATTCAAGCTTGGAGGACTCCTGTGACACGCTTCAGTTTCAAGAACTGCTCTACTACCTCGAAACTGACAGTACTTACAGACGCAACTGTTTAAGTTACTATTTTAAAGTTTATAGATTATAAAAAGGATTGATAAAACTTAGTAAAAATCTTTCCATATGAATGATGCTTGAAAAATGACATTTGAAATCAAATCTTTAGAATTCGATTAAAAAGAGAAGTGCTTGTCATTTTATAGCAATTTTATTTTTAAAACATATTCATACAATAAAAACTCCAATTTTATATAAAACTGTATTAATAAAACCATTTGGCCAAATACAAAATCATCCACCCATATACCAGTTTATATAACTTTTGCTTAAAAACAGGCAGAATATGGCTTTAGAAATATATTAAATTTACAAAGCATTTGAATATGTGAACATCACGGGGTTTCTAGTTAACACTGTTAAGCCCTAAGTATCATTTAACCTGGAGGTGAGACAGCACTGCCACCAAGTGTTCCAGAGAGCGGGCAACAGGGTGCTACAAAGTCAGCAGGAGAGACCAGGAGTGACGGGGCACAGACACTAGGGGAGGGAGAACGGACTCTTACGAAGCCCTCTGACAAGTGCCTCATTTTACGTAACCTCACATCAAGTTACAGAAACAGACAACACATATACAGATAAGCCAGAAATATATCAGACAGTGCTGAGCCGACACAATTAGAGCAAGCTGACGCCTTGGTGCTGATCAGATGGCCCAGGGGACTCTCTGAAAATCCAGTATTGTAAATGAACATCTTACAAGAGGAGCCATCCGTGAAATGGATTAAATTGCATCTAATACCTGGTGTTCATCACAACAAGCAATGAGTACAAGTGCTGAATCGCTATATTGTGCTCCTAAAACCAAAGTAACAATGTATACTACACCTGAATTTAAAAAAATAACATTTCTTCTTAAAGTATTAGAGAATAACAATCTTTACCAGTGGAGAACTTAGAACTATTATTCAGATCATTGGAAGATATCCCTGTATTAAATAAAGTCTCCAAAACAAGATTAAAAAAAAAGAAAAGAACTGAGCAAACAGATGGTGCAAAGGTCCTGAGGCTATTTTGCCCCCTCATGCGCAGGGGACAAGTAAGAAGAAAGTAAGACGAGGTAAGAGAAGCAGACTCCTGTAGGCTTACGTAAGGAACCTGGATTTTATTCTAAGTGCTTTGAGATGATTTTGGAGACTTTATGTAAAAAGAGATAATTCGGTTTGAACGTTTTAAAGATGACACAGTTTTATGAAAAGAAAGGACTGGAAAGGAAGCAAGAGCTACAGTAGGGAGACCGATTAAGAAGGGAACTATTGATTGAACAAACAGTTATAGCCTCTGTGCTCCAGAAGTTGTTTAAGGGATAGACACACAACCATATAATAAATTTGTGCCCTCATGTGGCTCCTGTTCTACTTGGAGAATAATTAATAAACAAATTAATAAAAGTAGGTCAAGTGGTACTACAGGGAAAAAACAATCAAGGTAAAAGAGTATGGATATGGTATTTTACACAGAGCCCTCAGGGAAATCTTTGCTGGAAAAACACCATTTGAGCTGAGAAGTGGGGAAGACAATGGGGGAGGGGGAGAGTTTCTTTTGGAAGAAGGATCAGCAAGTGCAAAGGTCCTGGGATTGCAGAAACACACTGGGGGCTCTGGAAGGAACAGGAAAATGGCTGTCATGGTTGGAAGGGACTGAATGAGAATGGGAGTGGTAGAAGACATCATAAGGACTCAGGAAAGAGAAGATGCATCAGGAGATGAACTGAGACAATGAACTAAGGATGCCTATGACCTAACTCCTGTTTCTAACGGCACTCTGGCTGCCATGCTGAGAATACACTGGGAGTGGGAGCAAAAAGGCCTGCTCGTGTGACAGTGACTTAAACAAAGTGGATAGATGGTAGTGGAGGTATGACAAGTGACTGGGTTCTGCGTATGTTCTGGAGGCAGAGCCATAGCGATGACAGCACCTGAGGGAGAGATGACGACAGTCTGCACTCAGGTAGTAGCAATAACACCAAGTAAATTAATTCAGAGCAAAGCTCAGAGCCAGAGCCAGAAGAACTTGCTGGTAGATGGCGTGTGGCAAAGTAAAGAACACAGGGAAAGGACCACTCTTGGGGTGGCTGTCTGAGCTACCGAGTGGGTGCTGGTATGGACGAGGCACAGCTCGGCGCTGGTCCTGCCAACTCTGCGGTATAACATTCACATGGAAACCTCACAGCAGCACCTGGAGAAGAGTGTGGAATGCCAGCAAGAAGGAACGGCTAAAAACAGGAGACGAAAGAGTCTGTAATTTACAGGGGATACTGCAGGCGGAGGGTTGGCTGAGCTCCCCCAAGAGGATATACAGTAAGGAAGGACGGGAGACAGGACGCAGTGGAAAGAAGAGCAGGCCACCATCTCTAGGACTTGCAGACAAGCAGCCAGTGCAGGACAACAACAAGCAACAGCCTAACAGGCCTCAGGACTGGAACAAGCGGGACAACAAGAAGATAGAGAAGAGTTTCCATAGTTTTTGTTTATTGATTTTGAGAGAGAGAGAGAAAAAAAAAACATGCACAGTGGGGGAGGGGCAGAGAGAGAGAGTGACACAGAATCCCAAGCAGGCTCCACACTGTCAGCTCAGAGACTGATGCAGGGCTGGAACCCCCAAACCTGGAGCTCACGACCTGAGCTGAAACCAAGAATCGAGCCCAAGCCAACTGCGCTGGCAGACGCCCCAACAGTAGAGAGCGTTCCCGGGAGGAAGAAAACCTTTTCCGAGCTATGACAAGACAAATGAAGCACAGATGCTGCTGGACACGGGCACCGTGGAAGAAAACAGGGCAGGACACAGGTAGAGTCAGAGCTGGAGAGTGACAGCGGAGTCTGTCCTTGACACTCACTTCCCATGAGCTAGCTCGCCAGCAGGTGGGAGTAGAAATGAGGCTAGCAAACAGGGGACAGGCTGTCCTGGAGGAAGAACAGACGGGAAGGAAGCACAGGGAACCGCGGGACCCAGGGGAACACGGGCAGCCGTCCGGGTGCACGTGCTGGCAGAATGGGGACCTCACGCCGTGTGCGCACGCTCCTACATGGGCTGGGGGAATTAAGGCCTCACACCGTGTGCTCACACACATGTGCTGGCAGAGGCGGGGACTTACCCTGTATGCGCCCGCTCACGCACACGTGCTGGCAGAGTGGGGACCTCACGCCGTGTGCGCACGCTCATGAGCACATTTTGGCAGAGGAGGAGCCTCACACCGTGTGCGCAGGCGCTCACACGTACGTGCTGTACGGGGCGGGGGAGCGGGCGCCGACAGCCGAGTCAGCCTGTCCCGGATGGGCTCCTGGCCGTCCTTGCGGCAGCCTTCTGTGGGGGCTGGGTCACCGCGGAGGCGGTCCCTCGGGCGGGGCTCCTGCAGCACACAGGCGTCCTCACAGAAGTACGGCACGCAGAAGCCGCCTGCGGGCAGCGGGGGCAGCCGGCCGCACAGACACGCTCGTGTGGGACCCGCTGCCCCTGAGTACCCCACACGACACCCTGTGCTGCTTGACCGCTCACCTCGGACACATGGACATGCCTTCCGTGCGCGCCCGTCCCTGTGCCCATGTCGTCGGAGACGGAGTCCGCCCCCTATCAGCGTGTGACCGTGTCTCCTCGGAGACACACACAGCCGCTCTTGGTATCGCCAAAGCCCAGCCGTTACTGCCACCTGGGTGAGCACACACACGGTCACACACGGTCAGTCCTCACAGGGAGAACACGATATTCGCCTGGACGGGGGCTTGCCGGTGACAAGCGTGCAAATCCCAGTGTATTGTTTCCAGCTCCCGAAGACAAGTTCACATCCAAACACAATCCTAATTCACGGTGGGCTCACGGGACTGGAACACACTCAACTTAGAGTATCAGTGTCCTACACGAATCAAACGTTGAGGACACATGGAGAGTTTCTAGCGACAACGCCGGCACACCTCTTTACCTAGGCCCGACCTTTACTCCACACCTACTTGAGGATGAAGACCACTATTCTCGGAGGATACTCCTGTCACTAAAATACTTTCCTTAACACGGTTCCTCCAAATTTTCCTGAGCAAATCAAAATATGGTATATATAGTTTATTTATAAATGAACCATACCTTTTAATCCTTTCAGATAAGACTATATGCAAGATTTAAATAATGGATTGCACATTTGTAATTTGAAAGACACACAAACTCTTCATTTTTTTAGAGCAAAAATAACTCATGTTGAAGGTTTCCCCCCACCCAAAACTATGGGCATTTACTTTTTTTACTTTGTCTAAATCAAACTTTTGAACGACAAATGTATAAACTGTCTAAAGCACGTGTCACAAGAAAAAATTTTTTTGTTTCAAACACCTTAACTAAATACATGCCGTTAACTATGCATCACATTCAATACATTAAGGACAGTGACATCCAACACACATTTTTCTTTAATCCAGTGGAGGTGGCAAGATAAGCAGGATGAAGGAAAAGACATTCTAATATCCTGCACTAAGGCCACCACAAAATAACAGTAAATGAACTATCCCATTTCACTCAGCGCCAGGCGGCAGCGGAGCGCCGCACTTACCCAGGGCTCTGCATGCAAACTGAGCCATGGCACTCTGCAGTCTGTCCGGCCTGAGAGCCTGCACCACAAGAACCTGTAACGACAGTGCAGGCCACGTTTGCCTGACAGAGTCCACACGACAACGACAAACAATAACGTTCGTTAAGGAGACAAATATTTACCAACCTACATCAACACCCGATATTCCACAATATTTAGTTGAACTGTCACAGGTGTATACAAAGACATGTTTTAATAGTGAAAATATTACTAAAACTCATTTGTTTCCTCAAATTGATCATCAAAGGGTCAGCTATGTCCCCAGTGTCTAGTGAGCAGCTGTCGACAAGGATGTCAAGTTCAGGCACTTGGGATGATCGTAGAACAGAGGCCCAGAAATCTTGTCGAGAATTTTCAGATCATTATTTTTATGCTCAACCATGTATTTACCCAGAAGTTTTCAAGAAAAGTGTTTCCTAGCTTTCATTCCTTTTATGTCAAGCTGCACTCGGTCGGTAAAGGAGCACTGACCAAGAAGATACAGAGAAGACACAAGCGCTGGCAGCCTAGCGACCAGGACACCGTTCCCAGAGAGCCCGCCAACGCAAACCCTCCGGTAGGCCCACTGCACTGTGTGATACAAAATGGGAAAGGAGCGCCTGGTCCTCAACAGGAGGTGTTTTCCACAGACAGAATCCTGGGAAAGGGGCGAGGAGGTCGTACCGTCTACACTAATTTCTTCTGTTGGACCTTCTCTCTACTGCAAACTCACCCTTTGGGCAAGGCAGCAGGAGAGGCAGACGCCACAGCGGCCCTGCCAGGAGCCGCACTGTCTAGAGAGACTGCAAGCAGAAAGCACGGCCCCACATTCACATCGCGTGACACCCAAAGGCAGAGCTCTCATTCAAGCGGCTTCTGGACAACAAGAGAAATGTCAGATATTCGTATGCATTTAGAGAACTTACCTGCTGGAATAAGGAAACTTTCTTTGCAATAATAGATGGGAACTCTTGCTCACACATTGAAGTATGATAGTAAGTACGCCACAGCGCTCCATCATCAAAGCAGAGGGTCTGATAAAGACTGGGGAGAGCAATCTAAGAAATAAAAATAACCCTACATCGTGAGCTACAAGCAGATGTGACTCTGTGTGTATATATATGCATTACTAAAAAGGTAAATGGAAACCAATTATTGACAGATGTTTATCAGTTGTTCTCCCCTTTATATTGGCTTATCTAATTATTTTTAGAGCAGAGATAGTATGATAGGGGCGCCTGGGCGCCTCAGTTGGTTGAGCGTTCGACTCTGGCTAGGGTCACGATCTTGCAATTGGTGAGTTTGAACCCTGAATCAGGCACTGTGCTAACAGCCCAGAACCTGGAGCCTACTTTGGATTCTGGGTCTCCCTCTCTCTGCCCTCCACTACTCACATTGTGTGTGTCTCTCTCTCAAAAATAAACATTTTTTTTAAAAAAAAGTATGGTTAGACCTATCCAACCCAGAATTAGATAAAATTAGAAATTTCCAAAGTAGTATCAGATCAACATTTGTAAGTTAACAAATTTTTTCTCTGCATAAAAACATTTATAGTACTTATCTATCTCCACCTTGTGGAGAAAGGAATATTATTAAAAACTAGTACTTTTTTTTACTGAGTTCTGACAGACATGTACATGTGCAAATTACCACAACAGAGGTCTACAAGAGATTATAAAAATATGCCAAATTTCATAGTGACATCAAATCCTTAATAAAGCATGGCTTTCTAAATCACATTCATTTATGCTCCATTCATGAGCATGTTGCTTCCTCTGCCTCTAGATGTTGTAAATCTCTACTTATTCATCTCTACACAAGACTCCTCATAAATTCCTACTAAGCTTTCAATATTCTCCTTAAAAAATATCATTTCTCAGGGATGTTCTTCAACGTACTCATTTACTTCTACCTCAAATAGTATTCTCTCTTCCAAACTTTGTTTTTTGTGTTTTTCAGCCTTAATTGTGGTATAATTGATCAAATAGTACATATTTAAGGAGTGCTTTGATAAGCATTTACACTGCAATAATTACCACAATGAAATAAATTCACATTAACTCAAAAGTTACCATTTTTTGTAGTAAGAACACTCAAAGTCTACTCTCTTAGTAAATTTAAAGTATGCAACACGGTACTTTTATATAGAGCCACCATATTACATTATAGTCTCTAGAACTTACTCACCTTACATTCAAACATTTGTACCCTGTGTCCAACTTCTCTCATTTCACACAACCCCCAGCTCAAAGTGGCCTCCATTCGCCTCTCAGCTTTTCTGAGTTCAAATTTTTATGGATGAATAATATTCTATTCTAGATGGACAGATCACATTCTCTTTATCCATCCATCCACTGATAGACACACTGGTTGTTACTATACAGTAAAACCCTGGATTGCAAGTAGCTTGTTCTGCAAGTGTTCCACAAGAGGAGGAAATTTTTCTAATAAATATTAACTTGATAAATGAGTGATGGCTTGCAATATGAGTAGTACATGATGTCAAGCATCACATGACCACAACTGAGCCAATGGTTCTTGAAATTCGCTTTGATATATAAGAGCTCCAGATTACAAGCATGTTTCCGGGACAAATTATGTTCACAAACCAAGGTTTTACTGTATATCTTGGTTGCTTTAAAAAATGCTGCAATAAACATGGGCATACAGATATCTCAGACACCTATGTCCCCTCCTTTGTATTTACAGCCAGAAGCAGGATTGCTGGATCACATGGTAGTTTTATTTTTCATTTTTCTGCAGAATCTCCACACTGTTTCAGAATGGCTGCGCCAATCTACATTTGCACCAACAGTGCAGTTTCCCGTTCCTCCACAGCATGGCCGTCACTTGTTATCTCAGGTCTTTCCAATTACGGCCATCCTAACAGTTGTGAATTGATGTCTCATTGTGGTTTTTTATTTGCATTTCCCTAATGATTAATGACGCTGAGCACCTTTTTATATACCTGTTGGCCACCTGTATATCTTCTTTAGAAAAATGTCTATTCAAGTCTTTTGTCCATTAAAAAAAAAACACTTTTTAGTACATTTGACAAACAATGTTACGTTAGTTTCAGATATACAACACAGTGATTTAACATCTGTAACTATGCTATGCTCACAGGTGTGACGACCGTTGGTCACCACACAGCACTGTTACGATACTACTGACCACATTCCGTCTGCTGTACCTTCTCTTTCTGGGACATATTCACTCCACACCTGGAAGCCTGTACCCTCTTCTTCCTTTCACCAATTTTGCCCATGACCACCCCTGGCAAGCTCTCTTTAATTATCAACAGTGGGCTACAAAATCAGAAGTGTAAATCTGTAGAGATGGAGAATTTTTATAGAAAATAATGGCAAATTGGGAAACTCTATAGCTATGGTGCTAGAATATCACATAATATAAACATAAACCAAGAATTTAAGGATGCTTCATCCAAATAGCTGTATTCATTTCTAAATAACCCATTATAGTACCCAAATTTCATATGTAATTAACTAAAGTTAAATTTATACAGCATAAAATTAAATACATTTCAATTTAATTATTTTTAATAATTGATCTAAACCTATTAGGACAACACTTGATGACAGTCTATTACATTTAGTAGCAATTAGTGTATAAGGGTCTACTGCTACAAATTTATTATGTATTTGGCCAGACATCTGAGCCTGGCTACACTGCAGTTAGGAAGCACTCTGGCTTCACATTAGACAGCAGGTCACATCACCAGAGGTGTAGCTCTAGTTCTGTGCCAATGACAGCACAGTGTTTGTCCTCTTCTTTATGGTGTAAGTTCACTTAGTGCCATGTCTGGGTATCACATAACATGCGATTCTAACTCCACTGGCACTATGCTGACCAGCATGGGCACTAAATAAAGGACTACTGAAACAATTAATGATAACAAAGCAGAAACCACTTACTTTATTCAACAAATATTTATGAAATAAAGGCAATTAGGAATAGTGGGGAAAAGCCCAGACTGCATCAAAGAGCCCAATTTCAAATCCTGACTCTGCTTTCCAAGTGATCATAAGGTGACTGCATCACTCTGTGTCTAGTTTTCTCATCTGTGAAGACAGGATCATGATGCTGGTGAAAATATTTAGTGAGGAGATCTGTTTTAAAATTCTGCATAATGCTTTGAACATAGGGAGTCACCAATAAATGCTAGCTATTCTTACTGTTTGTACTATGTGCCACTGTGACCTTAAAAGAGTTGTAAAGAGCAGGGAAGGGGAAAAGGGATAGAAACATATGCCAAATCATGGAAAGAACCTAAATGTCCATCAACTGATAAATGGATCAAGAAGATGTGGTTTATATATACAATGGAATACTACATGGCAATGAGAAAGAATGAAATCCGGCCATTTATAGCAAAGTGGATGGACCTCGAGGGTGTCATGCTAAGTGAAATAAGTCAGGCAGAGGACAGGAGAAACTTAACATAGGCTCATGGGGAGGGGAAGGCAGAAAAAGAGGGAGAGGAAGAGAGGCAAATCATGAGAGACTCTTGAATATAGAAAACAAACTGAGGGCTAAAGGGGGAGGGGTAAAGGGTAAAGGGGTGATGGTCACGGAGGAGGGCACTTGTGGGGAAGAGCACGGGGTGTTATATGGAAACCAACTTGACATAAACTATATATTTAAAAAAAAACATGCATACACTTTGAGAGAAGTCCTTCTTTCATTCCCATGAAAATACCACTCAGGCTGCGTAAACACCACAGAAACTGTTGGGAGGGGGGCTTCTGAGCTGCTGTTTCTTCCCCTCACCTGTATCCCTCAGCACCCGCCTCCCACTCCAGAACAGAGAGGGGGAAGGACAGAGAAAGGATGGGACGTGGGGGGAGACAAAGAAAAGAAAACATGGTATTTGGAAAATTCAGGCATCGACTCTGGTGTCAGACTAATGCCTGGATTGAAATCATAGCTCCAAACACCCCACCTGTCTGTCCTGGGTCATTGTTAGCCTCTCCACACCTCGTTTGCCTCTTGTCTATGCTGCTGTGATGATAAGAGAATGTGTATACGGTATTTAATATGATGTTTGGCACGTAAAAGACCCTCCAATAATGTGTGAGATTAAAAAGAGACCTTAGGCTCCTTCGCTGAACTACTAGTGATTCTCATTTCTCATCTATAAAAAGAGGATTTAATAATACCTATCTCTCAGGGTTGGTATGATCATCACTAAGATAATTCATGCTGACTCACTTTATTATTGTACACCTGAAACGAAGATTAGGCTATATGTTAACTAACTGGAATTTAAATAAAAGTTAAAAAAAAATAAATAAATGAGATAATCCGCTTAAAATGATTTGTAAATGGGGCGCCTGAGTAGCTCAGTCAGTTAAGTGTCTGACTTCAGCTCAGGTCATGATTTTATGGTTTGTGAGTTTGAACCCCCCATCGGGCTCTGTGCTGACATCTTGGAGCCTGGAGCCTGCTTCAGATTCTGTGTCTCCCTCTGTCTCTGTGTCCCTCCCCTGCTTATGCTCTCTGTATCAAAAATAAATAATGATTAAGAAAACATTTAATATTTTTAAACTAAAATGATCATAAAATATTAATGTGCATTATAACCTTTTCTGAATAGGAAAGCTACCTTTCCTAAATGATTTGCATTCCTTTATTTAAATAGAAAAGAGTATGTAAAAGAAAAAACATTACAATTTTAGTTTAAAAACATAAGATTTTTTTTCCTCAAATGTGACCTCTCAGGAGATCAACTGTTCAAAAAATATTTATCTGTACCATGTTGATGATTATTTTTTCCATTAGGAGTTCACGAGATAGTTCAGAAGTCATGCCTAATAATCTAGAAATCCCTCTAAATGGGCATTATTTCTTCACTCTTTGCATTGTATTATAATTATGTCAGAAATATTTCCAATACTAGGGTGACAAACTCCTGGAAAGAGGAAACCAAGAGTTCTGTTTTATTTTAAATTCATTTAATTATTTTGAGAGAGAGCATGAACATGGGAGGGGCAGAGAGAGGGACAGAAAGACTCCCACGCAGGTTCCATGCTACCTGTGCAGAGCCCAATGCAGGGCTCAAAAACTCAAGAATCCGTGAATTCATGACCTGAGCCAAAATCAAGAGTTGGACACTCAACTGACTGAACCACCCAGGTGCCCCATCCAAGACTTTTAGACATCTGTGCTCTCCATTCACAACCAGTTTATTATGCAGTCCTAATAAATACCTCAACTCATTGGGATATAAGAACAAAATTTACCTCACCTATTCTGTCATCAGTTTGTCTCATTATCTTCCTTTATTCAACCAAACAAAGTATTCACAAAAACTATGCATTTGGCACATAGCAGGCACTAACTGAATCAAAGGAAGGCAGGAGTCAGGTTTTGCCTGAATGTTGGGGAAATAAAGTTTAATAAGGCTCAGATTCTAATCTCCATGGACTTACAACCAAGCAAAAGAGGCAGACACACCAAATCGTTGTGAATCAGTATCACAGGTGCTATGATACAGGAATGTTCAAGATACATGCTAATAGAAAAGACAGAATGAAGAAATGAGGCAAAAAGTCACACAGGAAGTAATGCTTTATGTAGGTCCTAAAATGTTAAATAGATGTTTGACAGGTAAAAACCGTCAGAGAACATTCCAGGTAGAGGGAGTAACGGGACTAGTAAGTGCAAGAAACAATGAGGAGATGGACTGGAAGTCACACCAAGGAGGTGGGCAGGCAGCAAATCCCGGATCGTCTTATCTTTTATGACTGTGGACTTTATCCAGTGAGTGACAAGAAGCTATTAAGAGGTTTGAAACAGAGCATGAACTTTATCATAAAAAAACACATAAAAACATACAGGATATAATAAAATAGAGAGGTGTGAGATCGGAAGTGAGGGCTCCACAGCAACACCCAGTGAGCAGTGGGGGTCACAACTAAGTGTGACTGCAAGAACGGAGAGGAGCTGAGGGCGAGCGCTCAAAGATGCGTAAAAGCAAGAGGAAAAGCCTGAATCCGAAACTCTTTTAAGCATCATACTGCATCTCATTACCAATCCTGAATTATTTTACAAATAAGGCCTCCGTGTACCATATCAGAGAATCTTCAGTTTACTCAACTTCACACTCACTGTGGGTATGCGGCACAAGAACCTGGACAATGGAGAGACTGAACATGTGTGTCGAATGAGAGACTTAACCAAGGACTAATCAGAATAGAATAATTCTTTGGTATCCTCTGACCCAGGGGTTTTACCGCATACTCACAGAGCTATCAATGCTGAGTATGAATAGAGAGCACATAAAAATATAAACAGCAATAACTCAGTACAGAGAGTTCTAGAAGCCCTAGTGGAGACATGGAATACCTTGAGTGTGGCCACGGCCCAGCTCCTCTCCTGGTCTATCCACGAAGGGAGCTGCTCGCGGATCCGCTGCTGAGAGTCCTTCAGGAAGAGCAGGTGTTTTTGTTGGTGTATGTGGTAACACTCAGACTTTAAAAAATTAACAACTGACTAGCTAATTTTGTGAACACCATTTGGAAAAACTCATTCTATGTATTATCACTTTATTTTTACTTATTTTACAACTCACCATTGTAAAATTCCATATGGCAAGGTACAAATAACCACTTATATAAATGGTGCACACATTCTCATGATGCATACATAATCTTTTATAAAACAAGAAAAATATATTTAAAAACTGCCATAAACTTACATTATTTTTAACAGTGTCATGCACTTCAGACATAATCTAGATTTTGAATTACAGTATGGGGATCTTGATTTGAAAACAAGTATTATACATCACATGTTCAAATAGAAAATTAGTAAAGAAAAAGCTAAGCTTGAATGAAACTATCAAAAATCAAGAAAAAAATTTTAAACTTCTATTATACGAGAATTTTCGTGGTTTTAATATATATTAAATTATATTTTCTCAGGATTATTAAAGTGTTCTTGGAATAAAACATACATACACTAAGAAACTATATTCATTTCTTAGTATTTAATTAGTATTCTCATAAGAATACATGTCTTTATATAGTCTGCCCTTTATAATAAGGGAGTTGAGGGAAGGACATATTCCTCTAATTAAGTATAATTTCAACAGTATTTTAAAATTCCTCTGGAGCAAATGATATTTCCATGAAGTCAAAGCTGGAATTGTTTTCCCCAAGAGCAAAGTCAGGTTTTTTACTTACAGCTTTCCGCAACATGTCTCCAACAACCACACCTGTAAACGTATCCCACTCCTATTGAATAAAAATAAAAGAAATACAAACAAATATAAAAATACTAAACAGGTCTCAAAATTTTCTTAATTTCCCTTTAAGATGGCTTACAATGCAATTTTCTAAGGACATGGAAAAAAATAAAACTTATTTCACATCTTCCTATTTCTGGTACAATATTAACATCAAGAATCTGTTCATGTACCAATAACATAAAACATTTGTATGAAAACTGCTAAAAGTAAACTTACTGAAGGAAAAAGTATACCTACTTGAATGACTCTCAACATCTGAAAGGGTACATGTCACGTTCAGTTAGTATTTGTCACTACCTGTTAATTTGTCCCATTATATGCTATTTTTCATGAATGGAAAGGTGGTAAGTTGCACCAAAAATTTAAAAATTGTCTATGCTGGGGAAAAAAACAGAAGAGTACTTTTCATCAACTTATCTTTTCCAACATATTGGGAGAGGATTGCCATTAGTCATTTTTTAAAATTAATCCACAGAATCACAACTGACCCAGTGTTAGGGAATCCAGTGCTCCAAGAAAATCTACCTCTTTACCCTGAGCTCCCCCTGCATCATATAGTAACAGGCACTAGCATATTATTGTTATACACCAGTCGGTGAATAAGGAAAAAACATATTAAATTTTGAGAGCAATATAGAAAAAAAAATTATTTCCTGCCTCTAGCCACTGTGACCACTCACTTCTGTCACTGAAATTACAGTCAATAAAATATGAATGATTACTATTCTTCTATGTGAAAGAAAAGTATTCGCCTCTCCAATACCTATCCATACTCCAGGAGAGAAATCTAGGACAGTAAGTCTTGCACAGTGTAGAACATATGATCCTGGTGAATAACACTATCCAGAAGGTAGGAAAGGCATCAGAGCTAATGGTAGAAATAAAAGGAGTCAAATTAACCAATTCAGGAGAAATAACCCAAGTCACCAGAGCATGTGGAACAGTATGCGTGAAGCAGTCAAATAAAGGGAACCCAGGACATAAAGTCTGACCCAGTGGACTGAAAGGTTGCCAGGTCACCGGTGCCCTGTCCACACCCTGTCCCCGCACTTCCCCATCCCCAGCTACTGGACTCTCACGTACAATAATGGCAGAGTAACAAGAAAATCACCTACAAATAATTTCCTTAAGTATTAGAAGCTCACCAGAGATGGGTTAGTGAGCTCTAACTTGTAGGAGGTTCAAGCTGGAGAGTGGGTTCCATGGCAGATAAGAAATAAAGTTACAAAGAAGAAAAATTATACACAAAAAGATGACAAAAGCTGCAGGGTCTGAGGCCTCTGAGAACTGCCCACCGTTTGGCTTCACCTGCTAACTCTGGGCAAGCCAGGGGTGGTAATGAGTAATGCGCCGTCTGTCCACACTGCGTCACGTCTCCTACTTGTCAGCTCCACTGCCCGGATAAGGACAAGGAGTGGACATGGTCCAGGAAGGTGTGCCACTAGGATTTCTTTCTCTGCCTCCAGTCACTTCAGCATGCGGGGCTCATCAAGAGGGGAGTAGGAGGAATCCGCATTTTAAAATTTTTAACTTAGTAAAAACTTCATAGGTTGATACATAATTTCCAGACTAAAGTTACTTCTAATCTAACCATAAACCTTACAAATTTCTATGTAACTCTAACATTTTCCTCCTTAATGTCCACTTACATTTTCTTGAAAAAGTTCAGGATGCATGCCCCGAACAAAGTGCAGTGCGAACATCAACTGGTCAGCCTGAAAAGAATAACCACTGTTATATTGCTGTTTCTTTATTTGTATGTTTTGAAAAGCAAAGTCTTGAAATTTCAGTTTACAAAATCTGTGTTGTATTTTTAAATTGTGCACTTTTATCAAGAGACGAAATGACGGGTGTGCCTGGGTGGCTCAGTCGGTCCAGCATCCAACTTTGGCTCAGGTCATGATCTCACAGTTCATGGGTTCCAGCCCCACGTTGGGCTCTGTGCTGACAGCTCAAGAGCCTGGAGCCTGCTTGGGATTCTGGGTCTCCCTCAATCTCTGCCCCTCCCCCCACTCAAGTGCCACTGTCTTATCTCTCAAAAATAAACAAGGGTTAAAAAAGTATTTTTAAAAATAGAAGAAATGACTACTGAGGTGGCAGCTACCCAGGGCACTTCCAAGTCGGGGGTGAGAAGGACAGAGAAAGTACCCAATGTTCTAGAGAAAACACTAAAGATGAAGCATCACGTACATCTCATCAAAAAAGGTTTACATAACTAGCTGGAATTCAACTGTGAGGTCTGAATTAGACATTACTAATAAGATCAACTTCCTGCATTAGTAATCTTCTATTTGTCCTTGTGTATGTTTACATGATCCAGAACATTCTATATGCCTCTGAATCAAAACACTTCATTTCTAGAGATTTATTCAAAGGGATGATGAATATATTCACAGGTAAGAAATGAGGATATTTACTGTAAGATATTTTTATTATAGAAGAAAAACTGCAACAACCTAAATGTTCAGAGTTTATCATAAATAATATTCAAATCAAAATATAAAGCATAGCCCATGTTGTGGAAGGAGGGGCAATATGGTTGTATAAATATATATGGACACATATCTGCAAAAAAAACTAGAGAAGCAGTATCATCTTTTATCGGTAATTTATTTTTACAACTATGTTATTTTCAGTTCCTTCTTTTTCTTAAGTATATATCATAAATTTTCTAAAATAAGCTTATCTCACTTCTGGTAAAAAAAAAAAAATCTACTTAAGCAGCATCTTTCCAACCAGTTTATAATGGTTTAAAAACAAATTTTTAAATGTTTATTTATTTTTGAGAGAGAGAGAGAGAGAGAGCATAAGCAAGGGAGGGGCAGAGAGAGAGGCAGATGCAGAATCTGAACCAGGCTCCAGGCTCTGAGCTGTCAGCACAGAGGCCCACGTGAGGCTGAGATCAAGACCTGAGCCGAAGTTGGACACTCAACCGAGCCACCCATGCACCCCTATAATATAAGCATTTTATAAATAGGGTCTCCTAGACTATAGTACTTTATATCTAATATGTATGACTGTAAGTTGACAACCAACTACCATGCAGGGAACACCTATCATGTGCAGGAAACACCTACTACATGCAGGGAACACCTACCATGTGCAGGAAACACCTACCATGTGCAAAAAACAACTACCATGTGTAGAAAATAACCACCATATAACTTTAAAAATATAAGAAGCAAGATATGTCATTTGGGGAGATGTGAAGCTTTCTTAGGTATTAGAAAGTAACAATTGAGGTGTGGGGTTTGTTGGTGACTGGCTGGATAAGCCACCAAGATGCTTATTTTATAAATTAATGCAGATTTTAAATGATTATCATGGCATCCCTCATCTAAGGTAGAGAAATAATGATTAAGATATAAATAAGACAATACATGTATTACTTTGAAGGCTTTATCACTTAATAATACATTTACTTAATACAGAAATACACACACATTCACACACAGTATTACTTCCCTTTCCCCACCATTTCTTCCTTTGACCTGGGGAAGAATACTGCAGTTTCTGGGGTTAGTAGAGAAAAGGCAAGGTCCTGCCACTCTATGATTCTCAGATTAGCCACTGGGGCCAGCGAGCTAACTGTTAATATAATTATTATATATAATTTGGAGGCCATACTCTAAAATGTTGGCAAAAAATAGCCACCTAATATACAATCAACAAATGGGTAATGGTGGTTCCCTTTCTCCCCGTTTCCTGGTGACAGAAGACTTCCCAGCGTTAGGGCTGAGCAAAGAATTGTAACTGAGCCAGCCCAGCCCAGCCCAGCCCCCAGCCCCCACCCCAGATGATGGCACAGGACCCTCGCCAGGCTAACCAGGACCTTAGTGACCCTCCCACCTGGAGGTGGCAGAAGCAGCTGTTCCTGGCAGCTGTCTGCCTGACTCTGCATCAGGAGTCCTTTCAGCCCCAAGTAGTTAACAACATTCTAATAAACAACAACTATGACTGGAGAACACACCTAAAATACAATTTACTGACAGACGAGAAAACACATGATTTCCAAATAAACTGGGGTCAATAGAAGAATGAATAAATCAAGCTTATGAATTTTCTGAATATTTATTTCAAACAATAACCAAAACAACAACCAAAAAAAAAAAAAAAAAAAACCCTGTCATGCAGAGAAATTACTTTGTACCTTTGATGTCCTTGATCTATATTGCTTATCAGACCAGAAAATTTTGGTCTTTAGTTTACTTATTTATTGATTTTGAAAGAGAGAGAGAGAAAGAGGGGGAGAGAGAGTGCACATAAGCTGGGGAGAGGAGACAAAGAAGAGACAGAGAGAAAAAGAATATTAAGCAGGCTTCACATTCAACATGGAGTCCAACACGGGGCTCAATCCCACAACCCTGGGATCTTGACCTGAGCTGAAATCAAGAGTCAGACACCTAAGGACTATACCACCCAGGTACCCCAATTTAGTGTTTTAACTCAATGTCAATTTATCCCATTAGGCTTGGTTCTGGGGGATACAAGCAAAATCTCAACTGATCATGAACATAATTAGCTGAATGAAGAAAAGTCAGTAAGAGAAAGTAGAGGACTAGAGAGTATGAATCAGCCACCATTCCCGTCATAACACACACCCTAGCAAATATTCAGGAAGGGTAAAACTATTAGCATAGGATTAACATGATAGGAGGGAATCCTAAAGCCCACTTTATGGTTGAGGTCATGTGTTTCCAGACCTGATGATTTTGTTTGAACTACGTCCTGTTGGCCTTAAGTCTTCAGGCATCTGGATCAGAATGGGCTTAAATTCCAGTTCCCACATCCACCACACATGAATAACCTATATCAACGTTACTAGCTCTGAATCTTGCTCTCCTCTTATAGAGAATGGGACTGTTGTAGGAATGAAGTAAAGTTTATAAGGTACTTTCACAGTGCCTGGAGCATGTAAGGTGACACACAGTAACTACCTGCTTTATAGTCACCTGATCTACCATGTAAGACTGTACTGAAAAGGAAATTTATCTTAAAAATATTCTATAAACCTCATGATTCTCAGAGACTAAGAAGCAGTAGAAAGAATAAGAAACGTATTCCTTTTATTTGTACTCTACGCTAGTCATTGCTTTCAAACCACTTCAATATAAAGTGTAAAGTACACGTTACAATATGAAGTCTTGCTTTAATCTGACCAATATGGAGACAGCATAGAACCAAGTACTGGCAGGGACACCTGGGGGGCTCAGTGGGTTGAGAACCCAACTCCTGACCTCCGCTCAGGCCATGATCTCAAGGTGTGTAAGATCGGGCCCCTCGTCGGGCTCTGCACAGCATAGAGCCTGTTTCAGATTCGCTCTTTCTCCCTCTCTCTCTCTCTCAAAATAAATAAACTTAGAAAAAAAACCAACAAAAGAACCCAAGTATTCGCAATTGTGCTTGAGGTTGTAGGTCATACATTTTAATGAATAATTCTATGCAACTTCCCTTGCTTTGTATCTGCCCCAAATGGTAAAGTGGGATGGAGAAGTAATATGTAAAGGCACCGACTTGTACACACTTCCATCATAACCGTAAGTGTTGAGGAACTAAATACGCTACTTATCCTACAATTGTCCAAAACACTTAGGCTACTGAAATAAAACACTTAGGTTACTGAAATAAACACTTTTGATCTCTTGGAAAAAATAGAACAGAACCAAGAGCCTGAACTGAAATTGCTAGACAGATTTCTCCATTGGTTTTAGTTTATTACAAGTCTAAATTTCCTGCTACAAAACAAGTCAATCATTTTTTGTCCCAGGTCAACTTGCCTTCACTTGGGTGTGATGTGAATACCAATGATCCCAGCCTCCATTTCAAGGCTCTGTGCTGCCCCACAGCTGTCAGCCACACAACAGCAAACAGCGTGAGAAACAGGCAGGCAGTTTAATGTGAAGCTATTGCTAAAACTCCAAAAAGCTTTCACTAAAATATGAAATCGGTTCCATCCGAAGCGAGATTATGATGCTAAATCTTGAAAAATGCAGCTCATTGCTTTACAGTTAATATGCCAATTGTTATTCACCACGGAAACGCTATGGAATGCTGAATTCATGTTGAAAATATTTAATATTACTGATACAGGAATATGACATTATAAAACATATTCCATCACCAATTAAAAATATATCTTAAGAATTATGTTAGCTTTTAAAAAATGTTTTCAATTGTTCACAATAGAGAAGTATGTCTCAAGATAGGCAATAAAAAATTCCAACCAGGCACGAAACCGTGAAGGATGCGTGTGAAGCCCCAGTGCAATAATACAACGCTGGCTTTCACCTGACTGTAATGTGGTTTATAAGATAGTGTGGCATAAAGGAAGTAACCCTAGCAAAACTTCAATGATATGTTACATCATTTTGTAACTGAACATTTACCGTATTGTCCCTTAATTACATTACAAAATATATGACATAAAGACTGAATCCTTACATTTACATAATGTATTACTAAAAATAAAATATATAGACTGAGATACAGATAGATAGGTAAGAAATAAGAAATTCCCAGTAGGCTACTAATTTTTGAAATGAATATGAAATTTTATATCATTTGACTTAAACACTTTTCAGGAATAATAATTTATAACACATGTAATTTTCATATGGATTTTGGTTGCACCTTAAAATAAGTGTAGCTCCATAATACTTTAATAAATCACAGCCTATTTTAGTGGAGAGGTCTTAAAAGGAAAGCAAAAAAGCATTAAATATATTATTAATTATTATTATTAGTCAAGAGGATTGAAATGAAACTTCACAGCTTTAATATATTCACTAGAAAATACAGATTAAAGCTACATTATAAAACTAATAAAATTTAGTAACATAAAATTTTTAAAAATCCAATGATTAAAAAATAAAGTATAAAAAAACAATTACAATAAAGTAGATCTGTCATGTAAAGCAAAGCTTATTCTTTAAAATACCAAGAAAACAAGCAAATAGGGCAAATAAGGGAGGAAGTAAAAATTAACATTTAGTAAAAATTCAGAGGCAGGAAATATTTATAAATCATAACTTGATAAAAATGGACTGAATATCCAGGATTGAAAAGGATGCAAGGAAGGAGAGACCTCAATTACTCTGTGGATAGAATTATTAAACGATAAAAAAAAAAAAACTTTAAGAAGGTGGTTTGATAATAGTCAGCATCATTTGGGAAGTATGCATTCTTGGACCCACACCTATACCTCGGTCAGGAACGCTGACGAACAGGCATTCTCACACAGCACACAAAGAGGAGTGTGCGGAGCTCCGCGGCATGCACTCACGGTGGCACCGCAATTCCCAGCAACAGAGCAGCCGACAAAGGAGCATGAACCACACACGGATACACACTTACTAAGAATAATGAGGCTACACACTCTCACTGACCTGTTGCATGAAGAGAGCTGCGACACAACACACACACAATAAGGAACATTGAAAATGTCACTACACACGCACATGGAGAGAAAGGACATGGGCGTCCGGAACGCCTCGAGCCCTGGACAGGCTGAGCGTAACAGAGCAGAGGCGGGAGTGACCAGCGTTTTCCATATGGGTCCACAAAGTTCAAACTCTTCCAGAAAATATTTTTAAGTTTGTGTAATAACAATTTTTAAGTATCACGTGATGTAATGAATCCTACAAACGTTAGAGATTTGAGATCTAGGATCGATGAAACACCACTACCGTGCCATCCTCAGAGCCAGAACCCTAGCATTTTGGTGACAAATCGGACTTTGACATCATCTGCTTACAATTCCTCAAGTATACAAGTTACAACTCGGGGCTAAACAGGTGATTTTTAGAACGGCAGAGAATGGTAAGTAGGACCCCCAAAGTACAAATACACCACAGCCACTGGACGGGGACTCTCCACGGTTCTCACTAACGAAAAACTCAGCAGAAATGGGCAGCTATGACTCTCACCTTCCAGCAACAGCCCTCGGCATCTGAAGGTCTTATTCTATCTCGAGTAAAGATCTTCAACATTATGACTCTAATCACAAAAATTAGTGTCCCTTTCTACAGAATGTAGTAACTCGATCTTTTTCAGGATGTCCTAAGAATGCTGTAGAACTGTGCCACAACAACTCTATTTCTCTTAGTTAACTGCCATTACAAAGCCCTTCCTCAACCTATCTCAACCAATACTCAGAAACTGACACTTGAAAAAAAAACTTAAGTAAAAAGTCTCTGTGTTTTCTACAATATTCAAAATTTTCTAAACTTTGTTTCATTTTCTATCCCTCTGTGGCCCTTAAAATAGGAAGACATCTATGACACATTCCATGACTTGGGACCAGGCATTAGTTCCAGGAATAGGAACCAAGTTGCTCATCCAAGCAATTTCAAGAGAGATTTTGAATTTTAACAACTGTGTAGAGAAAGTGCCACAAAACAGACCCCACAACAAACAACGTGGCCCCAAATGTCACCAGTGCTGAGGCAGAGAGACCGAGCTAGGAGATAATCTAAATGATGCATCACAACGTCCTGCGGTGGCTGTGGGCAGGATCAGAGGGAAGCGAACTAACCCTCCTTCACGGTCATTCCACCACACCCCAGGTCAGAGACACCCCACTTAGCAGTGAATGTTACTCTGGGAAAATATCAAAAAGGGCAATTTTAATATGTTTCTAGTTGGTAAAGGATTATATAATTTCACAGTAATGTGTATTAAATCAAAGTTGAGGTAGTATTTTATACATGAAAAAAATATTTCTTACCTTAAATAGACAACGGCATATATATTCATAGACCATATGCTTTAATGAGCTGATAAGAGATTGGATTCTCTGTTCTGTGTTTTCAGAATCCTGTAGATTAGAACATGAAAATTGAAAACCCATTAGGAAATTTGAAACAGTTAAATGATACCCTATAGTTTAATCATACTTCTAAAATGTTCCTCCAGACTCAAAGCTGATTTGGGAACAATTTGTCAATCAACTTAAGGGACCAAAAAATAAGTGCACTAAATTTGTACACTAATACAATAAAAAATATTTGATGTATTTTTCTTTAATGCATAGAGTTACAGCTTTCAATAAATAAAAATTACAATCAATTCCCAGTGATGCAATATGAGTTGAATTGGCCATACCGCTCTGATACCAACTTGCGTTTAGCAGGGGGTTGCACCCACATCCTTACTCATGTTATAATCACCAATCAAGCCCCAAAACAGTGTGACCTCAACCTTCTCATCCATACCTAAACTATCTTAAACCACAGTCTCCATGTTAAGTAAGGGTGGACAAGAAACTGATGTTGACGCTGTTTAGAAATCATACCACCTTTAGTTTTTTATCTGTTTTTGTACCCCCATTGTACAGGACTGCCATGATTTGGAAAATACCACTAATGGGTATTTTTTGATTACTAAAGAGTAGAAACGGGGGAGGAGGAAGATGTCAAGGCTGGTCTTTTCCCTAAGTGTCATATGAGTCTTACATGTCACCTCAGGGAGCATTTTGACCTTACATGCCTTGAAAAATTCAATTTTGGTATAATATTGAGGCGTAATTTTCTCACTTCCTTTTGATTTTAACTGACAAGGAAAAACCTAGTAAAATAATCTCAACAGTTCAGAGAAAGCCATCCAGGACAAGCTGTGAAGTGTGTGGAATTGGCACAACACCTATGGAGCAGCGCTCCGATGCGGCAGACCTCAGGTTCGGGCCTGTTAGCAGCAGGTTCCGAGACAGCTCCTTGTTTCTGGTTCGCATGGTAAACATCCTCTTTGTTTCACTATTAACACACATCACATGTCAACTGGCACCCTGGGTCCACTGAGAGACACTCTATTGTGAGAAAGAGCCCCCCACTCCAAGACACTGGAAAGCAAGGTTTTTACTGTACATATTTAAGGTTCTATTGCTTTTTAAAATAAATTCAAATACATGCACATGCGCGCGCGCGCGCACACACACACACACACACACACACACACACAGTTGTATTCGAGAACCATGCTACGGAAGAAGTGCGGTTACCAAGGAGACGCTGGGCTATGCGCTTGTCAGGACCACAGAAGATACCATGTTCTTGTTGGGTTTAGTCAGAACTGCTAGCCTATCAGTTCTCATACTAGCTCACACTCTTTTAACATGAATACTTTTGACTAAAGGACACTCTCGCCGCCTCAGTCTACTGCACCAACGGCATGTGCTTCCACGGCTACTGAGACGGCACCTGGTAAAGGCTGACAAATGTGCCCTTCCGTGCCAGTCGTCCATGTAGGGATTTACCCAAGAAATAAACTAGAGAAGCAAAATGCTGGAAAACAGAAAAACTGTAAATGTCTGTGGCTGCCTTAAAACATGACCAGATCCCTTGACATTCCTCCTGACCACGGGCAGGTCTGTGACTGCTCCACCACACACAACACAGCACACGGGACACCCACCCAAGGCCGGGGTACGAAGGTTCTGCCTTACCGACTGGAAGACACACGTTTGTCCCCCAGATGTCCTACCAGGAATGCACTGCTCTGTGCAGTGAGGAAGCCCAGCAGGGGCAGTGTGACAGTCAGCAAGCAGCCCTCCCACCCTCCCTAGGCAGCACACATGCAAATGAAAACTCCCTGTCTCCCCTCAAGGCCCACCTGAGGCCCCAAACACTGGGAAACAGAGATAAGCCGTCTCTGCTCTGCCCTGACCAAATTCCCCACAGAATCCACAAGCAGAAGAAAAATACTGCCAAGATGGGGGTGATATGCTACTCAGCACGGGGAACCAGACAACATTCATACAGCACCTGGTTAAATAAAGTATTGTGTAACCTTAAATTTCACAACAAGACCGTAGGTTTCCATTCATGACGTGGAAGTTGTCTACAAGACAGTAACAGTTATCTCAAAGAACGTGTGACACCTTTGGGCTACAACCATCAATACCCTTTAACACACCCTTCCCGTGGGAGCATATGCGCCGTGAGAGCAGGGTACACTTCTACAGCCCCACCACCTACAACAAGGCCTGGCATGTGGTACACCCTCAAACGATGAAGATGTACAGTGAAATTTTAAATGTTCTTTTCCCCAAGTAAGGAGATTATGTCGATAACTTATCTTTATACCATTTTTAATGATAATCTATTACTTATTAATTTGTACTTGGAATTTAAAACATTTCCATTAAGAGGATTGTCGCACTGGGTAGTCTGTAAGAACACAAAACACAATTAAGGAGCTTGTTTCTTTAAATACAGCTTAAACTTGTTACAGGGGTCTTCTGAAACAATTCTAAACAAGTTTTCTCTGGAAATTACTGTTATAAATTAAATGCCTAGTAAAGTGATCCCTCTTATTCACTATCAGCTACGCAGCGACCAAGAGCGTACCTGCTTGTTTTCCAGAGCTCGCTGGAAAAGTCGGAGAAACGCAGCCAAGCTAAAACGGTACATGTTGTTAATTTTGGACAAGTCGGAGATGAGGAAGTACATCTTGCTGGCACTTTCAGCCAGGGGAAGGTAAGCGTCCCGCTCCTGTGGACAGACGGGGCAGGAAAATCACCTCAGCACCGACCTTACTGCCACATACAGACCACTGCACACACGTGAGCCGCCCGCACAACCAAGGACGAGAATGAATTTTATAACTAAAAGGAACAATATGAGCTAATTTTTCTTATTTTATAAAACACCAGAGGACAATATTTTAAATAATTCTCTGCCTCTCTGATTACAGAGGTAGAAGTGGTTCGGGTGGATCATAATGAGGACCACCGGCCCCTGCATTAGGGAAAGAAGACGTGCACACAGTTGTGATCAGAAAATAAGTGACACAACTGTACATTCCAGAAGCATACGAGTTTTGGTAATACAAAGCACATGGTGCTACAGTCCCTGCAGGAGAGGAGTGACAGCCATGAATCGTGTGGGTGTGCAGACAGACGGACCAGAGACCATACGGGAGTCCACATCAAATACCAAATCACCTAGCACTGTTCGACACAAGCACAGAACCAGCCAGGGTCCACAGGGACCTTCACTCTGACAGAAGGTAAAGCGTGAGCAAATGGCCTCAAAGGTCTGAATGGGACTCTGAGGAGGTTCTCCACATCACTGTTACTCTGATCAGAGCACCAGGGTTACAAACAGGATATCAGTAAAATTACATGTGTGGCTCATCAATGCCTGTTCAGAAAGAGAAGGCCATAAAGTTCAAAATCCTTGTGTGGTGAAATCAGGAATGACAGGTACAGCATCTGCCAACCTTAGCCCTGGCAAAGAAAACCAGGTGGCTGGATGAGATTTGGGCTGTAAATCTGTTCGTGCTTTGGTTTCCACAGAGCCCATTCTGTGAAAAAAGAGTGAGAAAGTAACGATACAGAAGTGTACAATTTGAGCAAGAGCTGAAAAATACTGAAAGGAAACTTGAAAAGTCAGTGAGATGACTGGCAAAGAATTAAAGGATGTCAGTGACAGCATGGTCAGGCTGGAGCCTGGGCACTCGGTCACATTCATCTGTCTGGGATCTGTTCCTCCTCAGGCAAACCTCAATCCCAGCAAGGTAGGAGAAGAAAAGATATTTATGTTTTGGATTTGGGTTAGAATTTTGCAAAAGGAACTATCAAAAAAGTAAGCCAAAAAGCATTTTGAGCATTTATAAGAAAATAGTTCAGATCATCACAATCATGGGGTCCATGATGAATAGGGAAGAAAACTGTTTTTAGTGGGGAAAAAAACATCTTAAAGCTCTTAATTAATGTATTTAAACATGCTTTAATTTTTTTTTATGCTTTACTTATTTTTGATACAGAAGAGACAGAGCATGAGAGGGGGAGGGTCAGAGAGAGAGGGAGACACAGAACCAGAAGCAGGCTCCAGGCTCTGAGCTAGCTGTCAGCACAGAGCCTGACGCGGGGCTCGAACCCACAAACGTGAAATCTGACCTGAGCCAAAGTCGGAGGCTTAACCGACTGAGCCACTCAGGCGCCCCTAAACATGCTTTAATTTTAAAAAGCTCCAAGAATGGCAAAGTGGCCATTTTCCATACATTACTTTTCAATTTCAGTGTAGACTGTAGTCACAGAATGTGAGCAGTGTGACGCCTGGAACCTGCAGGAGGCCGAACCCTCGATGCCACAGGCACCACGCCACCCCTCGGCAGCAGCTCACAATCATCATTCCCCTCAGGTCCTCATTCAACATTTTTAATCAGATTAACATAAAATTGAAGAAAACATGATAGAAGATCACACACACAAAAAAGGCAATAATTACTTGATCAAGAGAAATCTGGAGTCTGTAAGATTCTTTAAGTGACTCTTGAATAAGTGCACTGCTTGCTTTCGTCTGATTCAGAGATTCAATCAAATCTTTATTTTCCAAAATATTCCCTTGAGATGTGGCAAGTGTCTAGTAAAAATTAACAAAATAACATGAATAGTACGATACATATTAAAATAATCAATTAAAAGAAGCCCATATTAGCTAGCATTAATTTGACGATGTTTATGAAAACTTACATTATTTTAAAAGAAATTCAACATTCTATAGTTTATAAGAATGATACAGTAAATCATGATATACTATATGCATATGTATTAATTTTAGCAATCTAATAAAAACTAACATTACAGAATAAATCATAATTTCATGCTATATTTTAACACTATTTGAAATTCTGAGCATGTAATAAATATTAGTGAAATAATGCAGCATAAAGACAGTAGTAATACATAAAAATCACTTGTCTTACACATAACCATTACTCCTTAAGGTCTTGTATCCCAAGATACCTACTTTTTTCTCTTTTAATTCTGATTTTAAGATATATATATTGACATGTCCCTGACATAACCAAAAACATGCTGAAGTCACTATTAAAAAATACTCTTAAGTTTTTAATGACTATAACTAAGAAAGCTTCCCAAATGACTACAACCTACCTCTAAAAGAGATTCCTCAAGCTTGGCTAACTGTATTTTCTTATCTTCTTCCTGTTGCAACAGTTTTGTTTTCTGTTCCTCTAAGTCAGGTTTCTCATGCTGAATAGTTAAAGCCAAAAGCTTAAAAAAAAATTTAAGTCAAAATTATTCTAGTGGTAAAGTTCAAACAAAACAAACATAAACTTCCCACATACAGGCCTTACATTTGACCAAATATCACAATTATTATGATATTATGTACTTCATTTGATTCTTTCTAGTTAAACATGAGACACTTCACAATTATTTCTGACCAGAAAAAGAGGCAAATAGTTAAACTGATCAATAAAATATTAAATATTACAGGACATCTGTAAGAAATTTCATTACTTATCAATATGTAATACTGAGTTCTAAAATTATAAAATTAAATATATAAAAACTATGGAAACTAGTTTTTTAATGATAAGTATTCATATAAACAAATAAAGAAATAACTTCCTTAAAATACCCTATCATGAAAATTGCAGGCCCATTTTGGGCCCACTAGAATGGCTACAATTAAAAAGACATGTTGGCCACCTGGGGCCAAAGTAGACTCCTCACACAACTGTTGGTGGGAAAGTACAAGAGCACAGTCATTTTGGGAAAGTGTGTCTGTCCTTAAAAATATTAGACATAGAGTTATCCTCAAGTCCACTAAAAACAACAACACTGAATTGTATGCTTTAAATGGATGAATTCTGTGGTATATGAATTGAATCTTAATAAAGTGATTTTTAAAAGCAATGTCGGTGCCAGGGTGGCTTAGTCAAGTAAGCATCTGACTTTGGCTCAGGTCATGATTTCATGGTTCCTGAGTTTGACCTCTGCGACAGGCTCTGTGCCGACAGCTCAGAGCCTAGATCCTGCTTGGGATTTGTGTCTCCTCTTTGTCCTTCCCCTACTCTCTCTCTCTAAAATATAAATAAACATTAAAAAAAAGAATCTACAATTATTAGGAGAGTGAAACATTGAATGATACTCAAAAACTCAACAGGCACAAGGCATCTGGGTGACTCAATCAGTTAAACATCTGAGTTTTGGTTTCAGCTCAGGTCATGATCTCACAATTTGTGAGTTCAAGCCCGAAGTCAGGCTTTGTGCTGTCAGTGTGGAGCATGCTTGGGATTCTCTTTCTCCCTCTCTCTCTCTACCCTGCTGGTGGTCTCTCTCCAAATAATCCTTAAAAAAGATTAAGAAGTCAACAGGCACAATGTCTTTAAAAGGAGAATGAGGAAGGAAATACGTAAGTAAAAGTCTAGATATAAAAACTCACTTTGAGATTCATGTAATATTCTAAAGTGTAGAGAGTCATACACAGACACAGGGAATTCAAAGAGGCATATGTTCAGGGTGCCTGGGTAGCTCAGTCAGTTGAGCATCCGACTTCGGCTCTGGTCATGATCTCACAGTTTGTGGGATCGAGCCCTGTGTCGGGCTCTGTGCTGACAGCTAGCCTGGAGCCTGCTTCAGATTTTGTATACCTCCCTCTCTCTCTGATTCTTCTCTGCTTGCGCTCTGTCTCTCAAAAATAAATTAAAAAAAATATATATTAAAAAATTAAAAAACAAAAAAACAAAGAGGCATATGTTCTAGTGGGGGAAAAAAAACATCAGATGAGGAATCAAACACCCTTGTTCAACTAGCCAAATAAGTCAATTAAATACAACTTTCACAATGAAACTTCAGTTTTCACCATTAAAAAGCAGCTGATCGTAGTCTATGATTCTTCTTTATCTCCAATTCTACCACACATGACAAGAAATAGCCCACAAAATTAGAGTGACATGGGAAGCAGCAGCAATTTGACATTAATGACAAAAGTCTAACACAAACGATAAAGGAAACCTGAATGCTTCACTTCTCTAATATATTCTTGCAATTCTCTTTACTGCTCGCAAATATATTCAAGATGTTTCCAGAAGCTTAAATGATAATCAGCTTCAAAGATAGATTCCAATTCCAAATAACGCGTTCCCAGCGCTACAGAAGCTCTCGGAGGTGGCGCGCTGCCAGCACGTACCTGTCCTCGTAACCCACTTCTCGTGGTAGTGAAGTTAACCTCCGTGACGATGGAGGCTGCATCCGGCGGGAGGAAGGGGTTGGGGTTTCTTGTTGACAAAAAAAGGCGGAATTCTTCATTGTAGTCAATAATTTTGTCACCTATTTGTACCACATAACGCGGCCCTGTTTTTTAAAAATGAAATTATTAGTTGACTTCAATAGTCTATCTTTTACTACATGACATTTAAAAGTATAATTTATATTTCCTAGTATTTCTAAATAGCTGATAGTTTAGAAGCTTTTCAGTAGAGTACAAAACAAGTATGCTACCTAGAGACTAATAACCAGAATGCCCAATAAATCAGCATTTATACAAATAAGGTTACACAATGATATCCACTCTACAAGATATACAGAGGAATGAATCAACAATTATACCATAACTTATAATTTTAATTTTACAAAAAATATTTTTAAGAACAAAATACATGTTTTCAAAGATAATTTTCAGAGATTAAGAAAAATATTGTATGGAATTTTTGGGAACCCCAGAACAGATTTTAAATTTTTACTTAAAAGCTTTTAAGTTAATATGAAAATAACTCAATGATTTATGAAGAATCATCAACATATGTCCAAAAATCTATCAAAGTAATGTTGAACCACAATCATTATCAGAGAAACACAAATTTAAAATGAAATACTTCTACATTCACTGGAAAGGTTCAAGATAACTTTAGCAGGATAAATGAAAAGAAAACCAATCTTAAGGACATCATAATCAAACCACTGAAAACCAATGACAAAGAAAAATTCTAAAGCGTCCACAGAAAAATGACACTTCACTTATAAAAGAGCAACAGTAAAACCAGCAAGGTGATTTCTCAATAGGAATGATATAAGCTAGAAGATGAAGGAACAAAAACTTGAAAGCGCTAAAGAAAATAAATACCAACACAAAATTCCATGTCGGAAAGAAAAGGAATATCCTTCAAAAATACAAGAAAAAGCTTGTTTCCAGTGGACCTTTACTAAACGAAACACAAAAGGAAACAGTTCAGACAGAAGACACGTAACTGAGATGGGGAGTGAGAGCGCTCTCCCCGCCACGGGCACCACCAACAGGCAGAGGTGCGGAGTCAGGGTGACGCAGTCTGACGCTAACGCAACACTGGATGTTAACTACACTGGAAGTAAAATTGAGAAAAACAATCTCGCTGGAAACAAGATAATGGAAATGCCGAGAGAATTTAAGAGCAGTAGAAAGGAAATATCTGTAGAAGTACCAACTTTAAAAACAGTAATTATCATGTGGGCCATGACAATGATGCAAAGACAGGAAGGGGATGTGGAGTTAAAGTGCATGGAAAAGAAGTGGCAAAATATTTTATTTGTATTAAAATAACAAGTTCAAGTTATATATTGTTATATGCAGGATGACCATTAAAAATATACAGAAAATGTTTTATCAAAAGAAATCAGGTGAATTAGAAAACTGTCTCAGGTATTGCATGAACTGGTCAGCTGCATAAACTTACAGGACAAATATCAGGGCAGTGTGGTGCCTGAAAATGCAAAACCAGATAATAAACTGCTTATGAGAAGCACCCTTTAGAAAGAAGGTCAATAGAAAATTGAAAGTAAAAGAATAAAAAAAAGAATTAAAAGTAATGCAAGCACTAACTCCTCAAAGTATAGTAACCATTCTAACATCAGACTCTAAAACCTAATACATTTATTTTTTTTTAATTTTTAATGTTTATTTTTTACTTTTTGAGAGACAAAGAGAGACAGAATGTGGGCAGGGGCCAGGAACACAGAGAGAAGGAGACAAAGAATCTGAAGCAGGCTCCATGCTCTGAATTGTCAGCACAGCTCCCAACGTGGGACTTGAACCCACGAACCGTGAAATCATGACCTGAGCTGAAGATGGAAGCCAAACCAACTGAGCCACCCTGGCGTCCCTAAAACCTGAAACATTTCTGAAGAAAAGGTAGGACATTTCATAATGATAAAGAAAATAATCCAAACAGGAAGATAACACATTTTCAAATATGTATGCATCCCAAAACATAGCTTCAAAATACTTAAAGCAAAAACTGAAAGAACTATAAAAGCAAAGCAAATTCAAAATCATAGAACTTTTAAGAAATCTCGCAATAAATAGAAGAAAACAAAAAAAATCAAATCAATACAGCAGATAACACTATTAATAAACTTAACTGACTTTAGAAAAAAATTAAAACAAGCAAATTTCACATAATTTTCAACTGTACACGGAACATACATGAAAATTAACCAATGCCCGATCACAGAGAAAACTTTGACAGGATAGAAACAAATGAATACTTCAGAGGATGCTCCCTGGGCCAGGATAGAGTTATGTAAATCAAAAACAAAAAAGGGAACTTGAAAAACTACAACTCCCTGGAAATTATGTAACAACAAAAGAACTAAGTAATTCGATGAATCAAAGGAATCAAAACATATGTTATGAAGCTGATGAAGAGCTCAGAGGGAAATTTATAGGCATAAACGCATATATTTTTAAAAAAGAGAATATCAGTATTTTGAATTTCCATCACAAAAATCTAGGGAAAAAAAACACCAAAGAAAATGTAAGGCAATAACAGGCATAAAATAATAAACAGCAAAAACCAGTTCAAAAGTACAATAAAGAAAACTGACAAAGTTAAAAGTTGGTATATTGAAAGGATTAGTAAACCTGATAAACCTTTATCAAAGACTGATAGAGGTAAAAAAAAAAAAGAAAGAAAGAAAAACATTATCCATGTCAGGATAAAGGGAGACATCATTACAAAACCAATTGAAATTAAAGTTATGAGAACATTATATGAAATATACAGCAAAACATTTGACAATTTGAAGTGAATAAATGCTTGAAAATATATATAACTTAAACCTGACATACACACAAATTATAGGATACAAACATACAAAATAAATCCAGTGCTTACAGGGCCTCAGCTCACATTTGCTGCCAATTTGCAATGAGAGACGGATCATCCTAAGAAAATGCGCTGTCTTAGGAAGAGGGTATTGAGCCCCCTGTTACAGGACTGAGGCTTACGTTAGGTAATCGGAAGGCAGTTCAAACTAAGTGTGGTTTTGATGGGGAATAGATGCTATCAGAAAGAACAGACAATTCTATGACTGGTATCTTAATAAGATTTGTCCAGGAGGTGAGGAAAATGGAGTAGAACTACATTATACACGGTTTAAAAAAAAAAGCAGAAGTCACCAAAGCTGCTGAGAGAGGAAGATGTGTGGTCACTTCTGCGGTGCGGGAAGTACTCTTGCTCCTGCGCTTAGACAAGAGGACGGTCACAGATGAGCTGCGGGATGCTGGTGCTGCAGAATGAGGTACACTCACCAGGACAACCGCACAGCCAGGCCACGAGAGCCAGGCCAGCGCTACGGGACTCGGTGCTCGCGCCCTTTGTCCTGTGGATGCAGCATACGGACACAGGCAAAATTACCCATGCTGCTGCATGTCCAGCCATGGTTATCCTGAAGAGTGGCCAATTAGGGAGCTCTGGGGTGCAGATACAGTTCTAGGTCTTGCTTGATCTGAAAGCTTACACAGGTGTATTCTGTTTGTAAAAATGCATAAACTGTACACACACCTGCATATTTTAATAAAATGTTAATATTGAAAACAACTAGCTCTCTCTGGTGAGTAGGACTAGCCATGAGGAGGGTGTAAGAGTTGCCATGGGAAGGCGACTGAGCGGCCACTTTGCTGTGGAGAGCTGCGAGCACGGACAACCCCCACCTGCAACCCTGGAATGACCCTCGCCATTTGAAAAGCACCAGCGGCCACTTTATTGCGGGTCAGATAATAGTTCCAGGCACCGCCAGGGACCGACGACCCCCACTCTCCAATCTGGACTGTCTCAAACTGGAATGCCTCACCATGGAATTCCAACGTCCCCCTCCCCACCGAAGTGGACAGCCAATTGAATCCTGCCACCATCCAAAGATGCCCCTACTTGGCTATCAGCCCACCTGAGCTCAAACCCGGAACTCCTGCACCCATAAAACACCTTGCTCTCCCATACCAGATGAGACTTCCCTGACTCCCTACTCCAGAGTCACGGAACCTCGCCCGGGGATTGCAGACTCCAATAAAGGCCTTCTTGGCTCCATAACTTGGTCTCTGTCTTTCCTCTCGCCTCTGCCTCCATCTATCAGACCTTACAGAGGGGAGGAATGGAACATAGTTGCCATTCTGTACTATTTGATTTTGTAAACCAAGCATGTATTATTTTGATACAGAATTTAAAAATTTTTTCAAAGTAAATGGCTCACTGTCTAAAAAGAACCCTTAGATATAAGTCCTAAGTCATAACATCCAACACAGTCTCAAATGCATCATCTTGACTTACACTAGAATTAACCTATGGAGTAATTGATAATGTTAATTTTAACCATTTTTTTTCTTCTAAACAGAAAATCTTTATTGTACTTTAGGGAACTATGGAGACAGAATGACTGGAAACCAGCACAAAATTTGGCTGCCTGTTCTCTTTCTAGGGAAAGTCCCAATTTGTTTGTTCAGTATCTCAGTTCCAAACCTAGACCACGTTCGAGAATACTGTTTGATTTGGTCTCGTCAACATTTATAACAGATACAGACACTATATACAGTATACCTTTATGGGTCCAAACTCTTCAGAAATGTATCATCATCTGAGCTACATAAATCCAAGTTGTCCTATGGACCCGAACTTCCCATTATATGGATAACCTTTTTGGTAATGGTCCCCCACCGACAGAATTACTCACATTGTACTCAATGTACTAAGCCTGACTGACTAAAGATGAATAGGATTTAAGTGAGGACAAATACAAAACCCTGCCAATCAAATAACCAAACCAAACGGCCATTGCCCCAGGAGCAGCCCATTAAGAATAAACTGCTGTCTTTACAACTACTATATACAAAGAAAGAAAGAAACAGATTCCTTTCTTGGCCTGCTAGAAGCAGCATCTTTCATTCCTGGAATTTTTACAACAGCCTATGTATCTGGCCAACAAATGTGCAGCTAGTTTTGAAAGGCTACTCCTACAAAACTGCAGAAGGCACCTTTAGAAGGAATCTAACAACTGTAATCATTGCTGCCTTTGACCCCCTGTGTCCTTCAGATGCACAGAATTACAGATGTCTGCAAATAATCTCAGGTAAGAAAATCCAAAGGCATGATACAGCCATCCACTATCCCGAGATACAATTTCTGAAAATCCACAGCATTGAGGATCCTGTCGAATGAGCTGACTTCAGGCAGTGTCCTTGGCTAATAAGGCCACAGTGAAAGTCACTGAACCACAACAGTGCAGGTGATTTATAGGTCAGAACCAGTGAGCTAGCATAGTGCTATCCAACCTCAGCCTACCGGCAATTTGTGCTAGAAAACTATTTCCTGCAGGGAGAGGCTCTGAGCGTTCTGGCAGAGGTTCTCTGCCAGAGACCACCCAAGTTGTTGTCAACCAGGCTTTGCCAAATGCTCCCTGGGGAACAAAACCACTCCTGTTTGAGAAGCGGTGGTCTGGCCGTGTTCAGGTCCTGGGGCCCTCCAGGTCCAACCAGGCCACCAGAGAGACATACCCATATGGAGAACCAGCCACTAGAATCAGACCCAACGACTGATCAGAAACTTAATTCTCTATTGCACAAATAAATGCCTGAATGGAGCACTCAGGCCGAAAAGGAAGTAGCTGGACTAAAAAGCCAACCAGAATGTTCAGCTTTCCTCTCTACAATCATTTCTGATCCTGACTCAAGCTCAACACGGAAATGAAATAACCATAGGACTGAAATGATCAATGAAAAATGCTTGTGATGTCTGTTAGCAGTAAAACTTAAACTATCTGCCCACCACACCAGCCTCTGCTCTCCCTCAACAACTTTTTTTTTTTAATGTTTTTTATTTATTTTTGAGAGACAGAGAAAGACAGCGAGAGCAGGGGCAAGTCAGAGAGAGAGAGAGAGAAAGATACAGAATCTGAAGCAGGCTCCAGGCTCCAAGCTAGCTGTCAGCACAGAGCCCAACGTGGGGCTTGAACCCTCGAACCGTGAGATCATGACCTGAGCCGAAGCCAAACGCTTAACCGACTGAGCCACCCAGGCGCCCCTCCCTCAACAACTTCTAAGAGGCTGGCTGGTCCACACTCTTCAGTTACTTACCAAGTGCAAACTGATACACAGACCTTCTGGTTGGGCTGAGTAGCGAGGCACTTATGATCCCGCAAGTAAAAACCACGAGAACCTGCAGAAGAGCTGTCCCTTGCCCTTCTTTTCCACCAGTACACAGTTGAGGGGATTTTTGAGTAGCACAAATTTGAGGAGGAAAAGTATATTCCAGTCCTATGATCTGTGCTGACTGACCTCAGTATGTAGAAAGGCAGTTCATTTTGCTTAGATTAGACAGGGGATGTAAATAAAATTGGACATAGACTTTTGTATGTGTTTCTAGGTCAGCTTTCCTCTGTCCCCAAAAGAAATGTATGATGACAAAATGGCAATTTACGGGCAACTCAACATGCTGGAAAACGACAATCTGAAATATATGCAAAGAGGATAAAAGATTTCAACTATTATAAAATCCAACCCTGGGAGAAAGGCGGAAAAAATGAGGTTAAGGGCAGAGATGAACTCTCTTTCCCTAAAACTGAAATGAACAGATTAACCCCAAGAGCCCTGCACAACTATCGGGAACAGTGGTTCATAACGCGAACCAATCAGGATGTGAAATACATAACTTTGCACCAGACTCAACTCCATGAGGCCTTGTCAACATCCATCCTCAGATGATGCCACAGACCCTGCCCACACCTGACACCAACCACAGCTGAAGGAGGCTTATATTGAGTGAGCCCTCAAGGGCCAAACACAGACTGAAGGGACAAATCCAGATGGCCCTCAAGTTTCATTTCCACTTCCCCTTTAAGACAGGATAGCAGGAGGGGGTCAACAAATCTGAGTAAGGACCAGTGGAGAAGAGACAACATGAGACCAGAGACTGGTGTCAAAGGTAACCCCAGGTCACAAAGGCACTACTACAGCTCCCTTCACAACACATCAGCCACTGCCAGCCCAAGCACAATGAGGTGTCAAATAGCAGGTGATCAATAAATGCATTTTACCCTAGGTCCCTGATTTGCCCAATTCCTCCAATTTGTATTTGAACCTTGCAGTGTGGGTATGAATAATGAAGTGGAAGTCATGTGCGGTGTAAACAAGTGCAGACATGTATGTATAAGGACGACGTGGGCTTGAATTTAGAGTATCACTTTCTACTCGTCAAAGGCTGGCTTAGGCACCTGTGCAGGAAGGGGGACACAGCAGTCCTGAGACTGTGCCACCCCACAAAGTCCTGCTTATGACATGGGCCCATTAGAGGATTCTGGGAATTTGGATTTGGGGAGGGTTCTTACCATACCCAGAAGATGTAAGAGTGGCTGTGTTTAAACTGTACAAATAATGTAGTTTATGCTGGGCACTTGCTTTTTTGTTTGGGGAACTAGAATTCTGCTCCATGCCAGGCAGAATGAGCTTACATGATTAGCCCCCGGTGGGCACCTTGTGCCTCATTGGTTAAGCTACCAACTTCAGCTTCAAGGTTCGGGAGTTGGAGCCCCTGTCGAGTTCTGTGCTGACAGCATGGAGCCGGGACCCTGCTTCGGATTCTGTGTCTCCCTCTCTCTCTGCCCCTCCCCTACGCATGCTTTGTCTCTCTCTCTCTCAAAAAAAATAACAATAATAATAATAGTAAACATTAAAAAAAAAAACAGCCCCCAGTAAAAACCTAGGGCCTGAGTTTCTATGTAGTAAGCTTCTTTGGTACATGACATTTCATATGTGTCACCTCAACCTGGTCCTGGGACAGTGGGCACTTCCTATGTGACTCCAATGAAGGAAGACACAGAAGCCTGCACCTTGTTTCTGGGCTCGTGACTTCATGCCCTGCTGCTTTTTCTCTTTGCTGACTTTGCTTTCTATCTGTCCCCTGCAAACCATTTCAGCCCTGAGTGTGACTATTCTGCCCCACATCACTCCAGCGAGGAGCAGCGTGGAGACCGGACACAGTGCCCCCTCCCACAAGGGCACTTCACACTTCAAGAATTCGTTTATTCGTCGTCACTGTGAGACTAGGACGACATCCCATCATTCACCCAGAAAAATTTCCATTTCATTAGATTCAGTAGCGAGACAGGAAAAGACCACCGTTAGTTATGAAGTTAATTACATACAGAAATTTTAAAAATAGTTAATTCTCTGGGAACTATCCAATATTTACCTTGAGCGACCAGATCTCGTCTCAGTAACGGATAGAGAACAGGTTCTATACCATCCATCTCCTGTATGATAAGGGTTTTGCCAAACCGCACTGCCAGCTCAAGCGTGGTGATGAAGTTACTATCCTGAGACAACAGAGAAGAATATGTAGTAAGTCCTTTACTACCTGAATATTTACAAATGTTCTCAAAGACAATGAAGGAAGACATTAAAAGGAAAACATGAATATTTAAAATTTAATATGCATGTTAATATTTCAAATTATTCATGATTCCTTTTCTAGTTATAAGTACTTGGTGATGAATCATTAGAGTGAATTATCAAATAGATTCCATAACATAGACATACAAAAAATAAAGATTTTTACAGTAACAATAAAAAAGTTTGATTTTTCAATCTTCTACTATAATTTAAAATTTCAACTTGATGCAGAAACAAGTTTTCTAATTTGTTATATAAGCTACTCACCAAGTATTAATAAGAACTACTTTGCTTATGTTTAACATCAAACAGTGAATGAAAGAAAAAAGGCAAATGATGAATTCTGGCTAACTTTTCTTAGTATGGTATGTCTAACCACTGTGAAAACAACCTCTGAACAAAACTCTATCATCATGCAAGAATTCTAAGGCTTTCTAGCTAGCAGAAGAGTCTTAAACATCCCATCAAGCCTCCACCTATGGTTACAAAAATTAAAAATTTGGAATAATAATTATTAAAATCTCCTGTAAACCATAAGTGGCATTAAAGTATTTTTTAAATGTTTACTTATTTATTTTAAGAAAGAGAGACAGCACGAGTGGGGAGGAGCAAGGAGAGAAGGAAAGAGATACCCCACGCAGGCTCTGTGTTAATAAAAAACCCAACGTTGAGCTCCATCCCACAAACCCTGAGCCCAGGACCTGAGCCAGAGTGAAGAGTTGGATGTCTAACCAACTGAGCCTCTCAGCCATCCATAAAGTATTTTATATATTGTCTAATTTACAGTTATTCTTAACACACACACATCAGGTAAATACCTTCATTTTATAAATGAAATAAGTCTTAAAGAGATAATTGTTCAAGCACTCAAAGAATATCTATGAAAATTAATCATGGGGCACCTGGGTGTCTCAGTCAGTTAAACATCTGACTCTTGATTTACATCTGATCTCACAGTTCATGAGTTCGAGCCCCACATTGGGCTCTACAATGACAGCCCAGAGCCAATTAGGGATTCACTGTCTGTCTCTCTGCCCCTCCTCCACTTGTTGTCTCTAAAAAATTGGCATCTTTCTTTAAAATCTTTAAAAAATTTAAAAAAGAAAATTAATCATATACCAGGCCTTCCACAAAACAAAACCTGACCCCAAATAATTTCCTCAGCAAGATAAATATGACAGTGAGAAATCACGACCCCCAAAAGACTATGATTACACTTCACTGAGCACTATGTCAAATCTCGGACACATCGGAGATGGTCGCTGGTGGAGCAGAGGAGCAGAAGATGGTAAGAGGCACTGAGAAAAGGCAGAGGAATGCTAGAAGTCCAGGAGCTCTTCTCCAAGCGGAGTCAGGGGCTTTCATTTCTGGGATCCTATACTGATGTCTTTAATCATAATTTAGTGTAAACGCGTATTTAATAGTCCCTCCAGCTACCAGACTGGTATCTCCACCAGACAGGGGCGGTGGCTGCGTCATTTACCAGTAAGTTCCCAGGGCCTAGATTAATGCTTAGCACATGTGAGGAATCAAGCAAATATTTTCCTCCCTTTTTTATTTACAAATGAGAAAACTAAAGTTCAACTCATCATCTTTGTTTCCCCAGGTCCCAAGCCAGATAAATTACAGCAGTAAGCCTATGTTTTCTGAATACAGACCCAGAATTCTGTTCACTATAGATGCTATTGCTAGTCAATATCTACATTATAAGTACTACACACCTGCTGGTTAATTACTTCCAATCGTGAGTCTTTCAAATGTGTCTTTAACCATTCTGTAGCTTGAGAAGAAGGGTCTATAAGGAATGGGCATACTCGACTCTAGTTTCAAAAAAAGAAAAAAATTGTAAGTTTTCATTAAATGTAAATAATTTCCTAAAAACTATACATCAGTTACTGAGGGAGTTTTTCTTTCAGGTTTTGGAGAATATAAATATACAACCATACGGAGGAAACAAAGGTGCAAGTTTTAGCTGCACACAGAGGCTGCATTAATAAACATATAGCTATCAGGAATATGAGAGAGTTAAATTCAACCTCAGTAAAAGGAGCACGATCCTGTGTTCTCCACAGTGATGAGGTGTGTATCAGCAACACAGCGAGGGAGAGCTCGCCCTGCCTGGTGCCGTCTGCACCTCTCTTTCTGGCTTTTAAAATATACAAATTATTCCCAAACTTTATCTAGTCTTTGGTTGAATAAACCATGAAGAGCTTAAAAGAGAAGAACAAACTAATCATAAAAGTAGTTCTGAAATAATTACCAGTATAACTGGTTATGTTTCAGACATTAATTCTTATATATAGTTAACACTATATAGAAAGAGCATCCTAGAAGAAAAAATTACATATCTTACAGATTAAGATGTAATAAACTAGGAACTCAATTCATTACTGAATACCCAGAACCAATCAGAAAGTTAGAAACCAGGGGAAATGCACTGAACACACAATGCCACTAGGCAGGTGAGAGTAAACCAATTATACAGAGAGGGTTAACTTAAATATATGTAAATATATAAATAAGTAACTTTGGTAAATTTAAAAGTAAATAATCATTGATTGTTACCTAGTAAATCCGATTTGAATAACAACTGGCCTACTTTATCTTAAATGCTCACATTTAGTTTAAGAAGGTAATGCAGTTGTGTGCTATTGGGATAAGCAAAGAAAAAAAATGGGGGCACCTGGGTGGCTCAGTCAGTTGAGTGTTAGACTTTGGCTCAGGTCATGATCTCACAGTTTGTGGGTTAGAGCCCCGCTACGGGCTCTGTGCTGATAGCACTGAGCCTGGAGCCTGCTTTGGATTCTGTGTCTCCCTCTCTCTCTCTCTGCCCCTCCCTCCCTCATGGTCTGTCTCTCTCCCTCTCTCTTTCTCTCAAAAATAAACATATAAAAAAAATATTTTTAAAGCAAAAAGAAAACAAAAATCCAAGTGAAATGAAGACTTCGAAGAACTCACAGGTTCTTTCAGGACTTACCAAGAACAAGGAGGGTGGGGACGATGTGCCCCAGGCACGAATAGCAGCTCTTACCAATGTTGTTTAAAAGTTCCAGGAAATGGTGATAATAAAGTACTGACTGACTTTAAAACAGCTTTGCTATTGTTTTAAAATTCCCTCTAAACCACACAGCCCAGTAGTGCATCTCCAGCTTGCAAGGTGGCCCCTGCTGTGTGATGGTCACCCAGCTCCATCATATATGTGTGCTGCTCCCGGCATATGTGGTGGTTAGTGAACATCCTCCTAAGTATCTTTTATGTGCTACGCCTAGGCTTTAGATCTGATTTTATGTATTCCATAGCCAACACATCACAAGTCAATGAGATTTTTGCCCAACCACAACAATTATTTTAAGTTAAAAAAAAAATCTTACCCATGATTTTAAACCAATGATCTGATGCAGTTAAAAAAAAAAAAAAAAAGATAACATTTCAAAAAATCATGTTTTTAGCACCAAAAATTAGCTTAACTTCAAAGAGTACTTACAGGTTTGTATTCATCTTATTTGTACTCCTCCAGAGAGATTTAGACAAATCTCTATGATATATCTTAGGTGTGCGATCCATAATTAAATGTAAATTCTATACACAACAAATTATAATAGGTCCCAAAATGTTCAACTTTCATTCATTCATGCACTCCTTCATCTACCATGTGGTGACTAACCGCTACGTAAGACGGTATGAAGGATACAGAAAGTAGTAAGATACATATCCTTACCCTGGATGACTTCACATCCCAGAAAGAAACAAAAACTGAAAATTCTATAATCAAGTGCACACAAGATTCTATGGTGGAGCAGAGAAACTGCTAGAAAGCAGTTCAAGTCACATGATCTTGTAAAATTTTATATGATCTTATAACTATGATATCTTATATCCCATGAGAAGATTTCACACACATGTGCTATCCAATCACAACCTTAAATGCAAGAGCTCACTCCAAATCTGGAATATTTTACAACTGACACAGAAGGTTGACCATAGTGGCCAACTCACCCCAACACAGTAACTAATGACTCCAGCAAATTCTTCCAAATGGTTGTTTTGTCATATAAATGTATCTAACAATCTGCAAAAAATGTGGCAATATTAAATACAAAGTAAATCTCACCTTGTTATTAAAATTTCACAATTTTCCCTATATTCATCATAAAAGATAATTCAGAATACAAAAGTAAATATTTACAATTACTATAATCAGGAAAAAACAATTACTGTGACAAATACATTTTTTCTAAATGCTCACCCCCCATTTCTCATGGAATAAAAAAAAAGAGTTTTACTTAAACTATATGTTTTTTAAATCTGCAAAAGAATGTTTTCTTGGATTGCTGACAAAGGAAGAGGTCATTAGAAAACTTTGGAGAAGTAACAACAAATAGAATAAAAAGCACATACTTATTATATAATGTAATGAATTTTTTTTATGTATACATTTACAGCAACAGATTTATAAAACTATTGAAGGAAAATGTTTTTAAAATAAGAGAACAAGCGAATCAAATTCTCAAAAAGTCAAAACTGTTGAATCTTTGGTCAGCAACTTCTCCCCTGGGAAGGCAGAAACATAACAAGCCAAATTCAGTCAGCTGGTAAACAGGTCTAACTGTCTAACCAAAGGAAACCCTGCAGGAGCGCAGGGCCCAGCATACAAATCCCGTGACCCGATGGTGTGTTGCCTAAAAAGGAGCATCACGTTCAAGCTATCTTTGGAGCTATGGAGTTACAGAGGTACAGAGAAGGGAGTATAAGCTACTGCTTTGGAAAAAACAAAACTATCTCTGACGGGGAAAAATATCTTCCAATCATGTTACATAAAAGAAAGGTAAACCAAAAGTTAGTGCTAAAAAATCATACTTCATTTGAAAAAATTATCAGTTTGTATACATTAGTTGGAATTTGATTTTCACATTCATTGCTAATAAGGTTGTAATAATTTAATGTTTAAGTAATGACTTTTGAGAAATATACATTATGTGAAAGAAAAATTTTCAGAAAATGCATATCTTCATCTCTAACTTATAACCCAAAACTTATCTCATCCTCAATTTGTATAACTTTGTTATACAATAAAAAATAAAATAAAAATGTAAAATAATATACTGTAGATAAGGGAATTATAACCAGGTGAATTGGGTTACTCCTAATTATTTCTATTACGATTAGGGAGTTCAGTTTAGAAATTTTTGTCATGAGAATAATACCACTTTGTATTTTTCTATTAAGCTAAAAAACATATTATACTGAAAACTGTAGATTCACCAACTGAATTATAAATGGACTTTCATTACCAAAATATCTTCACTTTGAGGTTACAAAAAAAAAAGAACTGTGAAAGCCTAAGAATTTGAACAAGGTACTTCCTGGGGTACGCTTCAGAAGGAATAATTCTAATGAAAAATTAAAATTGATTGATTACCTGTAAGATAACAAGAGCGTTTTCTATGGAAAGGTCATCTGACGGTAGGCCTTCACTTTTCCAAATTAGCTGCTCACTTTCAGTACAAAGAAATCTCCTTAGATCAAATTCTGAAAAGATATTAATATTTCACTATAGTGATCGTGTACTTGATAAAGGAAACGGAAGAAAACTATTTAAAATGCACTCAAACAAAAGTCCTAAGACGATCATTAATACTCAATCCATTCCTCCCACTTTAGCACCGAAAGCTAAGGGGGCCAGGGGGAGGGCAGTGGAGTTTAAAACCAGAAGTGCAAAAGAATGGAAGTCAAATTATATTTCTTCTATCTTTAATAAATGTTTCACAATTATAATTATTTGTGAAAACCACAAAATTCATAAGGAATATTGGAATTCCTATATCTCATTCTATACTATGAAAATATTATGAAAATTAATGTATTAAAATATTTAACTGCATTCATACATTATCAACAATAACCATGCTCTCAGTTTCATAGAGTGATTTTAGGAATATAAGAGCATTGTAACAAAACAATTCAGAGAACAACTGTAGAACTGAGCAAATCTAAAGTAGATTAGGTTTCTTTTAGCTTATAAAAATTTTTCCTCATTTAGTAAAAGTAAAATGTCAAAAACCAAAATATATATTTTTAGTATCTTGAAATTTCAAAACATGAATGACTATGTACAAACTTTCAAGACAAGCTGACTTGGTCCATTCTTCCAAACAGGTTTTTCTCAGGCCCTCAGGAGCAGCAGAAAGATACGTAATAAATGCAGCAGCTAGCTGAGCTCTCTTAGGGAGAGTAGCTAATTCCTCTGTTATCTCTGCAACCTGGACAAGAAAAGAGAGAGTGGGTGTTGGGGTAGGGGGGTATGGATATGTTGTAAAATGTGAAAAACATGACAGCTTCAATAATTAGAGTTTTGACTGTAGAAAAAAATCATTTACCAATTTAAAGTAATAACCCCTGTTGTGCATACAATTGTGAAAGTTTAAAAGTATCAACAAGATCTTAGACCCTGCTGAAATTTTTTACATGTATGAAATTTCAACATTATTTGTAAAGATGAACATATTTTGTCATTGAAAGTTCCTAATGATTTCTAGGAAGTAGAATTTTTATCCCAATTACAATTAAATACTGTGAATTAGCATCACTTTGTAAACTACAAATAAGTACAGAGAGTAATAGCAAGGGACAAAACAAAATCTTTAAAATGCATGGAGACTAGTTAAAACTACAGTGTGGCTGCAGCATAAACTTGAGCAGGAAAAGTAGCAATGCAGTAGTAGTGAAAAGAGAGGTAGACCGGATTTCCATGCACACAAAGGAGCTTCTACTGTAACCCACCCAGTAATGAACCACCAGAAGTGTTTAAACAGGGCAGAGAGGGATGTAACAAGACTGGGTTTATAAAGATTATTCAGCTGACAAATGAGGTACAAACCAATTTAAGGGTCAGATAGGAGAGGGACAAGTTAGAGGAGAATTTACGTAAAAAATAAGTAAAAGAACTGATATTAAAGACAGAAGACAAATTTATGGGATATCTGCAAGTGGATATGACAAGCAAACAAGGAAATATGAATAGACAGATTACTAGTAGTTAAACCCAATCATTAGTCAAAAAACTCCTAACAGGGGCACCTGGGTGGCTCAGTAGGTTGGTTAGGCATCAGACTTTGGCTCAGGACATGATCTCATGGCTTGTGACTTCAAGCTCCCCACTGGCTCTCTGCTGTCATCACCGAGCCTGGAGCCTGCTTTGGAGCCTCCAACCCCCTCTCTCTTTGCCCCTCCCCTGATCATGCTCTTTCTCTCTCTCAAAAATGAACATTAAAAAAAAAAAAACCTTTCAACAAACAAAAGTCCAAAACTTGAAAGCTTCACAGGTAAATCTACCGAACATTTAAGTAACAGTTTCTATTTTTCTCATATTATTCTAAATGAAATAAATCAGAGATACAGAAATACTGTAGGATTTCATTTATATGTGGCATCTAAAAAACAAATGAGTAAACAAGAAGCAGATTCACCCCATAAATATAGAGAACAAACTGATGGTTTAGGGGATGGACAGAATAGGTGAAGTGGGGTAGGACTCAGAGGGTTACGGAAGTTATGGAAGGAATAATTCATGAGAATTAATGGCACAGCACAAGGAATACAGTCACTAATACTGTGCTTGCACAGCTGCAAATGTGAACACAGCAGAATGTATAGAGCTGTTGAATTACTGTGCTGTACACCTGAAACTAACATAACACTGTAGGTCAATTCTACTCAAAAAATTTTTTTTAAACAAACAAACAAACAAATACAGACTGCTGATCTCAAAGTATTTCAAGAAAATAGAAGAGGAAGGAAAGCATCCAAATTCATTCTAGGAGGCCAGCATTACCCCGATATCAAAACCAGACAAAAACATAACAAACAAACAAACGATAAATAAAACTACAGACCATTATCTCTGATGAAAAAACATGCAAAAATTTTCAACAAAATATTAGCAAAACAAATTCAACAGTACAACTTAAAATAATTCCTTACCATGTTCAAATGGGATTTACTCCAGTAACACAGGAGTGTTTCAATATTTGAAAATCAATGTGATATATCACATTAACAAGAAGGGTAAAAGCTATAGGATCATCTCAATAGACACAGAAATATCATTTGACAAAATACAACACCCATTCCTGATAAAACACTCTCAACAAAGTGAGCTTGGAGAGAACAGACCTCAGAATAATTCAAGTCATTAATGAAAACACACAGCTGACATCATACACAAGGGTGAAAAAAATGAAAGCTTTTCCTATAAGTCCAGGAAGAAGACAAGGATTCCCACTCTCAACACAAGATTCAATATCGTATTAGAAGTCCTAGCCATAGCAATCAGACAAGAAAAAAAAGGATAAAAGTCATCCAAAATTATAAGGAAGAAGTAAAATTTGCACTATTTGCAGATGACATGATATTATACATAGAAAAGCCTAAAGACTCCACCAAAAAATTATTAAATCTGATAAATGAATTAAAAAATGTTGCAGGATACAAAATTAATGTACAGAAACCTGTTGTATTTCTATATACTAAAAATGAGGTAGCAAAAAGAAATCAAGAAAATAATCCCATTTACAATTATGCTAAAAAAAAACCCTAGAAATAAATTTAACCAAGGGAGAAAAGCCCTAAACTTAAGACACTGATGAAAGAAATTGAAGATGACACAAATGAAAAGATATACCATACTCATTAATTGGAAAAATTAATATCCTTGAAATGTCTATACTACCCAAAGCAATCTACAGATTCAGTGCCATCTCTATCAAAATACTAACAGCACCTTTCACAAACCTGAAACAAATAATCCTAAAACTGCTAAGGACCCAAAAAAGACCTTCAATCACTAAAACAAGCTTGAAAAAAACAAACCTGGGGATCTCACAATCCTAGACTTCATTGTATAACATTAAGCTATAGTAATCAAAACAGTATGATATTAGCACAATAGCACAATAAAATACACATAGATCAATAGAATAGAAGACACCAGAAATAAACCCATACGTATATCACCAATTAATTTATGACAGGGACAACTGGGTGGCTCAGTCAGTTAAGCATTTGACTTTAGCTCAGGTCATGATCTCGCAGTTCTCAGAGCTCAGCCTCACATTGGGTTCTGTGCTGACAGCTCAGAGCCTGGAGCCTGCTTTGGATTCTCAGTCTCCCTCTCTTTCTGCCCCTCTCCCACTCATGTTCCCTCTCACTCACTCTCGCTCTCACTCTGTCTCTCTTTCAAAATATAAACAAACATTAGAAAAAAATTTTTTTAATTTATGACAAAGGAGGCAAGAATATACAATGGGTAAAACACAGTCTCTTCAACAAATGGTGCTGGGGAAAGTGAACAGCTAAACTCAAAAGAATAAAACTGGACCACTTTCTAACATCATACACAAAAAGAAACTCAAAGTGCATTAAAGACCTAAATGTGAAACATAAAACTATAAAACTCCTAGAAGAAAACAGGCACTGATCTCTTGAATGTCACCCATACCAACATTTTGCTAGATAGGTTTCCTCAGGTGAGGGAAACAAAAGCAAAAATAAACTAATGGCACTACATGAAACTAAACTGCTTTTACACAGCAAGGAATCCACCAACAAAAGAAAAAGACTGAATGGGAGAACATATCAGCAAATGACATCCAAAATACCTAAAGAATCCATAAAACTCAACACCAATGAATCCTAATGATCCAATTTAAAAATGGGCAGAGGACCTAAATAGACATTTTTCCCAAAAAGACATCCAGATGGCCAATAAACACATGAAAAGATGCTCAACATCACTCATCATCAGGGAAATGCAAATCAAAACCACATGAGATCTAATCTCACACCTGTTAGAATGGCTAGTATCAAAAGGCCAAGAAGTACCAACCATTGGCAATGTAAAAAGAAAGGAACCCTCTTACACTGCTGGTGGGAAAATATATGGTGCAGTCATTGTGGAGAACAGTACGGAGGTTCCTCAAAAAATTAAGAGAAATACCACAGAGTCCAATAATCCCACTTTTTTCCCTTGGTACTTACCCAAGGGAAAAAAACCCACTAATTTACAAGATAAATGCATCCCTATGTTCAATGCAGCATTATACACAGTAGCCAAAATATGGAAGCAACCTAAATGTCTATCAATAGACGAATAAAGAAGACAAATAGAGGGGCATCTGGGTGGCTCAGTCGTTTGAGCATCTGACCTTGACTCAGGTCATGATCTCACAGTTCATGGGTTTGCGCCCTGTTTTGGGCTCTGGGCTGACAGCTCAGAGCCTGGATACTGCTTCAGATTCTGTGTCTCCCTCTTTCACTGCCCCTCCCCTGCTCATGCTCTGTTTCTTCTCTCAAAAATAAGTAAACATTAAAAAAAGAAGAAGAATAACATATAAAGAAGAGATCAAAGATGGCAGTGGAGTAGGAGGACCCCAGGCTTATCTTGCCCCTCAAACATAACTAGAAAACTATCAATTCATCCTAAATACTCAAAATCAACATGAAGACTAACAGAACAACTCAACAACCAAAAGGAGAGAAGAAGCCACAGTGAAGGAAGTAACAAGTGTGGAGATGTGGTTCGGGGGAGAAATGGATTGCAGGTACTGTGGACAGGAGGGAGCCATGGTCACAGAGAAGGGCGAGGCGAGAAAAGCACACACAGGGGAACATATAAGGAGAATGATTCCAGAAAGCCATCAGCTTGGAAAACAAGAGGGACTGATTTTCATGAATTCTTGCCACCAGCAAGGCTTAAAGCCTGTAGTTTTAAAGGTCAGAGCACTTGGCTGGGATACAGCCCATAGGAGTTACCTGGGGAACTACCTGGGGAGAAGGCAGGCAAAGAACCTGGAGGCAGACAGCATGGAAACTGATTTGAGAAATGCCCCGGGCACATGCGGCTGCAGCTTTCCTGTGCAGCCACATTCTGGGAGACAATTCTCCCTCCCAGGGGACACAGATGCCAGCAGCTGTCATTTCCCTCCCCTGCCCCTCAGCATCAACAGAGAGCCACCTTCAGTAAACAGCACAGCACCCCCACTGGCTGCCTAACCTGCTTACACCAGATCCCACACCCCTGCCCTCTGCCAGTGCTACCCTCCTCAGTCAGGTTTGCCTCAATCCCAGTGTGGGCAACCCCCTCCTCAGAAGACGAGAAGAAACCCCACACCATGTCTCCAAACCAGAGAGCTCTGTAGAACTTCAGTTCTGGTGGAAGTGATGACAGGTCTCACTTCACAAGCAGACAAGAACAAACATCATTAAAACTCACCCCATTGAGCCAGGGAAAAAACACTGCCCACAGCACGCCAGGAGAGCATCTGTAGACGACTGGCCTGAAGGACAGAGCAACTAAAACACAACAGCAGAGCACACAGCACACACTAGAGACAGTCCCTAAACTGGCAGACCCTGGGCACGACATGACCCTTTCTTCATAAGGCCATTACTTTCAAGAGGAGGAGACATAACTGGCTTTTCTGACACATAGAATAAGTCAGAGACTCAAACAAAATACCAAGATGGAGGAATTTATCCCACATGAAAGAACAAGATAAGGCCACAGCCAGAGATCTAACTCAAACAGACAAAAGTAACATGCCTGATGGAGAATTTAAAGCAACAATCATAAGGATAGTCACTGGGCTTGAAAGAAGAAAAGAAGAAATCAGGGAGACCATTACCACAGAGGTAAGAGAGTTAAAAAAGAATCAGAGATGAAGAATGCAATAAATGAGACTATATACAGGCTTCATGCAACAAACAGGCTGGAAGAAGCAGAGGAATGAATTAATGACCTAGAAGATGAAATAATGTTAAAAAATGAAGCTGAACAAAAGAAATAAGAATTATGGAACACGAAAATACACTTAGGGAACTCAGTGACTCCATCAAATATAATGACACTCATAGGAGTCCCAGGAGAGAGAAGGGGGAAGAAAATTTATTTCAAGAAATAATAGAAAATTTCCCTAATCTGAGAAGAAAACAGACACTCAGATCCAGGAGGCACAGAGATCTCCCATTAAAATCAACAAAAGCAGGCCAACACCAAAACATGTTCTAATTAAATTTGCAAACTATGGGGGTAAAGAAAAAAATCATAAAAGCAGCAAGACAAAAGAAGTCCTTAATTTACAAGGGAAGACCCAAAAGGCTAGCTGGAGGTTCTCAACAGAAACTGGGCAAGCCAGAAGGGAGGTGGACAATATATTCAAAGTGCTGAATGGGGAAAATTCACAGCCAAAAATACTCTGTCCAGCAAGGCTATCTTTCAGAATTGAAGCAGAGATAGTCTTCCAGACAAAGAAAAACTAAAGGAGGTCATGACCACTAAACCAACCCTATAAGAAATATTAAAGGGGACTCTTTGAGTGGGAAGGAAAGACCAAAAGTGACAAAGACAACAAAGGAACAGAAAAATCTCCAGATACAATGAGAAAACAATAATAAAATGGTAATTACTCTAAATGTAAATGGACTAAATACTCCAATCAAAGACATAGGGTGTAAGAATGGATTAAAAAAAAAAAAAAAAGACTCATCTATATGCTGCCTACAAGAGACTCACTTTAGACCTAAAGACACCTGCAGATGGGAAGTAAGGATGTGGAGAAATATTTATCACACAAATGGACATCAGTACAAAGTCAGACTAGCAATACTTACGTCAGACAAATTACACTTTTTTGATCTTGTATTGTTTTTAGCCTGCACTGGCCTCATGGACTGACTTTGAATGTATTCTCTCTATTCCATTATTTTTAAGATTTTGATAAAGACTGTCATCAATTTTTTTCAAATATTTGGTAGAATTCACCAATGAAACCGTGTGGTCTTGGATATTTCTGTGCTGGGAGATTTCTGATTCCTAATTCAAGTTTCATTATTCTTATTTGTTTTTATTTTTATTTTTATTTTTTGGAAAAACTGGTCATTGCTTTCAATGTTATGTTATTATTTATTCAAGTCACTATTTTATTTATTTCTGATTTTTCTGTTATTTCCTTCCTCTACTAAATTTCAGCTAATTTTCTTCTTTTTCTAATTTCTTGTTGTATAATGTTGTTTACTTGAACTGTTGTCTTACACAAGCATTTATAGTGTAAATTTCGCTCTGATATCTACTTCGGCTGCATCTCCTCAGTTTTGGAATACTGGGTTTTGTTTTTATTTATTTTTTTTTTTTGCTTTGACACATATTTTGATTTGTCAATTGACTTATTTAGTCCACTACTTGCACAGCAGTGTACCATTTGATACTTACATATTAAATATTTAATATTTACACTGTAGATTTGTCAGCTTTGTTTTGTTTTTGATCTTTAGTTTTGTCCAATTGTGGTTGGAAAATATACTTGGTAGAATTTCAGTCTTCTTAAATTTATAATATTTTTTACATCTCTTTTTATGTGATTTAACCAGGGGCATTCTTCTGTATGTACTTGAAGAAAAGTTGTATTCTATTTTTCATGGATGGAATGTTTTATATGTAACTTTTAGAACTATATATTCTGAAGTATGCTCCAAGTTAAAAATGTTCTTGTTGAAAAAAATCAACTGAGGGAACTCACTTGAAACAAAGCACATGGAGAGGGGAGGTGGGCAGGGGCACGGGGGAAACTGGTGAGGGGGACTGAGAGTGCACTCGTCATGACAAGCACTGAGTGATGATGTAAGGAACTGCTGAATCGCTGTATTGTATTCCTGAAACTAATGTAACACTGTATGTTAACTCAAATTAAAATTAAAAACTTACTATAAAAAAAGAGAATGGATAAAGAAGATACACATACACACAAACACACACACAATGGAGTATAACTCAGCCATAAAAAAGAATGGAGAAATTCTTTAAAAAGGAATGAACTCTTCCCATTTGTAATAACATGGATGGAGCTAATGGGGATTATGCTAAGAGAAATAACTCGGACCAAGAAAACAAATTCCATATGATTTCACTTACATGTAGAATCTAAAAAACAAATGAACAAACATACCAACAAAAACCAAAAACAGAGTTGTGACTACACAGAACTGGGGGTTCCCAGACATGAGGGGGGTAGGAGGGTGGGTGAAATAGGTGGAGGGGAATAAGAGGTACCAATTCCCAGCTAGAGAATAAGTCAGTCATGGAGATATGACATACGACTTAGGAAATGCAGTCGGTAAGACCGTAGTAACTTTGTGTGGTGACAGATGGTAACTAGACATTGTGGTGAGCATTTTGTAATGTACATAAATACTGAACCATTATGTTGAACACCTGAAACCAATATAATATTGTACATCAACTGTAACTCAGTAAAAAAATAACTACAAATAAAATGAAAATGAAGCCTAGACCTAACAAAACCACCACCCAACAACTCAGCAGTCTAGAAATAGAGACTGGTCAGCACCATGGCACAGGGGACATTACTGGGACTAGATGAGACAAGTCCGGAACAGGTGCAGGAGAAAGGGAGTGCTGGAAGGGCGTGCTGAGGCACTCCTGAGCACAGGAGGGGAGTCCAGTCAGAGAGGGATCTAACGGGTTCAAGAAAAACAAACCAATCAACCAAAAAAAAGAGAAAACACTTTAACAAAGTCAAAATAACAGACTATGTGTAGAAGAAGTGAATGGCCAGCACTGTCAAATCCCAAGCTTGCTGTCCTGAAGGCAAAGTTCAGCGTAATCTCTGGAGAGAACTACTTTTCCCTCAAGTCTTTTTCACCCATGCCTTTCCCTCCGCAACATATGCAACTAAGAGAGGAATAGGTCCAAACCTATTGGTCCAAACCTTTGGACACTGTCCAAAACCCACACATACAAACATTCTGCCTAAAAGTGGGCTCACACAATGGCCGTTAATATCCCAGCCCAGTGGGAGGTTGAGGCATAGGTCTCCCCCTTCTTCTTTGTGTAACAAATACATTACAGATTTTTCTGTGTTTTAAAGGAAGCCTCTTTCTGACCTCCGTCTCCCTCAAACGCACCTGCGCGTTCCATCTTTTGTGCTCGTGGTCAAGCTGATTGATCAGCGCTTCTGCGGCTTTAATGGTTTCCTGCGCTCTGCTCACTTCGGCTTCCAGCTTGGTGGCCTCTGAAGTCCTGCTCTGAAATCTAGGAAAACATGAAAATTTAACTAAAGGCAAAGGGAATTAAGAGACATTTGACTACATTATCCTTAAATAGTAAAGTGGGCTTTTATATGAGAATTTAATTAGTGACAATAGAGCTAATGTTTGTGTTGGAAGCATCATTCACATGAACCAGGAGACCTGATGCGCAGGCTCACAGGGGGCCATGGTGTCTGGCTGCTTGTGGGCAAGTCTCTCCATGTGACGTTCAAGGCCCTGTCAGAAGACTGACCCAACCTGTCTCCTCAGTTGTACATCATTCGAGGCCAGTCCAGCAACACTACATGTCAATCTCTGAAGAAATTCTACTCTCAGGACATACCCTGTCCTCTGTCTGCTTCTTCAGGGTGACCCATGTGCCTAGAATATGTTCCAGCCCCTTTCTTATCCCTACCTCACCCCCTCATTCTAACTCCTTCAGATATCTACCTCACGAAAATATAAATAGAATTTTAAAACTCATTTCAAAAATCTAATCCATTACATATATTTTCTACCTACATGCCGATTTGTCCAAGTTTATTATTATTGCCATTTTATTTTCCTTAAGAAATACTTATACAGATTTACTATTTTATTAAATATAACAGTACTATTCCAGCTCATTATCTAATCAGCCCTTCAACAAGTACGTAAGTACTTACAAAATGCCTGGGATTGTGCTAAATATGAAAAAACAGGGGGCATCTGGGTGGCTCAGTCGGTTAACTATCCAACTCTTGATTTGGGCTCAGGTCACGATCTCACTGTTTGTGAGACTGAGTCCAACAGAGGACTCTGCACTGAGAGCACAGAGTCTGCTTGGGATTCTCTCTCTCCGTGGCTCTGTGCCCCTCTCCCAGCTAGCACCCATGCACTCTCTCTCTCTCAAAATAAAGATTTTAAAAAACAAAACAACAAGCAGTAATAAAAAAGCATGTCATGTCTCAAGTAACCCTCGAAACAATAGCTCAAAATAAATAAATAAATGATTCTAATTTTACAAAGATGAAGACTTAGCTCCAAACAGATTATTTCACACATTTCATCAATAATCAGGAGATCGAAAATTCATACATGTGTGCCTAATAATAAGTTCCATGCAACTAACAGTACATTTTATCATCTATGTGCTCTATATACCTTCTTCTACACACACGGCTAGCTAGAACTGAGTTTTCCACTATGGTAGCCACTAGTCACATGTGGCTACTTAAATTTAAATTACTAAAAGTAAACAAAATTTCAAATTCAATTCCTCATTCTAATTACCAACATTTCAAGTGCTAGTGGCAAGTGCAGATTACAGAACATATCCATCACCTCATGCGGCTCCACACGGTAGAGCATCACTCTAGCCCTGGGAACAGACATACGCGCTCTCTCACCTCAACAACTCATCCTACGGACATGGTTGCTATAGATGTTAGCTCTATTAAGCTAACCTGCACGTTTCTACAGAAGCTGTATTAAAATGGCAATGTCTCAATTTTGTCAAATTAGAATTTAAAAGGTGATAAAGGTGTTAGATCATACTTATTTTTCAACTACTCATTTCTTTGTAACTATCAGAAAAGAAGCCTGTCATTCACAACCGAGAGTCAGTTAAGTCATAAGGACCAAGTAAATGGTTATTAACCAGCATTAATTTCTTATAATAACTCTAAAAATGGAAAATGCCATTGTGTTTTGCTTAAAATTAAAACTTAATTCTGAAGGTTTTTAAAATAACCCTTCCAGAATATTGGTAGTATGATGCAGTGATTAAGAACAGCTACTTTACAGAGTTCAAAAAATCCACAATCTAATGCTAGCTTTGTTATTTACTCATTGCTCCACGCAAATAAGCTCGTCTGCAAAATGAAACTTTGTCTGAAGTTCTAAAAAATGATAAGTATGTAAAGTGCCTAGAACAATGCCTGACCCCATACAAGTGACTAATAAATGGAATCAAAACATTGCTACCACATGCTAACTACTCAATAAATATTTGACGATCAGTTGAATACGAAGCACTAATGCTGAGCATATGAAACTGAAAGGAGTAGTTATTTGTCTTATAATTCTCTATAACTAGAAGAAAGTGAAGTTTCTTTCCTATAACTCTAACATAAAAAAAAATAGATACTGAAAACACTGGATTTATAGGTTTGAGGCTTCTTTTTATTTTCCCCTCTGTAAGTTAAAATATATAGCTATAAATAGAGATCATCGTTTCCTGTATAGAGAAAAACTAGCTTGCAATCTGATAAATTTCTTTCTTGGTGGAATAATTTGTATTTCTTCCAGAAAAAGAGAAGCAAAACGTAACACACCACTTTAAAAAAAAAAAAAAAGCATGCAATGGGGCGCCTGGGTGGCTCCAGTCCGGTGAGTGTCCAACTCTTGATTTCACCTCAGGTCACGATCTCAGAGTTTGTGAGTCTGAGCCCCACACTGGGCTCTGTGCTGAGAGTTTGAACTCTGATTAGAATTCTGTCTCTCCCTCTCTTTCTCTCATTCCCCTGCTCTTTCTCTCTCTCTCAAAAAAATAAAGTGTAAAAACTTTTCAAAAGTGCATGCATTTAGAAAAGTTTTAGTCTTGGGATGCCTGGGTGGCTCAGTCAGTTGACCATCCAACATGGCTCAGGTCATGATCTCGAAGTTTGTGGACTCAAGCCCGTCATCCAGCTCTGTGCTGACAGCTCAGAGCCTGGAGCTGCTTTGGATTCTATGTCCTCTCTCTCTGCCCCTCCCCTGCTCATGCTCTGTCTCTCTCTTTCTCTCTCAAAAATATTTAAAAATTTTTTATTTTATTTTGAGAGAGAGAGAGAAACAGAGTGTGAGCAGGTAAAGGGCAGAGAAAAAGGGAGACATAGATTCTGAAGCAGGTTCCAGGCTCCAAGCTGTCAGCACAGAGCCTGATGGGGGGTCGAACCCACAAACCATGAGATCATGACCTGAGCCAAAGTCAGACACTTAACCAACTGAACCACCCAGGTGTCCCCCATATCCTCCAGTTTTTCAATCTTCAAAATTTTTAGAGGAAAACTGTCCCACATTTGTTATGATCCCCACACCAATATCTTCTATCCTACACTCAAAAGTAATGAGACCAGAGGTACAGGAGAAATTTTATGATTAATAATATTCATAAATGGCCCTGAAATTTAAGTACAATTTTGCATAAAGGAATATTTTTCTCAACACTATACAGCAAAACGTTAAAAGGAGACCATGTTTTACATACGATTATGCAGCCTCAAGAGATCACGGAATAGAAGGTCTTACAGCATCATGCAAAATAAAAGAGCCTGACACCCTCAGTCTGGAGCCTGGAGACACACCAACACCAAGGCCAAGGTGGAGCACGAACTCACGACCTTCGTCCCGCTCGTTGGACTCCCCAGTGCTCCGCGCTGTCTACAGTGACTGCTCCACAAATGGAGACTCCAAATATGTTTGCTCTTACCAAAAACTTAAAAAAAAAAATAAATAACACCGTCTACATTATTGCATATGCTTCTGCATTTTAGAGTGAAAATCACAAAAAGAAATGAAAATAATAATTGTAACTCAGATTTTCAAAACTGAAAAATCAGTTGAGGTATATTCTCAAATACCCAAAACAAAAATTTTTTTTTCAAAACACATTTTAAATCTAACTTACTTCTCTTTGAGTTCTGATACTTTCTGGCCAACAGAATTTAGAAGTTCCTCTAGTTTCCTTTTTCTGTCTTCAGTTTTCTTCAAATTTCTAAAACAAATCAATTTTATAAAATTTATTTGATTTTACAATTGACAATAGCAGAAATAACACCTTTATACCCCTTCTAAAGCCCTACCAAAATGAAACCAAAGGGAATAAAAAAAAGATATACAGATGAAGAGCATGAAAGAGAAAAGTATTGCAGTGGAATAGTTTCAATATATAAAGTGTGAAGACCCATCCAGAGACATGACTTGCCTCCTCCCGTCAGAAACACCCACCGTATCTGGGAGGTTACCCTCGGACAACCGGGACACGCTGCTACACTCTCCGGGGCAGCTGTGCTTTGCACAATCAAACACAGACTGCAAGGGGTCACACCCCCAGCGTATCAGATTCTGTGAAGTCTGGGAGCTCAAAAATGTACACTCTTCACAAGTTTCTAGGAGACATGGATGCTACTAGTGCAGGGACCACACTTTGACAACTACTAACATAGAATAAGGCCTTCAAAATTGTGACACTAAGCCACTTCTCCCCCAGTATTATGAAACCAGCCCAATTACTGACAGGACAGAACAGCAGAACACAGATAATTTTAGACATGCAAGACCGCAAAACAGTTTTTAGCCAATATACCCTTTCTAAAGTGCAGAATGTGTCCTAGAAAAATGAAGGACTAAACTAAGAAAGACAAGGACCCCTAACAAGAGAACACTATCAGAAAAGAGATCAAAAGAAACAGCCAGAATCACAGTGAAGAGAGGTCTCCACAAGTGGGAGCAGCCGGGGGAAGAACTGGTCCATGAGGGACAGGGGGACAAAAGACTCCAGAAGAGATAAAACTAAGAAAAAATATGTAAAACACATAGATTCCAAAAATGTTTGAGGGTCTGAGATAAAGATTGTGGATAAATACGTGATATGAAACAGAAAAAAAAACAATTTAAAAAAGAAGAAACTATTAAGAACAAAAGATGTATAAGAAAGGAACTATACCCATAAAATATGATATGTCTCAGCTGTGAAAAATATTTATATACACAAAACAACATAAACATTTAACATTATTAATTAAACAAAAATCCGTGGCACACTAACACAAAAGGTTAACATAATTATACTAAGAAAATTAAGATGTTCAAACTGCTACAATTCTCCTGGTACAGAAAAATAGATGATATCAAAAACTCATCATTCAAGAACATAACATGTCTCTTAATTCTGATTTAGAACAAATGCTAGGGGCGCCTGGGTGGCTCAGTCGGTTAAGCCTCCGACTTCGGCTCAGGTCAGATCTCACGTTCGTGGGTTCGAGCCCCGTGTCAGGCTCTGTGCTGACAGCTCAGAGCCTGGAGCCTGCTTCTGGTTCTGTGTCTCCTTCTCTCTCTGCCCCTCCCCCTCTCATGCTCTGTCTCTCTCTGTGTCAAAAATAAATAAAACATTAAAAAAAAATTTAGAACAAATGCTAGCATTTGACAAAATACAGCATCCTTTCTTGATTAAAAAAAAAACCCTCAAGAAAGTAGGGTTTTATCAAGATCATAAAAGCCATACACGAAAGACTCAACCACTAATATCATCCTCAATGGGAAAAAACTGAGAGCTTTCCTCCTAATGTCTGGAACAAGACAGGGATGTCCACTCTCGCCGCTGTTATTCAACATACTATTGGACGTCTGAGCCTCAGCAATCAGACAACACAAAGGAATAAAAGGCATCCATATTGGCCAGGAGGAGGTCAAACTTTCACTCTTCACAGATGACATGATACTCTATCTGAAAAACCCAAAAAACCCTACCAAAAAACTACTAGAACTGATTCATGAAATTAGCAAAGTCACAGGATATAAAATCAATGAACAGAAATCAGTTGCATTCCTATACACCAACAATGAAGCAACAGAAAAAGGAATCAAGGAACCTATCCCATTCACAACTGCACTGAAAACCATAAAATACCTAGGAATAAACCTAATCAAAGAGGTGAAAAATCTATACACCGAAAACTATAGAAAGCTTATGAAAGAAATTGAAGAAGACACACAATAATGGAAAAATATTCCATGTTTCTGGATAGGAAGAATACTGTTAAAATGTTAATATTACCCAAAGCAATCCCTATCAAAATAGCACCAGCATTCTTCACAGAGCTGTAACAAACAATCCTAAAAATTTGTATAAACGAGAAAAGACCATGAATAGCAAAAGTAATGTTGAAAATGAAAACCAAAGCAGTAGGCATTACAATCCCAGACTTCAAGCTGTATTACAAAGCTGTAATCATCAAGACAGTATGGTGCTGGCACAAAAACAGACACTCAGATCAATGGAACACAATAGAGAACTCACAAACATTAAGGCCAACTAATCATTGACACTGGAAAGAATATCCGATGGAAAAAAGACAGTCTCTTCGGCAAATGGTATTGGGAAAACTGGACAGAGATATGCAGAAGAATGAACTTGAATCACTTTCTTACACCATACACAAAATCTCAAAATGGATGTAACACCTAAATGTAAGACAGGAAGCCATCAGAATTCTAAAGGAGAAAGCAGGCAAAAACCTCTTTGACCTCAGCAAGAGCAACTTCTTACATCTCCGGAGGCAAGAGAAACAAAAGCAAAAATGGAACTATTGGAACCTCATTAAAATAAAAAGCTTCTGCACAGCGAAGGAAACAATTAGCAAAACTATAAGGCAACCTATGGAATGGGAGAAGATATTTGCAAATGACATATCAAATAAAGGGTTAGGATCTAAAATCTATAGGGAACTTATCAAACTCAACACCCAAAAAACAATCCAGTGAAGAAATAGACAAAAGACATGAAGAGACACTTCTCCAAAGAAGACATCCAGATGGCCAACAGACACATGAAATGATGCTCAACATCACTGTCAGAAAAACACAAATCAAAACCACAAAGAGATACCACCTCACACCTGTCAGAATGGCTAACGTTAACAATTCAGTAAACAGATGTTGGCAAGGATGCGGAGACAGAGGATCTCTTTGGCACTGCTGGTGGAAATGCAAACTGGTGCAGCCACTCTGGAAAACAGTATGTAGGTTCCTCAAAAAATTAAAAATTGAAGTGCCCTATGACCCTGCAATTGCACTACTAGGTATTTATCCAAGGGATACAGATATGCTGTCTCAAAGGGGCATGTGTACCCCAATGTTTATAGCAGCACTATCAACAATAGCCAAAGTATGGAAAGAGTTCAAATGCCCATTGATGGATGGATAAAGAAGATGTGGTGTATATATGTACAATGGAGTATTACTCCGCAATCAAAAAGAATGAAATCTTGCCATTTGCAACTATGTGGATGGGACTAGAAGGTATTATGCTAAATGAAATTAGTTAGAAAAAGACAAGTATCACAGGACTTCACTCATATGAGGAATTTAAGATACAAAACAGATGCACATAAGGGAAGGAAAGCAAAAATAATAAAAAAAAAAAAAGAGGGGGCCAAAACATAAAAGAGACTCTTAAATATGTAGAACAAACAGAGGGTTCCTGGAGAGGTTGTGGGAGGGGGGATGGACTAAATGGGTGAGGGGCTTAAGGAATCTACTCCTGAAAGCACTGTAGCATAACATAACTTGGCTGTAAATTAAAAAATAAATAAGTTTAAACCAAAAAAATGCTGATATAGGAACAAGAGCCAATTAAAATTTTAAGCCCCATAGTAAATGGTTAAATTGTCCCCCTATCCACACAGAGCATGTTCTGAACAATACATATGACACAATTCCTAGAACTTAGAAGAAGAAAACAAAAAGCCCTGAATTTCCAAAACCTACTTCTTGTATGTTAGTATTACTCCTTCACAAACCCGAGCTCTCTGCAGGAGAACCTCTCCCAACAACACACAAGGGAGAGAGAACAAGGGAGTGGGTCCTGCCCTCCATCCGCCTCTAACTGCATTCTTTTGGCCTTTTTAATATTTAATTTTATTTATTGACCCATGTTATATGTTTTAATGTTGTCAGCTGCTTTTTTAGATGTAAACAAGAAATGAAACGTAAATATATCTGAATAATTAAGGCATTAAACTGATGTAAATAAACATGAAACTTCCATATATCTTATACTTCACTTACAATTCTAATCCTGCTTGTTCGGCTTCCAGAGGCTGAATCCGCTCCAAGACGTGGGAATACTGGACGTTTGCTTTAACCCACGCGGCCAAAGGTGCCGCTGCAGTGCTGGCACGCTTAGCGTTCTGAAAAAGCCATCACGAGTTATCCCGTGCCCAGATTTAATTTCAGATAAAAGCAAAGTTAATTCTAGTCTATTGTATTTAGGCATTTATTTAATCATGTATCCCTCAAAATGAAGTTTTTGGTTTATAGCTAAAATAACAGTAAATTGTTAATTTCATTAAGATAATCTTGGGGTGCCTGGGTGGCTCAGTTGGTTGAGTGTCCGGCTTCAGCTCAGGTCATGATCTCACGGTTCATGGGTTCGAACCCCGCATCAGGCTCTGTGCTGACAGCTAGCTCAGCGCCTGGAGCCTGCTTCAGATTCTGTACCTGCCTCTCTCTGTGACCCTCCCCTGCTCACGCTGTCTCTGTCTCTCAAAAATAAATAAAAAACATTTAAAAAATTAAGATAATCTTGAATTTTTGCTTCAGGATTAGTGATTATGAACCACATAAATGTTAAATGTTATTTTACTGACAAAAGTGTTCCATTAGCCACACTTATAATAAATATATGTCTGTCTACAGTGATGTTCAAGCATCAATTCTTCTCCTCCTGTACACGGGACACATCTTTATTAGATAAAAGCAGTTCAGAAACCCTGTGACAAGTGCCAGAGACGATGCACATCATACTCTGAATAAGAGATATAAAAAATACCAGAATCATGTAATTGAACTTATTTGCTGAAAACAGATGCAAGAATCCTAAGAGAGATACCTGTTCTTATGTAACACACACAGAGGAAGAAAGCAAAACAGAGCAGGCAAGGTGGAAGCTAAGAAATGACACGCTGAGAATTTACAAATTTAGACTTAACTGTACTCTCGAGAGTACGTGCGCCCCAGACCCAACCTGGATTCCAGCCCACCCATCGGTAAATGCTTCTGACACATAACACCTGCAGCTTATTTTTTTAGCTTGCATTTTTCAGGCAATGTAAATAAACGTTAACTCAAAGTTATCACCTTTTAATAAGCAGGATGTTATACAGTATAGAATGGGAATTGGTGGCGTAACTGTTAGAAATTACCTTTGAATCAAAAGATCCTTTATTTTTATGAAGAAGTTCTTCAACACTCTCTCTTATTTCCCTTGGAATATTTCGTGCATCGAAAGTTGCGATGTCTTCTCTCACACCTCTTTTTGCAAGGAAACTAAAATTACAGCATATTACTTCAAGCGAGGCTAAATAAAATTTGCAATTTCTGATGAAAATATCAATTTCACAAAATGGTGTATGCAATACTTTTAGTCTATTTGTTATCAAACAACAGGGTATTAAAGGATCCCGGCTTCTAATGCACGGTCCGTCCTTTTTATAGACAACAAGGTCTATCACAGCCTTCCACATGTTCTGTGAAATAAAGGCAGCACAGTCCTTCCTTTTTACCCACGTCGCTTTCCATGAACTGCCAGGTATGTGCACTTCTAGATGTCAGAAAATGGCCCGACTCCTTTCTAAGAAAGGTATTTTCAGGTGTTCCCTCGCCCACATTCCCTTCCCATCTCTAGACAGGAGCGGACGCTACCGTCAACCTCCATCCTACCACGGCCCCACACCTGGGAACAAAGCACAGCACCAGCGCCGCGACGTGAGCCCCAAAGCCACCCAGCTGCAAATTCAGTCGTGACGCAGCCTCTTCTCTTCCTGCTCACGTGTGTACCGCTCCATGGCTCCCGCCCTCGCTTTCCTGCTGTCTGACTCTGACCATAGTGCCTGTATTTTCTTCATCAGTGAATCACAGTGAACACAGTGCTCTGTACTGGGTGAGGGCCAAATAAATGACCCTATTTACTGAGATGTTCAAGATTTTCAAGCATTCTTTTTTCTCTCTGGACACTTGTAACACTCTCTTATTATGGAAAAACGAAAATATGGATGTCGATATATGATTATATAAAGTACCTTGAAATATGATGGCAAAGTGTATAACTAGGTAATTAATTAAAGAGTTTGAAAAACAATATAAGAAATATTTAAAAATATGAAGGAGGGGTGCCTGCCTGGCTCAGTCAGTACAGCAACCCCCTGGATTGTGGGGCTGTGGGTTCAAGCCCCACACTGGGTATAGAGATTACTTAAAAATAAAACCTTTAAAACTAAATAATACCTACATACATAAAAAATAACGTGTATATCATTGGTGAAGTAACATTTTTCACAAATTCAAAAACTTACCTTTTCATGCTCACCCAAGATGTATCGAAGATACCCATCAGCCTTAAAACGCCCTCAAGAATGTCTCTGATGACATCAGGTGGCATGCGCAGGGAGCGAATTTCCGAAAGAGATTCTGGCTTGATGTTTCCAACTGCTAGTTTAGCTTCATTGACTAGGGGCTAAAAAGACAAAGGGCATTATTACTTAAAAAAAATACATATAAAAATCATTACCTCTTTACAAATATTATTTGTCATTTTATTAAAAATAACTCTAAGGGTGCCTCGGTGGCTCAACCAGTGACGCGTCTGACTTTGGCTCAGGTCATGATCTCAGGGTTGCTGAGTTTGAACCCCATGTCGGGCTCTGTGCTGACAGCTCAGAGCCTGGAGCCTGCCTTGGATTCTATGTCTCTTTGCTCACACTCTCTCTCTCAAAAATAAATACATGTTAAAAAATTTTTTTTTAAATAACTCTAGTTACTAATACCCTTTTTCTTCAAATATCAAGATGCTTTAAAACATACAAGATATGAAATCTTAAAGTTCTTACCACCATAACTGCAACAGTCTAATTTAGAAAATGCAGTACCTTTCAAGACAATTTGCCATTTTCTTTTTTCTTCCTCCAAATTTTATTTAAATTTAGTTAACACTGAGTACAAACTGGTTTCAGATGTAGAACCCAGCGATTCATCCTTCACGTACAACACCCAGTGCTCTTCCCAGCTGGTGGTCTCCTTAATGCCCATACCCCACCTGCCGCCTGCCATCAACAAGAGTCTCCTGTGGCTTGTGTCCCTCTCTGTTCCCCCTTTTCCATATGTTCATCTGTTTTGTTCCTATGTTCCACATGAGTGAAATCATATGGCACTGGTCTTTCTCTGACTTATTTGACTTAGCCTAATACCCTCTAGGTCCAACCACGTCCCTGCAAATGGACCATTTGCCATTTTCAAGAGGCTTCTTATAAAACAAGCTGGCTAACCTTTGTGAAGAACCAAAAAAAAAAAAAAAAAAAAAAAGCGCTTAAGAGTTTGACTTGATTTCCCTACAATGCATTTTTCTTCTCAAAAATCAAAGAACATGGCTCATGAAAAACAAAGATGGTTTTTGAAGACCACTGGTTCATTCACTTACTTTTCCTGGTGGACCCTCCTTCCTGCTTCTCTTCTACAAGTAATATCCTGATTGAAAGCCACATTTGGCAATACTGTTAGAAAATAACTCAACAAACAATGTTTGATCTCCTAGACACAACTGGTAGTCAAAAATGGCTCTTACAATATGTCGGGCTTTTTTTTTTTTTTCATGTTTATTTTTACTTTGGAGAGAGACAGCGCGAGCAAGAGAGAGGAAGGGGGAAGGGCAGAGAGTGAGAATCCCAAGGAGCCTCTGCGCTGCCAGCACAGAGCTGGACGCACGGTTTGAACCAATAAACCGTGAGATTATGACCTGAGCCGAAGTCAGACCCCAAATGACAGAGCCACCCAGGTGCCCCACAATGTCTCCTTACCTGTACTTCTTTTAATTCATCATCAATTTTGTTTTTTCTTTCTTCAATTTTAACAACTTCTTCTGCTATTTTGTGCTTCAGTCTTTCAAGTTCTGTCTTTTGCTCACTAGCATCCTATAGAAATATTTACATGGCATTCCAATTAATTTTAAGGCACTCAATATTTAAAAGCATAGTATCAAAAATAGGTTATTTTAATATAACTTTTTCTATTAAATACTTTTGTAGTATTAACTGATGTAACAGTTTTTTAAATGCCTGGGAAACCAAAGATTTAATTTACTGTATATTTACTATTAGGAAGTTTCTCTGCTTTATTTTATTTTTTCTGAATAGCAAAGCAGTAAGAACTATTTATATAGAAATCAACTTAGAATTGCATAATTTAGAAAATTATCATAATACACATTTAACATTTGCAATAAATACCCCAGAGAAGTTAGTACAATTATGCTCATTTTATAAATAAACTAAAAATACAGTCTTCTATAATTCTAACAATAAAGGCTAACAACTCTTAGGGACTAATTACAATATATTGCAAGTTTGTGTTTCTACACTTTTAGACAAAAATTAATTGAAATCATGACAACATGATGGAAAGTAATCAACAAAAATTAGTACAGAATCAAAGAACATTAAGTTATGAGCTCTTTGTTCCCAAATGCAAATATCAAGGGTCTCACATATATAAAAATGCTAGAAATCATTGTGAATGTCTGTATTTTGTTTATCTGTACTAACTGAAAATCCAAAGAGGAATTTCATCAAGAAACCTTTCAGGATGACTCACCTCAAAGGTTCTCAACCTGTTTACAATCACAACGAATGTCCCGTGTTCTTTTGCCAAATGTATTGAAATAATCTGGGTGCAACCGAGGCACAGAACTATTTAGAGACTTGTCACACAGCTCCAATCTAGGGCCCAAACAGAGCCTGGCGGAGGAGCAGACTCTTGCTTTCCAGGCGGCCTGTCCCCGCAGGTGTCTTCCACACCAGTGCAGGTGGACGTGCCCACGGGCCCCACGCCTCCCTACCTGCACATGTCACCACCGCTGCCCGCAGGAAGCTGTTCTCTCCACCTCCATTTAACAGCCTTCAAAGGTCCAGCTCATGCATTGCTTCTGTTATTAACCTACTCTACCAACTGGAGGTTCTCCCTATTCTGAGATTTTATAGCATTTATTTCGTATTTTTTGGTCACAAATCTAGAGTTTCAAGCTTTGGAAATTATAGTTTGATCCTTAAGCTATCTGTGCAGACTACACCTCTTTATAACAGAAATGTCTGCTATTTAAAATTAAGCACAATGATCACCTTATGAGATGGACAGTCCCTGCTAGGCAACACAATGAGCGGCGGTCTGGGAAAGCCTCGGCTGGGAGCGGCCTGGCCAGAGCAGAGGCGTGCGGCCAGCACACCCTCTCCAGCCCGCCCACCCGTCTGGGAGCCGAAGGGCGCGCAGTGCTGACTACGCGCCTCTCATCAACACACAGTTACCAACACTATTATCCTCTACGGGGCTTTCACGTTTTTAATATTCCAAGTTACTCTATAAAGGTAAGTATTTGACAGATTTTTTTTTAACAATAAAAATGGCTGGCTGCTTTACAGCCCTGCATTGGGATCCACACTATCTGTTATTAATTTGGTCCCAAAATACCCTGAGAAAAAAATTATGCTAAAGTTTTACAGTATGAAAATTACATTTGAGTTTCCTACTATATTACTTACCAGGTCAGGTACTCAATACAATTATCTTGGAAACACTGAATGTGTACATAACCATCACATTTCTGGAAATGTTACTTTCTTTGAGAATGTCCACAAGCACCAGGGCTGGTCCTAACTGGACCACTCGGGACTGAGGCTCACTCCCCCACAGCCCAGCCCACCCTCAGATCTCCAGTGAGGATGGGCACATATATGAGGAAATCTTTTGGGGCACCTGTGTGGCTCTGTCATTTACGTGTCTGCTCTTGATTTCAGCTCGGGTCATGATCCCAGGGTCATGGGGTGGAGCCCTGCATCGCGATCCACACTATCAAAGTGGAGCCTGCTTGGGATTCTCTCTCCCTCTGTCTCTCAAAATAAACAAACAAACATTAAAAATAAGAGAAGAAGAAGAAAACTTTTTTCAGAGTAAGAATAAAACAGTCAAGTGGGATAAAGGCAGTAAGATATTTGGGAAACAGAAGGTCTCTTCAAATATCCTCTGAGAGCTAAGCGGAGGCAAATCAACAATGACACAAACCAACAAGAAAGGACACTTCCACAAGCAGACATCCAGAGGCTAAAAAAAATCTCCCGAGAAATAATATCATAACAGAAATGAAAAACTAATAGGACAATTAGAAAATTGAAGTTAAATTGAAGGACAATTAGCTATTGAAGTTAATGTAACTAAGAGACATTAGATGTGCAGTGAGGCTGCTAGTCACCAACATGAAGATGGAGAAACATACATGAGACATAATCAAGGAGGTAAACTAACAATTTAGTGATTCATTAAAGGTAGGGACTGAGAGAACACAAGTCCAATATAATTTCTCAGTCCTATCTTCAATAATTAGTTATAATGGCAATAAGACAAAAAGTAACAGACGTTGGTGAAGATGCAGAGAAAGAGGCACCCTCCTGCACTGCTGGTGCAAATGCAAACTGGTGCAGCCGCTCTGGTAGACAGTAAGGCGGTTCCTCAAAAATTTTAAATTAGAACTACCCAACGACCCAGCAATTGCACTATTAGGGATTTACCCAAAGGATACAAGGAGTGCTATTTCAAAGAAGACATGTACCCCAATGTTTGTAGTAGCACTACCAACAATAGCCAAAGTATGGAGAGAACTCAAGGTCCATCAATTACTAATGAATGGATAAAGAAGATGTGGTTTATAGCTACAAAGGAATATTACTCAGCCATTATGCTAATGAGACTAGTAGGAAGATGCATCTAGTAGAATACTGGATGTTTAGTCTGGATCCCAGATGAAGGATGAAAACGATGAATTTGGTGATACAGAGCACCAGTTTCAGTACAGAGTCGACAGGAAAGAGGCAAAGGCAGGAGCGCCCTGAGAAGGCATATAGACACAACTACGACCTGGGCAAAGAAGAATTTCAAAGAAATAGCCTCCAAAAGGTTCGATCTTCAAGAAAGGTTCAACAAAGGCAATGGCAAAAAGGGGATACCATCAAAATGTAATCATGAGAGTATAAATAAAATTAATAAAGACTTATTTCGTAAATACTGAGAGTATTAAAGGCAGGAGAAAAAAGTCCTTGAAGCCTGGGGAGATAACTTTAAGAAAAATAAAAGGAAATTATCAACTTAACTAGCAGAAGGTAAACAAAATTGTTTATAGACAAATCTACACCAACTTAAAATGTTTATATTTGCATATTTATAGAGTTTTGTTTGTATTTGTATAATTATAGGGTTTAGATAAATTAGCATTCAGTGAATTGAAAAAATATTGTTACGATTTTAAAATAACAGGGACAACAGGATGTCTGGGTGGCTCAATCGGTTGAGCATCTGACCTTGGCTCAGGTCATGATCTCACAGTTCGTGGGTTCGAGCCACACATCAGACTTTGTGCTGACAGCTCAGAGCCTGGAGCCTATCTTCAGATTCTGTCTCTCCCTCTCTCTCTGTCCCTCCCCTGCTCACACTGTCTCTCTCCTAAAAAATAAATAAAAACCATAAAAGAATTTTTAATAAAAATAAATAAAACTTAAAAAAATAAAATGGGAAATGACCACGCTCTTTCCAAAAAGCTCAGTGTTTAATACCATCAGTCTGACTCGACGCACGAGAAGTATTTTTTAAGTCCATATCAGGAAATGTGATTTCTCACAGCAGCAATCCAGCAGAAGTGGCCTCCCTCCCGCCTGCACCTCTGCGCCCGGATAATGTTACCTGCATCGACACTGTGATCTCCTGCAGAGCACTGTCTGCTTCGTCTTGCTTTGTCTTCAGTAACACACTTTGCTCTCCGGCTTTTCTGTTCAGTTCATCCACAAGAGCTTTAGCTTCATTCAGTTTAGACACACCAGCCTGCACCGATAAAATATGCACTGGGAGACTATCAATAAAATATGGACTGGCAGCATTAAAAAAAGGTATTATATACACACAGTAAATAAAACCTATAAGAAACCATCAAGAAAAAATGTGTGTACACATCTAACACTTATAAGTGGACTTAGGTTTTTCCTTACTGCCAGTTACAAAGACCTATTCAACTATATACCCCATAAGATGTAGTAAAAGACTCCACAGAGGCATTAAAAGAAAACAACACAGATTTTATAGTATCAGAGGAAACCTGAACAGATCAACACATATTTGGTATCTTGAAGACCAAGATTTTTACCCACTGCATTCTGAGAGAGGAAACAGAAAGCAAGGAAAAACTCTGTAAACCTTCTCCATTGTTCAGTCTCAGCGACTGGGGAAAAGGACTCAAGAACTAGTCTTGTCATCCTAGACATTGTCTGGTTCTGTCTGTCCAGTCGCTACCTTTCCAAAAGAGGCTGCCTCACAGAGGGCTCCGGCAGGCTATCAATCACAGTGCCTCACCTAGCCTTGGGGAGGAGATTTGAGCCTGGGCAGGGGTTCTGGCACCCCTCCCACCGCCCGTGAATAATGAAGGAGTGGACATGAAACAAATGCCTGCTCTTCTATATAGGAGTTGGATTTTTGTCACCTAACAAAAGACAAGATTTGGGGAGATAGCAATAGTAAAAAGGAAAATAACCAATATTTACTGAGCACCCAACACAGAGGACAGTATCAGGCTGGTTCTTTGCAGATGTATTTTATCTAATGCACTCACATACAACTGACCCAAGTAAGTTACAGGTCAACAAGTTTAAGTAATTTGCCCACAACACCACAGAGAACTAAATCAGGACAATGACCTTTAAAGCTAGAGGCTTGTTATGAATGAAAGTCAATCATTACAAAGAGGGATAAAGATAACTTTTTGTCAATTATGATGGATCCTAGTTTATTACACTAACAGAGACTTTGGAAAGGAAATGCTCTAAGACAACTTCCAAGGCTGGCATTTTAATGTCACATTTAAGTTGAGGCCCTATAATTACAGAAATACAGAATGCAAACTGTTCAGAATGTACTAAGTGACATAGATAAAAATATTACTTTAGAAGGTATAATTTTAAAGGTTACTATAAAGCTTACTCTCCATGTTTTAATAGACATTTCTGAATTTCTAAAAATGCTTTCATGTTAGAGATATTTTAAAGATCACCATAAACTATCAAAAGCACATAAATGCCATCCAGTGGGAAAAAAAGTAATAATTACTAAATCTAACAATTACCAAACCATTCCTGTACCTAGTGAAAACTCCAGGTCGTTGGGATTGTTGTAAGGCATGTAATACAGTACAGTACTTCTTTACACTAAACGTGTGTCAGGACAAAGGACTGTGAAATAATCCTTATTCCCTGTATACAGATTAAATGATTTGATGTAAAACTACTGTACCTGCAAATGACTTTGTCTTTTTAATAATTGCTTTTTCTTGCTGCTGCTAATGGCAGAATACACACGTAAAAAAGTCATATATCGGCTTGGTGTAGCACCATATGCTTTACAAGATTCATGGATTAATAAAAATGACTTTAGAAAATCGGGATCAACTGGAAAGAGAAAACAAATTCAAGAACAATGTGAACGGCATTTATTTCAAACACGTATCTCCACCCTCATTACTCTAAGTGGGAGATACCGTCTGTCTTCAAGGTACACACGCGTTCCCCGGCACCCATTCACTAGTCAAACTCATAGTTCCCTGCAGATTTGAATTACGTAATTTCAGTGGTCTCTGCCCTTCCACTGTTATATATTTCCTCTGAACACTTTTATTACTGCAAGAAAGGTAAGTCTGCTGTCATAACATAAATTAGTTACAACTACATGACATGTAGTCCAGAAGCACAATAAAAGCTGCTTGGATGGAAAAGAGCGATCAAACCAAGTAACGGGTATCCACTGTCACCTGACACAGGGACAAACAGGACTTCGGAAGCCAGAAAACGGAGAATAAGTCCCCACTAGATACAGCACGCTCAACACTCTACACCATGGTCCTCGGCTTCCTTCCATGTTCTCTGCGTCGGGTAATAAAGTCCACTTCTAATCAACGTTGAAGCCAGGACCCTTCCTGGCATGCCACAGCCAGGGCAGACCCAGCCCCCCCAGAGCATGGCCTGGTGCCCCAGGTCAGCTCCTTCCTCTTAGGTGATTGCAGGGGCCCCTCTGCAGGGCTCTCTATCTGCCTGCAGGTCCTCCCCACACTGACCTATTTCCCAGAAACTAAAGAAAGGCATGGACCCAGAAACTTCTTTTCTGAAACAAGACTCCAGTTACATCTCTGCTAAAATCTCTCAATTACCCCACATCACCCACAGGGTAGAAGCAAAATTCCTCGTTCCCTCCTCCTCTGGTTCTCTACAACCCACACATCCCTGCTCCAGCCAGGGGGCTGCTTGCAGATCTGGTCAAGTGCCTGTCGTATGTCTGACGCTACTGTCTCTAACCACACTGCACTGCGACGAACTGCCGGTGCCCGCCTGCTGTACCAGCTGCCAGTAAGAGGCCTCATCCTCAGGCACCCTTCCCGTAAACTCCATCATCTGTCTCACTGCAGCGGAGTTTACGGGTATAACAGAACATAATGCTTGCTAGTTTTCACTCCACCATGAGCTCCTAAGTCACCTCTGGTACCCAGCCCAGGACCTAATGTAAACCAAGTTCGGTAACCGTGACTAGATGCTTAGATAAATAAATCAACGAATGTGCTATATTTTTAAAAAAACCACATTCAAAATTATTTTGGAGCTGACAAAAATAATGAGAGTATAATTAAGAAAATATTATGTCCATACTCAAAGATACCATAAAACTTTCTCATGTATGAGCTGAGTGCTAGGACATATTGAATGGAAAGTGAAAACTCAGGAAAAACCTTGCCCACCAGCCAAAGACCCTGTAATAGTGGAGGCAGAACATCCGACTATTTGGGTCAAAGATATAACTGTTTTAATGTCTTAACTGTAAACAACAGATGGTGTGCGAGGTCCTACAGAAAAAGACATAAACATGAATTTAAAAATATAGAAAGCTTCAAGGATCAGTTTTCATTAAAAGAAACCTAACTTTGTTACTTCAGCAGTATTCAAATTTATAATCACTGTAAATTTTTAATGAAGTTATAACATTAGAGAATGCAATTATTTCACAAATAAAAACCAAAGTCAATTTCATCAAAAGAGTACCTGAGGTCTTTTTCTTTTCTTCTTTCCTTTTTTTGTCCCCATATTTTTCTTCACCATCTGTTTCACTGAGTAACATTTCAGGTATCTAAAACAGGAAGGGCATTTCTTCAAACCTCAACTCAGTATGAAAAAGTTTAAATAAATCCGATATCAGAGGTTAAAAATAAAAATTCTTTTCTCCTAGGTTTCATACCAATTCAGAGAAATAATACAGCCATCATCAGAAGACACTGTTTTCTAGACCTTTGAAACATGTCAACCATGGACTGCAAATTAATGACAACATCTCACTTGAAAACTTATTAGAGTCTAAGAAATGAAGGAAATCACAATTTGGATTAAATTAGCAACTAGTCACAAATACCCATTAACATCACACATCAATAACAAAATGCTTTTCCTGGCTTCATGGCATAAAGGAACAGTAAGGATTCTGAGCTCTCCTAAGAACTAAAAGCAAATGAAAATCATTCCACAGGTGGTAATTAACAAATTCATGATAATCCTAAATACTAATCTGTTGTCAAGCTACTGCTGTTTTTGCCATTGTTACAAATAGGAAAGTCACACTTCATAAACAGATCATTATTACAGGACATATGATAATCTAGTAAGAATAGTAATTTAAAATATCCAAAAACAAAAGCAAAGAACTCTTAGTTTCCTAAGAAAAAATTTAAAGCAGTAGAACTCTGACATTTTTACAACCGGAAAGCACAGGTATGCAGGTCAAAACACCATTTTCTGAATTTCCCAGACTAAACACAAAGTTAGACAAAAGATCCCATAACCGATGAAGAACTTGAAGGCAGCAGGGTTCCTGACCAGAGAGCAAGGTGTTTTCCTCAAACATCTTCACTGATTTCTGCCAAAACACTTGAGCCTCTGTGAGAATATTTTAAATTTATCCTTCTAAATCAATTGAAATTTGTTTCTTAGGAAACTTGCTTTCTTAAAAGTAGCCTACTCCCTGTGTCAACTAGCGTCGTTGTCATAAAAATCTCACAACATGTACATCTATCAAAACAGCACATTGCACACATTAAATGTATACAATACTTGTCAATTATATCTTAATAAAGCTGGTAGAAAAGAAAGAGTATCCCCCAAACAATGTGCTACTAAGCAAAGTATTCCTACCTGGATGGGCCCACATTTCCCTGGGCCTCCATTTCCCTCTTGGAGATAAGAATGGCACTTTCTAAAAAGCACTGAAAGGGCTTATAACTCTCTAAATTCCTGTTAACCTGTCAACCTCTCAGTTCCTTGAGCTCCTCTCCTGTTATCTTCACCACCTTTTCCTCAGCCCGTTGCTCTCCGTCTCCAATGGTCACATCCTGCGACCTTATCATCAACAGTAACTGAAATCATTCCATAGTGTCACTTGCTGATACCCCACTCATGCCCAGCTCACCCCACCCCATGTGACGTCACTAATCCTCAGGCCCCACCAGGACCTCCCGTCCATTTATTCCAACACCTCTCTACTTGACACCCCCATCTTCCTATCCTGACTCCTCCTCCACTCCCTGGGCCCTCACTTGCTTTGTCATGCTGAGCAGCGAAGCCCCAACCCCAGAGAGATGCAAGAGTGCCCAGCACAGGTGTGAAAGCAAGAGTGCACGCTGAGAGCACCCAGCACAGGTGAGCACACAGCAACACAAGCAAGAGCGCACAAGAGCACGCCCAGTGCAGGTGTGCACACAAGAGCACACACAAGCATGCCCAGCACAGGTGAGCAGAGAATAGCGCACGTGAGAGTGCACACACGAGCACCCAGCACAGGTGTGCAAATAGCGCACTCGAGAGTACACATGAGAGTGCCCGGTGTGGGTGTGCACACAGTAACACACCTGAGCACGCCCAGTGCAGGTGTGCACACAATAGCCACACAACCTCACTGGCTGGCCTCAACAGAACCTGTGCACACCCCTCATGCCAGCCACTGTCACGCCCTGTCCTCTCAGGACACCACAGTCTCTTCCCTCTGCTTTTCCCTCAGCTGCCAGTCTTCCTCCCTTGCACTGAGGAAACAGTCCAGAGAGCTGGACACCACCCCCTGACCCTGCCGCTGACCTGGGCCCAGGCCCCCGCACCCTGCTGCCTCTCCTGTTGTTAAGGTGTCGTGTGCACCCTGCCACCCCCCTCACTTGTGCACCATACCCACATGTCCACCGGCTGGTGCCGCTGCTCAAGCAATGCTTCCCCAGCTTCCGTGGACACTGCCAACAGCATACGAACATGTGACAGCGTGTCCCCACTTCCTTCAGTTACTGATCCATCTCTCTCTCACTCGTGAGAGGTGACCATATTCACCCTCTCCAGGCCTCCTCCTCCCCTTCTGAAACACATTCCATGATGGCTTTTCCACTACCACCGGACGCTGCTGTACGGAGGTCAGCACCACAGTCACTCGCCGCGGCCCCTGCCATCCGTCCCCTTACTCACAGCCCATTGCCCCGCATCTTGGCACAGGAACCTGTGCTTGGCTCCGAACTCTGACGCAGCCCCTCTGTCCCCAGCAGCCCCTTCTCCGCACCCCTGGCGGTGAACCCCCTCACGCCCACTTGTTAGGGGTGAAGAGCCTGAGCTCGGTCCCCCAATCTCTTCCCTGTTGGTCAACACATGTCCCTTGGTGGTATCGTTCATTCTCACAGCTCCAACTGCCACCTCCATGCTGACAATCCCCAGCGTTTCCTCCTGGATGTCTGACCTCCCCCCTTGACACAGACTCCTCCAGCCAAACGCCTTCTCAGCCTTGCAACCTGGACGTCTGACGTCTCCTATCAAGCACATCTGAGACTGAAAACTTCACCTTCTCCTCCCAACATGACCGTCACTGGTCCTTCCAGGGACTTGAGCAAACATGTCTGGAAGTATCCTGGAGTCCTCACTTCTCTACACAGCTGGCAGCAAATCCTGTTGTTTCTACCATTAAACACACCCCAAATCCAACCACTGCTCCCACCTGCACCCCTAAGGCACACATCCTTTTCCCTCACCTGCGGCAGCTTGGTAACCAGTCCGACCCTGCTCCCTACAGTCTACTCTCAACCTCGAAGTCAAGGCAAGCCGTTCAAACATTATTAAAATGGTGCTGCTCACTCATTCCAAGGGAAGATAAAACCCTCAGAAGGGCTTAGAGAGCCCTGTCCTGTGGTCCTCTTACCCCCCCACCTCCTCTCCAACCGCTCTCCCTCTGAATCACTCCCCACATCTCCCTCCTGCTGACCCTCACGATCACCAGGCATGCTCTCATCTCGGGGTCTCCACAGGGCAAGCGTCCTACCAGATACCCCTCCAAACAATGTACATCCCACGAGGGCAGGGGCTGTGTCAGCTTCTTCTCTGCTACAACCCAGTACAGAACAATGGCACCGTGACAGACCCAGTAACCACTACTTACTGGAGCCTCATGTGCATGTGGCCTCCTCAGACTAGAATAATTTTCCTGTCCTATATCCACTTGCTGAAATCCAACCAAAATATGTCATCTGTAAAACTCCATCTATTATCCCAAATCACATTCCTCCCTCTGACTCATGACAGGTAATAGTCTGTACCTCTATTACACAAAAAGAAAGAAAGGAATGATCGAGAATGTAAGTATTATTCAGAGACAACATGAAAATTATGATGGATCAGGCAACACAAGCTTTCCAGGGAAAGATGGCAGTATGCGTTCATACTTTACACACACTCCCCTCCAGACACTGAGCATGGCAATGGTAGATACTTTTTAAAAGATTTAAAATTTGTACTTAAACTCTACTAAAATTATTACTGCAATGTTTTTATTATAAACTGGCCTATAATGGGCTGGTTACTAAAATGAATGCAACTGTTAAAGTACATTAGCTAACTATGCAGTCCTTAACTGAGAACATAATCTTCAACATGACGGTCTCCACTCAGCTCAACTTCCTACAAGAGCATAAAGAGAAGAGAGTGCAAACGTGTTAAGTTCAGGGCCACAATTAAGGCAATATTATAACAAACACCAGAGGGAAGTTGTGAAAATGAGTAACTTCAGAAAGAAAATATGCCTATTTTTCATTTCCATACTTCAGTGTTCAACTTACTCTCCTCATACTGCTGTCTGACCAGTCCTCCATCCACAACACCTGGCATTTCTTATGCAAAGCTGGGTTACTCTCACAGTTTACTATGAAGTTTAAATTCGTAGAATCCATTATCAAGACAATATGCAAGTTTTGCTGAATTCCTAAAAAAGCATAAAAAATAATTATGATGCATATTATAACAATAATTATTGGGGAAACACATATATGACCTACTTTTAGGAGTTTAAAATTTTCTGAAATGAAATCGTAGCTGTTTATTACAAAAAACAAGCTATGTAAAACAGTATTATAGTTATGATCTTTACTTTTGTTAAAAACAATGTGTGTGTATACATGTTAAGAAAAGAGATCCAGAAAGAATTCAGGAAAGAGAAGGGTATATGTGTGTGCGCACACGCGCGCATGTGTTAAGAGATCCAGGAGGAATTCAGGAAAAAGAGAAGCATATACTTGTGCGTGTCTGTCTGTATATGCACACGTGTTAAGAGAATACATTCAGAAGGAATTCAGGGAGAAGCGTATACTTGTGTGTGTGTGTGTGTGTGTGTGCGTGCATGTGTGTGAACACATGTTAAAACAAGAGATCCAGAAAGAATTCAGGAAGAAGGGAACTGTGTGCTTCTGTGTGTGTGTGTGTGTGTGTGTGTGTGTGTGTGTATGTGAGTGAGAGAGAGTGAGAGCGAGCGAGCACGCATGTTAAAACAAGAGATCCAAAAGGAATTCAGAAAAAAGGGAAGTGTATACTTGTGTGTGTGTGTGCATGCGCATGTTAAGAGAAGAAATCCAGAAGAATTCAGGAAGAGAAGCACATACTTGTGTGTGTGTGTGTGTGTGTGTGTGTGTGTTTCCGTGGGTGCATGCACACGTTACGACACAAGATCCAGAAGGCATTCAGGAAAATGGGAAGTGTGTACTTGTGTGTGTGTGTGTGTGTCTGTGTGTGTGTGTGTGTAGAGAAGATCCAAAAGGAATTCAGAAAGAAGAAAAGTGTGTACTTCTGTGTGTATGTGTGTTTGTGTGTGCATGTTAAGAGATCCAAAAGGAATCCAGGAAGCAGAGAAACATATACGTGTGTGTGTGCGTGTGTGTGTGTGTGAGAGAGAGAGTGAGAGAGACAGAGAGAGAGAGAGAGAAAGCTCATGCTCGAGTACGCCCACGTTAAGAGAAAGATTCAGAAGGAATTCAGGAAGAAGTATGTGTGCACATATGAATGCGCATGTTAAGAAATCCAGGAGGAATCCAGGAAGATAAATGTGTACGTGTGTGTGTGTGTGTGTGTGTGTGTGTGTGTGTGCGTGCGCGCGCGCATGCACGCATTTTAAGAGAAAGATCCAGAAGGAATTTAGGAAGAAGAGAAGTGTATACTTGTGTGTGTTTGTGTGTGCACACACACCCCTGTTAAGAGAAAGATCCAGAAGGAATTTAGGAAGGAATGTATATACCATATTGCTATTTTGTATGTTACTTTTCAACAGTGATACTGTATTCTACTTTACAAATTTTCTTTCAAGGATTTTGGTTTCAATAGTCACATGCAAATTGAGGTTTGATTTTCTTTTAGGAGACATATTTTCCCTGTTTCAGTATCAATATCATAAAAAGGGATTTGTACACTTTTCCTTCATTTTCTATGTTCTGAAATTGTTTCAAATAGCATTGGGATGATCTGTTTCTTGGAGATGAGGTAGAATTTCCTTGTAAACTTTACAGAGAGGGAATGGAGGGTAGCTCTCTAACAGCTTCTCTACTTCAATAATAAATTTTCTTTTAGGAAAAAAAGAGATAAATGTAGTAATAATGTCTGGGTGATGTTATCCTTGCTTCTATTTACTTATTCAATTTTAGAGATCTACAGTGCACATAAATCTGATTCTATGATAATAAAAAGTTGTTAAAAATAAAACTAGAGTCTGGCAAAATCTAAATCATTTTCTATGATAGGAGTTCCTAAGCACTAATTTTACAAAACAGAAATAAGGGCAACAAAGTAAATATTCCAAAGAACATTAGAACACTTTTATCCTTCCCTGCTGCTAAAATTGTACTAACATGCTTTTACTAGAGGTAAGCCTTCAGGCTACTTATGTGTTTTCTAAAAGCACTGTAAGAAGGAAAAAAGTACCAAAATACAAAACAGATCCAAGATTTAAGATACCTTGGCAATCTAATTAGAAAACACCCCCAAATTAAATGGTACTTATTTCACATGAACCAGAGTTTGTATTGATTAACTGAACATAATCACTTACTGTATGTGAAGTAATTGAAGACTGGTCCAAAAAAACCATCCTGTGAGGCCTGATCTTTAAGAGGCAACAATAAAGGCTCTAATTCTTCAAGGGTATAAAGTCCAGGAACTTCACCTATGGAATATTGCATTTCTTTTGAATTTTAGCTGCAATACCCTAATCCAAACACATTTTACATCCACAATACTTTATATTTGTGTTAGTCTGCTCCTATTCAAGCTGTTTCCAAAAATACACAACCCTATCACCTTTGTATTACTCACAAACCTGCCCATCGCCTCCATTTGATAAAACTCAAATTCCTAAGCAAGCCGTTCAAGACAGTGGATAATCTAGCCATCTACCTGTCTCTCCAGGTTCTTCTGGTTCTTCTCTATGCCTCCCATTCAAGACCTTGTATTCCAGCCTCTGAACTTCTCTGTGTTCCATAAATATAGCGAATCTATACCCACAGTCTTCTCCCCAAAATCCCTGTTAACCTATGAGAGATTATTGTGCGACAGCCATGCCCACGAGCCCTCCCCGACTGCCGTGCACTGGGGAAGCACTATTTCTCTTCCACGTATCTAAACATATCACAGTTAAGCTTTTTATCACATCATATAATCATGAATGAAGTATTTTCCCTTCTTGCCCAATTAGATTCTGAATTCTCAGAGAACAAATATTTGATCATGTTCAACATTTATCTTAGAACGTACTTAGCTAAGTATCTGGAACATAAATATTTATTATATGGATGAATGGATGGATGCATGGATGGACTGATGGATGGGTGACCTTGTACTATGAATCAGAAGAACTAATCCACAGCCCTGCTACAAGGCAACAAAATGATGAAAGCAAGTCAAACTGGATTAAGACTACAAGTATGTAATAGAGGGCTGAACTAGATCTTACTCAGCATTATAAATCCAGTATTTAGAACCATGACTGGCACATAACAGGTGTCCAATAAATCTTTGCTAAGCCACATATTTAAAGTTTGCAAGAAACTCTAAAATGAAGTGAGGACCCTTGGGCCACACATCCAAAGCTGGACATTCATGCAAGTCCCACCACAGCCAAGACTCTACTTTTCTTCAGCCTCAGCTCAGAGGTGCAGATCACTGCCCACCCCCCAAGCTGGTACGTATTCAAACACACTCACTCACAAATCTGCTCTGCGTCTTCCTCTAAATTTCAGTCATACCAAGACACTTTTGACTCCTTCAAATTAGCAAGAAAAGTTAGCTCTACTTACATGCATAGCCCCCACTACAGAAAATAAGAGTTTAAAACAGAAATAAGAGACAAGGGTCTATTTTCTCCTTAAGTATTTTTCAAAAACGTATTTGGTAAAAATGTCAATAAGATTTAACTTATGATTGTTGCAGTTACAACTTGATAATAAAGATCAATTTATCTTCAGGTAAAAAGTATAATTCCCACATCAACGCTTATCTGCATGTTTGCTTTGACAAACAAAACAAAATGAAAAACCCCAAACAAAAAGCTGTCTATCTGGTTGACCAGTTTATCTCATCTCTAATGAAAGGCCTCCATCTAGTGACAAGGGAAGTGATATGCAGGACACACCCGAAAAATCTCACGGGCTATTCTGGAAGAAGGTCCGGACACTGCGAGCTTGCCCAGGACCTCTCACTCCCACCCCAGCAGCTACAGAACTTGGGCTAGACACCGACTGGCCACCTGTCAGCTAGCATCCTGGTCTGCTCTCACTGGAACACTCAAGTGGAGAGACACTTTGTGTTATAAATTTAATGTTTTTGTCAACCAAAGCTGTTAAGTTCTGGGAGAAAAAAAAAAAAGACTACTTCATCTCAGAGCTTACAGGGTCCAACTCGAGCATCATGAAGGTCTGTCTGCAAGTCTCCACAACGGATTAAGTCCTACAGTTGAAACTAGCTTTTAACAAGGTTTATTTTGCACTTAAATAATCTTGGTCCAAGTCTAAAACTACACCACCTCTTACCAACTCTAACAGTGTTTACTCATGAAGAGATTCTAATAAATTTCATAATTTCTTCAGAAAAAAGGGAGGTACATGGGAAATTGCCAGTATCTTCTCCAGGAAACCACAACAAAGGCCAGGTGGCTCAAGAGACAAGTGCGTACCACCATCTGGGAAATGGGAGCCCTCAGATACTGAAAATACATCTGTACTCACATATCCACACCAAGGCCATTATTCAACCACTGCATAATTGTTGAACAGGGAGGTGCTATCACATTTTTTATTTGAAGTTATACTCTGTATTTCCTGCATACTAATTCTATTATTTCTATAGGTGAAATTTCTACAGATAATAGAACTGCTATATTAAGGGGCACAGCACATTTTATTAAACAAGCACAGCTGACAGCTTCCCCCAAGGCTGGAGCAGCTAGGAGTCCCTTCCGCCCCCCCCGAAGTAACGAGGCGGCAGCTCTGCAGCGCATGCACTCACCAACACTCAGAATCACACCTACACACTTCTTCAATCTTGTGATTTTATAAAAATGAGGTTTCTCAACTCTGCAGCTCTGAGAGTGTTTAACCCCATGTCACCTTAGCAAAACCCATTCCAAATGTTCTCTGAAATGTAATTTATACAAGGTAATTTACTTGAATGATTTTTATATTATGATTTTTATTTTTTTGAACAGAAATCATTCACTTGCCTGAAGACAAAAGACTGTTGATCATCTCCAGAAAGGTCGGATGGATAAACTGGTGATCCTCAAGAAGGAAGACTACCTGCTGAGCTTCAACACCTGCAAGATGCAGCACCTGCACAATCACAAAACCTGGTTTCACATCTTAGCACAGTTACAGACTGCTGTTCTTTATGTAAGTAAACGCTTTTCTCCTTCCTTCCTTCCCTCCCTCTCTCCTTCCCTTCCCTCCTCCATCTTTTCCTTCCATCCTCCCTCCCTCCTTCTTTCTTACCAAAATTAAAAATCAAACTCTAAGCCATATAGTTTGGAAAGTAAATCCAGTCCATGAACAAATAGTTGGGGGAAACTTTAATTATTTTATAACTAAGATAATCATTTTTAAATGTATCCACATACACCCTATATAAATTCTATGCTTTTATCTCCCATGACCACCTCACCTCTCATCATCTGGGGTACCTGAGAGCTAGAAATCCTAATAAGAACCTTTTCCCTATGTGTACATAGAAATATAATTTTCTAATAACCATGGGGGAAATAATCATCAAAATTAAAGACTATGTTGCATATCAGAGATGGTAAGTTCTCTCTGAAGGCTTCTGGAATAATTAATTGTACTGTAAAACCAAATAAAGCAAAAGATTATGAGTAACTCACATGTTTGAGATCATTTTTGAACTGCTTCAGCTCATACCCTCTGGAGACTTTCGGAGAAAACAGCACGGCCCCGTGCATGTGGCTGACTAAGGCGGTGACGGTGCGGCGGCCCACCCCACTGCGCCCCGCCAGCAGCAGGGAGCCCCCAGGGAAGCTCAGCACTCTGTCCACCCTGGACACATACTCCAGGACTTCTTGGAAAAGTAAAATATCTAAGGTCTGGTTATCTCGTCCATAATGAATAAGGCCCTTTTAAAAAAAATCACAAAGAATATTTTATAATTAACATATAACCAATTACAGAATAAAAATGTTAATTATCTAGATAGATTTGTATTTTGGATACATTCTGGAAAAGGGTTTAGTGTGATGGTATGTCATCTCACACTCCACAGCCCATCCAGGAACTCAGTTCTACAGTACTTACTCCAAAAAAACTTATATGATGCCAAACAAGTTCAAGGCCTCATAATAGTGAGATACTTGTGGGCATCATTAACATATCTTGTAAGACATAGTGAGAGATATCAGGTTAATTACAAAAATTTTAAAAACCCTCACATTTTGTTAGTTGTTTCAAATCAAGTCAGTACGCTGCAGACCATAAAACAATCCTAAAATTGTAGAAACCTAGGGTCTAAAAAATAACTTGTGAAGTCTTGTTGATACACGCTGCTTGGGAGTGAATCAAAGGCCTGCAGGCGGGGCAGTCAGCCCTACCAGGAACTGTGCGAGAGCTGAAGGACGAGAGGAAGGTCAACCAGACTTCACACCCTTAACAACTTTCAACACACCCAAACCTGGCAATATGCATGCCACACACATCAGTTTACCAGATCATGAGAAACTTACTATCTCAAATCCACACTAACTACCAAAATAAATATTTTAAATCAATCACATGTAGTACATTCTTCTTTATTGTAACTTTAAAAAGGAAGGAAAGAAAGAAAAAAAAAAAAACCTCCCTAGGATACCGCTCCAGGTTTCCGTGAACCAGAACCCCCATCAGCACCTGTTGGAAATCTGGAATCAGACTTCCTCAGGATGGGACCCAGGAGTGAGCATATTTTCTGGTTCTCAAAGTGATTCTAATGCTCATTAAAGTTTGACACCACTGCTCTAGGATCATGTTCCAGTTAACATTAAACCTCATTAATAAGTAAACATTAAAAAAAATTTTTAGATTAAAGCTCATTACTATTCCAACATCAGATACTTTCTCCCAAGGTGCACCTTGGCAATCCTACCCATATCTATGTGAGTACGCGTGCGTTCAGTTACAGCTGCTGAAACGAACTAGATTCCATAAGAACCAGCTCTGTTTTAGAGCCTTTGCACATCTCATAAAGTTTACGAAAAATGTTTTTTAAATGCCTATAGTCATAACCAAACCCCAACTCAAGTTCATGATTGAGATTATACCTTCTTAATAACATCTTTGAGGTCTGCAGAACTCAGTTTCCCAAGTGGTTTTCCATGTGGAGGCAGCATCTGCACAGGGGCTGCCCTTGCTTCTGAACTGTGTCTGGCTCCCCACGTAACATAGAAACTGTCTGCAGAAATAAAATATTAATTTGTCTTCTATGTGTTATTGGTAATGGCAGCATCAGGAAATACATGGCTTCTTTTCTTCTCCCCCCCCCCCCCGCCCGCCGTGAGAGAGAAAGACAGTACAAGAGTGGAGGAGAGAGGCAGAGGTAGAGAGAATCCCAGGCAGGCCCCATACCCAGTACAGAGCCAACGGAGGGCTCAATTCCATGACCCTGAATCATGACCTGAGTCAAAATCAATAGTTATATGCTTAACCGACTCCATCATCCATGTGCCCTGCTCACTAAACTTGAAAAGTTAATCCATCCAAATAAGATGATACCCCAAAATGCAAAGATACTTTGGAAGATCAATAAAATCAGTTACTACACTAAGACCTTAAACTGCACTATCAAACCCTTCCTGCAAAATAACTGATGGGGGTCCCTGTTCTGCCTGTGACCCCACTTCTCTCCGTCCTCCTCAAGCCCCCCAGTATTCTCCCTTCCACCCTGTTTCTCCCTTTTTCCTTCTCCTCCTCCAGCATGTTCATATAAAATTGGTAGATTTAAATATAACATATAAAACTGGCAAATAAAACTCAAAATTCTCCTTGAGAAAGAACACAGCTTTATTAATACCATCAAGAGCTTTAACTCTCAAATGAAAAAAAAATTAACCAAATTTTAAGTAGGAAACAAAAACCCCACCCACTCCCCTTGAGGGCCCCTATAAGGCGCGGCTATGACCACGTGGGGAAGTCTGCAGACCCATCACCTCCCAAACAGTCTGGGAGGCGGCTCCGGGCAGCACCCAGCACCCTCCTCAGCACAGGCCCGGCCTAAGGCCATGAGCTCCCCAGACCCGGCTTCTTCGGGCTCCTCTCCTCTCCGTCAGCATGGCTTCCCTTGCCTCGCCTTCCAACTGTGGCAGCACTGCACGACGGCCCCTCCTAGGGCACATGGCTGCTGTGACAGCCAGCCCACACCTCGCTCGTGGTCACTGTGCTCTCATCACCCGCTGGGCTCTCGAAGCCTGGTCCTGACACTTACATGCGCATGCACACCAGGCACGGCTGCTACCCCTCAGTTTTCCATGTCTCCCTTCTATTTTTACCTCCCCAGGGACCCAAACTCAGTCTGCTAGTCTGTAATTACTCAACCTTACTATGCGCATTAATCATTGCTTCTATGTCCACACCTATTCACCACTTCTACCACTTCTCTCTAAGCAAGTGTCCCAAGCTCTAGTCTGCTAGGCAGACACACCTAACAGGCTCGCCTACCGCACACCTGTGTTTAACCTCTACACTTTCTGCTGGAGAGACGGAGCCAGAAAGACACAGCTGCTACCCTCCCAGGGCTGACAAACTTGACGAGGATGCCCCCAAAGACACTCAAGAAGCCTGCAAACCTGAAACACACAGGAAACTGAACTCATCATCTTCACATGTCATCATGTCTCACCTGGACTACCACAGCAGCCTCCCGGCCTGTATCCCTGCCCCGAGTCTCTGCCCCTCTAGCTGCCTCCTCGCTGCTCCCAGAGGAGCACATGACAGCCGGGCTGTGCACACAGAGCTCCCCACCACCTGAGGACAAACAGCCCAACTAAAATCTGCCTCTACTAACCTCCTGCCCCTCCAGTCGGCATCCGCACCCTACTGCACACTCCAGCTTCCTCAGCCTTTTGATTCTATGCATACTCTTTTACTCTTTCTGGAATGCCCTTCTCTCTACTTCGCTCAATACAGTCATCCTTTAAGATACTTTCCCCCTCTATATTGTTAAAACAATGTAAAATCCTAGGTGTCAATCTAACAAAACACGTACAACACTTACATGCTGAAAATTATACAACACTGATGAAAGAAAACGAAGAACATCTAAATAGACAGATCACGTTCATTAAACAGAAGACTCAACATAAGGAAGATGTCACTTCTCCCCAAACCAATACACAGAGTTAATGCAATTACTATCAAAAGCTTAGCAACAGTATTTACAGGTAAAGTTATTCTAAAATAGATCCAGAAAGTCAAGGGAACTTAAATAGCTACAACAGTTTAAAAAAAAAAAAAAAACCCAAGAAAGTGGAAGTCAGTCTTCCCAATCCCAAGACTTATTATATGGGGACAGGAATCAAGACAGGTGGTCATGGTGGAGGGGCAGACGTGTAATCTATGGAAAACAACAGAGAACCTAGAAATACAGTCGCACAACCCATTTTTGACCAAGGTGCAACTGAAGGCAGAAAGTTCCTTCTTTGATAAATGGCACTGGGGCAGGTGGACATCCATCAGCAAGTAAAGCGAACCTGTCTCGCTCTTTATACAGAATTAACTCAAAGTGGACAACTGACCTAAAACTATAAAACTTTCCATGGGAAAAAAATGCAGGAGGAAAATTTTAAGACACAAAACTAGTTAGAGTTCTCAAACGTAACACAAAAAACCCTTAGAAAAATCAGTAAGTTGTGGCTCCTGGGTGACCAGTCAGTTGGGCGTCGACTCTTGGTTTTGGCTCAGATTACAATCTCACAGTTTCAAGAGTTTGAGCCCTGCATCAAGTTCTGTGCTGACAGCTCGGAGCCTGCTTGGGATTACTGTGTCTCCATCTCTCTCTCTGCCCCTTCCCTGCTCCCACTCTCTCTCAAAGTAAATAAATAACCATTAAAAAAAATAGTAAGTGCACTTCATAAAATTAAAATAGTTAGCTGTGGGAAACCCTATTTTACGAGGATGAAAAGACAAGCTGCAGTGTGGGAGAGTATGTTTGCAAACCACATACTTAACAAAAACTAGTATCTATAATATATAAAGAACTCTCAAAACTCAGCAACAAAGATAAACCATTTAAACAAAATGAGCAAGACACACACAGAGAATCCTGAAAGGATCTGCAGCGGGCAAAGGAGCCCCTGAGGAGATGTCGGACTGCACTGGCGGCCGGCAGATGCAGAGCCACGTGACACGCCGGCACACACCACTGGCAGCAGGGCGGCTAACGTGAAGACACAGGAGACAAGAGCCAACGCGGCTGTGGAGCAGCTGCCTTACTGGCACGCTGCTGATGGGAACAGAACCTGACCCAACCATTCTAGGCAAGAGTGGCGGGTGCTCTGAAAAGCCAAGCCCAGGAGTACCACATGCCCTGCAAGCGCGCATGAGCAGTCATCGCAGAGAAACACCAGCTATGCTCAGGGAAAGATCTCCACACATGTTGTTCCAGCAGCTGTCCTCCTAACAGTCTGACACACACTCAACATGACCCAGATGTCCTCCAACAGTAAGGGGCTCAGGAAATGGTAGCGTGCCTGAACACCTAGTCAGCAGTAAGAAGGAACAAACCACTGAAACCCCAGCAACCTGCACAGATCTCCAGATCTGGAGTCAAAGAAATGGCAAAATTCAGCACAGAACAGCATGGTGGTTTCCAGAGTAGTGGATGTGGCCACAAAAGCATCACACAGGAGACCTCTGTGGTGATATTGTTTAAAACTTCCATGACGCCGACATCCTGTCTGTGACGGACCACTGTAATTCTGCCAGCCGCTGCCATGGTGAGACACCAGGGAAAAGGTAACTGTACTCGGTCTGTATAAATTCTTAAAACTAGAGGTTAATCTACGATTATCATAAAATAAAAACTTTTTTTAATTTATTTTATTTGAAACAGAGAGTGACAGAGTGCACACCAGTGGGGCAGGAGCAGAGAGAGACAGACAGAGAGAGAATCCCAAGCAGGTTTCGCACTATTAATGCAGAGCCCAACTCCAGGCTCGAACACATGAACTGTGAGATCATGACCTGAGCCAAGATCAAGAAGAGTCAGACTCCTGACTGAACCACCCAGAGGCCCCTAAAAATTTCATTTTAAAAAGCTTCAAAGTAACTCCCTCAAAAAAGAAATTAGTCTCTACCTCTTCTACATATCTCACATCTAACATTTATCCCAAATATATTCAGCAAAGTTGGATTAATTGTACACTTCATTCTCTACGTGCACAATCTGTCATGGCATCGAACAGACTTTCATATCCACATCCACCACTAGGTTACACATTTCTTGTGCACAGGAATGTATCTCATTTATTTTTAAGTCTCCAAGATTAAATTTTTCTTAGTTACTACTCAACTACATGAAAATCCTATTTGTCTAGGCAGAACATATATTAAGGTTGTGTTTTTTAAAAATGCAACCTTTCCTTGAAAAGTAATGAGGGGAGAAATCCTATATTATTTACTGAATCCTACATAGCAGGCCCTGAAATATATCAAATTCTAGAGAATTCAGATACCCAGTAAGATACCAATACCATCTAATGCCCAAAAGATATACTCCTTTCTTTGCAAGAAGAGATACTATACCCCCAATCCTCAGACTGAGAAAGACCGCACTGGTTAGGAACAAAGCTGTCCACACCACGCATGAGAACTCCATGCACTCAAAATCAAGCCAGCTCCCAACTACCACCGGGCATGCCAGCCTGCCTCAGCTTCTCCAACTCACTTCCCAGCTACTGAAACTTGAGCAGCACCGAGAACATTCCTTCTGTCAGTCTTAACATCTCCCTCACATTCAAGATCCCTTTGGCTGTATGCAATTTTGACCCTGGAACCGCTATCAAATATGGAAATGTATAACGTGTAGAACATACTACATGAGACAGTCTAACAGGACAGAAACTCATTTTGCAGCTGGAAAGGGGTTTTATTGGGAAATACTTTCATGTTACAGTCTCCACGTTATGGTACCAAAGCCCTTTCACTGTGATGGCTTTCATATTACACAAACCATCCCCAGAGCAGTCTTCAAAATGCAGGCTGGGGGCTCAGTTGGTTAAGCTTCTGACTTCAGCTCAGGTCATGATCTCATGGTTCAGGAGTTCAAGCCCTGCATCCGGCCCTGGAGCCTGGAGCCTGCTTCAGATTCTGTTCTTTCTCTCTGCCCCTCCCCTGCTCACACTCTGTCGCTCTCAGTCTCTCAAAAATAAACGTTAAAAAAACTTTTTAAAAATGCAGGCTGGTTATTAAGTGGTAACAGCTACGAATGCAACCAAGCCGCTCCTAAGGAGCAGTGCTACACTTGGTTTATCCCGGAAGGAGTGGCCTGTCCTACCAGGGGCGAAGCTGATGACCAGAGCACATAAGAAATCCTGTGCTAATGACATTATGAGCAGTGACAGGAAGGAGAATGGCCATTACTCTTAAGCAAAATTTAATTATAATCAAAATATGGATTTTCTCAATGATCTCAAAGTTTCATACATATATGGCTTTAAAAAAAAAAAAACTTTGCCAGTAAAAATCCTTCAGGAAATAGAATTCCGAATTACAAATATAAAACACTAGGGCCTGAATCCAAGAAAACAATTATTGTCATTATATCTTATTTAGCACTTAACTACTGAAACCTAGCAAAACAGAAAGAGCAGCCAGTTATAGAAAAAAAATTTAATTATCCAAACCTTTCATTTGCACAGCATATGAAATCAGGCTAATAAGAAAAATAAGTTTACAGTTCTCATAACATTTACATATTTGCATAAACTCCATAATTAGATTACCTGCCATATTATCTAATATATCTGAGCCCCAATCTCCCTGAAACACCGATGTTAAAATGCTGTCAAATAAATGAAGCTCCTTTGCACCAACAATCTTGTCACGAAATAGGCGCCGTGCTTCATACGCAACGATTTCTAACACATAGTCTACTGGGTGGTTTGAGGACCCTAAAAAAGACAACATTTTCTTTAGTTCTAAGAAAATTCAAATGACTTGCAAATAGTCTGTTTCAACACAGTATTAGAAATAAAGAAATAACACAACAAAGAAATAAAGAATGAGAATCTGCATACCATCACGTTGGCATCAGATACGCAGAGGGCAAGGGGAGAAAATTAAAATTCAATGTGTTAATAAGTTGGTAAAGTTGTTTTGATCACTTAAAAGATACAGTATGCATTATTATCTGTTGCTCAATAAAAATATTATTTGAAAAAGCATATTAAACACGAATAATGATTTTTATTTCTCCCCAAACCAAATTTTAACAGTGACGATCATAAAGTTTAGAAGAAAAAAACATAATGTTGTATTTTAATATTAAGGTTTAAATTTAATATTAATACTTAAACTTAATATTAACATAATCTTAATTATAATTTTTAAAATAGTGTCATCAGTTACAATGCTCATTCAACATAATATACAGCATAAAACACACAGGTACATTTGTGCACAGACACACTGTGGCATTCCAGAGAAAGACAAGTGATTTAAAATCATGAAACCAAAACTCACCTCCTTCTAAATCGTATCTGAATAAGCCAAGAACCCACTGGGTAAGGATGCACGGAGTAAACAAATAGTGACTATAATCATCAACTGTGAATTTGGCCCGCACCTGGAAAAGAAAGTAAACCATATGTCTGCTGGCTAAATATATAATATATAAGTATTGATAATATATTTCCAAATATATAATAATGCTATAAGCTTTTTAGTCACCGTAGACTCACAGGAATGCCCAATTTGTACTAGGTTTGTAGAAACTGGATTTCAATAAAACTGATTTCCTTAGTTTTTGTATTTTATCCATTTAAAAACATTATCTAAGAAGGGCTGTTCATAGGCTTCAGCAAAGTGCAAATGTCCACAGAGAACATAAAATAAAAGGTCAAGAGCTATGTCAGGGAAAGGGCCCTGAAGAAGGCAAAGAGAAGCAAGAAACTGCACAGGGGCTGCGATTCTATGGCCCCCGCGGATCCTGGGAACAGAGTTCCCAGTGCTAGGAATTACAGGGTTGCCTTCTGCTCACAAGGCCTCGGAACTCCTAAGGGACCAGGGTCCCTACCAGATACCCAACCCATGAGAAGCGGAGCCTTCCTCTCCACCCACAGGGCCACTGCTCTCATTCAGGCTTTGGTCACTTAGCATCTCCATTCATTTACAGTTGAAAGGAAGGAACTTCTTGGTTGCTGACTCCTCCTTCCGCAATGCTACTCCAAAACCACAAACACCCTGCTCACTTTTTTTTTTTCATAGTAGTTTATTGTCAAATTCGTCTCCATATAACAGCCAGTGCTTCTCCCCACAAGTGCCCCACTCCATGACCATCACCTCCTTCCTCCCTCCCCCTTCAGCCCTCGGTTCATTCTCAGTATTCAATAGTCTCTCATGATTTGTGTCCCTCTCTCTCCCCAACTCTTTCGCCCTTCCCCTCCATATGGTCCTCTGTTAGGTTTCTGCTATTAAACTTATGAGTGCAAACATATGGTATCTGTCCTTCTCCACCTGGCTTATTTCACTTAGCATGACACCCTTGAGGTCCATGCATGTTGCTACAAATGACCATATTTCATCCTTTCTCATTGCCATGTAGTACTCCATTGTATATATATACACCACATCTCCTTGATCCCTCCTCACTTTCAAACGCTAGTCCCTTTACCTAGGAATATACTTCCTCTCCAGCCACTTTGTGAATTTCTGTTCATTTTTCAAAACTCAGATCACACTTATCCTCCCCTTAACTACCACACACAACAAAGTTACTCACTTCTTTGCTGTCTCTATAACATGTGCATATTGTCACTGTTACACTCATCATACTGTATTAATAGTTCATGCCCGTGACTGGGCCCCTCACTGGTCTGTGAGCTTCCAGAAAACAGAGACTCCATCATCTCTGCACCCCTAGGACCAGCACTAGAAAAGAAGGTATCAACACACGTCTTCCACATCCATAATGCCTATTTGTAAGCACTGTCGCCACTTCACCAAGGAAAGATGCATTTTCTTACAAGTAACAAGAAAAAAGAAACCTCAAGGACTACTCTCAGGTTTGCAGCCTAGAAGACCAACTGATGAAGTCAGGAGAAAGACATAGTTTGGGAAAGAGAAGGAACGTTCTAAATAGGCTAAATTTCAGCAGGTAACAGACTAACCCTCCACAGTGGTCCATTCCTTCAATACTGACTGTCTACTGGAAACTGTGCCAGGAGGCGCGATGGGAAGAAAGCACACGGAGCATGTGCCCCCCGGAGCTCACCCCCTAAGGAGAAACGTCTAATAAAGAAGATGGAAAGAAAGCTGAAGTGTCAACCTAAGTTAGCATTAAAGACAGTCCTTTGGGAGTGAAACTAATAGACGTGGTAAGTACAATATAAATGAATATACATACCTGTTCATACACTTGTACCATAGACCCTGCTAAGAGATAGATTTTAGCTGAAGAACCCCAAATAGAATGATTCTTCAGATTTTTATGTAGAACTGGTTCCAAATATGCTCCATAAATTGTCTGTAATTGCTCTCTTTCTGGGTAACTGAAAAAGGACATATGAGAAAATTATTGAAAAAAATCAACATTCTAAATTATTATTTTCATGTTCAGTTATAGCAGTGGTTTTCCAACTGTGCTGCCCTGAGATTTAGAGGCCAGGGGGTCCCCAGGGAATAAGGCCAGGCTCACGATCCTTACTCAGACTTCAACCACATTGGACTCCTACATATCTACTCTCAAGCACTGAGGGTCCCATTAGAAGATCCCAATGAACCTACTTAGAAACAACTGTTTGAAAACCATGATCTTTAGAAAAGACCAAAAGGTAAATTTTGCTTAAGAATATTTTGACTTGAGTATAGCCCACACACGGAGCACTAATCCACCTCAGAACTAATTACACAAATAAAATCACCTATTTCTCTCAAACCAAAATCTATTTCACTACAGCTTAACTGGTAGCTTTAACGTTTCTGAAAGCAGAATGTTAACAGATGGGTGCAATTAGCAAGAAACCCTCATAGCAAGACTGTGCAGGCCAAACGGAACACAGGACAAGTGCCGGAACCACCCAGCCCGCGAGTTCCTGCGACGATGAGGGCTGTGGCAGTGGACGCCTGCGTCGGGATTAGTGCCACATCACTGTGAACATGACCGACTCCGCCTCGTGCACTCTGCGTAAAATCTGATACTGTTTTGTTTTATGAAACCCACAAAATACTTAATTCTAAAATCGACCATTCAGATTCCTGACACTGGTATTGGAAAACAGAAATTATATAAAACATTTGTGTTTTATTTCTAATATTTAAGAAGTGCTGATTAATCCCATAATATCCCTAAATTACTGCCTAAAGTTTAGGAAAAGCAGGGGTAAAAATATCAGAACTTAAGTTTGACTATTTTTATATTCTTCATTTTGAGGAAATATCATTAATGGATACCTTCAATAAAATTCAAGTATATAAGACATCTCTCCAAATTAAAAACAAAGAGATACATACTCCACAGCACAGAGACGGACAATGGAAGTAAAGCGGGTGGTAAGCTTGTGTCTCCCCAGTCTTCCTCCAGCCGACATAGAAGCCACAATTTGAATATTTTCTAAACCAACCCATTCCAAATTTTCATCATAAAATCCTTGATAGGTCAATACCTGTTTAAAATAAATGTATTTTAAATGTTTTATGCTTAGGGTTTTCTAATTCTGATATAAAATATTTTTGCACAAAATTCAAGTGTTTCCAAATGCGGCCATCCTCTATCCAACAAAGAACTTGAGCTTGAAAAATAACACTCTTCAAGACTCTGTATTCAATTAATGTCAGCTGAACTATCCTCAGTTTAAAAATGCTTTTTCTCTATAATAAACATTGAAAACCAAATGACAGTATAAATCTACCAGCAATTATGTGGGAAAAAAGTGAAAGAAATCAGGAAAAATATAAGGAAAATATTTTGTTTTCCTCTATAAATATTTTATCATATTCTACAGTTGCACAGTGAAGCTAAATCTGAACTCCTATAATAAACTCGAATGTAGACCTTAGGATCCCTCGTGTAATGTAAACCACACTGACAGAATGTATGGTCTTCAACCTTTGCCTTTCCACAGGCAAAGTCAGAGAGCCATGAGCTAAGGAAGCCAGAGAGGCGCACAAGTCTACCTGCTCTGTGAAGAAGGAATTACGAGAAAAATGCAGCAAAAACTTCCCCAAATCCCACATCATCCCCAGCTTCTGCTTTCCTCCTGTTTTAGGAATAAAGGACAGGAAATAAGTGTAGGGCAAGGTTGTTTTTACCCTTCCTGTCATACATTATCTCCACGTAACACTAACTTCTATAGGGAAGAAGGTCAAAGAAAGTAGCTTTATAGGGGCGCCCGGCTGCCTCAGGCACAGCACGAGACTCTTGCTCTCAGGTCGCAAGACTGACTCCACATTGGGTGTAGACATGACTTAAAAATAAAAACTTAAGGAAAAAAAAAAGGTAGCCCTGGACTAAGATAACCACATGCTTCAGGGGTTTAATTTACTTGACATGCTGGATACAATTGGCCCTAAGGAAGAAAGCAGATTTCCTAAGGGAAGGTGATGAAATTAAATTGTTGCCAATTACATCTTAGCACTTCAAGGAGTAAGACTCACCTGCTGAAGGAAAGCAACCAGAGTGCTGGTGCCCCATTTGTCCAGCTTGGGGAGGTTGATATCTTTCAAGTACAAAACAAGTCTCTCGCAGTCCTTGGGCCTGTACACGCGGCCAGTGTTGGTGCTGATCACCAGGCAGGTCTGGCTCAGCTTCTGCAGCAGGTGGCGGGGTGCAGTCTGCGCACTGCAGTGAACTGTGGCCACCTGCGTGGACCGCAGCTGCGAAAAGGCATACCTCAGCAGCGTCCTAGGACAGAGCAAGGACGCCTGACGCTGTGTTTCCAAATACAGTATGCAGTTTATACTCCATATAAAATTCCTCTTATGTACGTACTTCCGTTCCCTGAATTACGTATAATGACATTTACAGGAAAAGTCATAAACACAGATGTGGTGTAACTCTCAGGGAACTTTCTAATTTTTACAATATAAAAAATACATTCTTATTCTAAGGTACCCTTGAAAGTCCTTTAGCACAAAAAGAAAAAAATCAAAGTTTACAGAAATAACTTAATTTGATAAAGTACATATAAAAGATACCCACTGTTTCCCTATAATTGGAGAGTTAAAAAACAAAAAGTACAAGGATTTCATAGAATTTTTAAATTTCTACTACAAATGAGAAACCAGTAAGCCATGTCTCTTTTCCTTTCAGAAACTACACGCAGCAGACACAAAAAACAAACTCAACTACATCGATATAAGAGCTATTTTTAAATAGAAATCTAGCTTCAAGATTCATGAAGCAAATAATCATTTGTATGCATATCTGAGGTACTCAGTTTTTGCCGTGATTGTATGCAAATCTTCTTGTGAAGAGTATCTTCTCAGATTGTTCTTTCCCACAGAAAACATATAACCTGGCAGGAAAAAAGACCTATTCTTCTCTAACCTGAAGTTATATTATTTCTACAAGGAGGGACAATGGAAAGAGTCCTTCATGAAACTGTAAATGCTACTTTAACCAAAAGAAAGGTAACAGGGCTGTGAAACTGTCTCCCATGAGGAGAGGGTACAAATCCACAATATGCACCTCGATCAACATTTCTCTGCTCTTACCCTTTGCCACATCCTTCTGGTCCGACCAGAATAAATGGCTGTTTAGTATCAGAATGTAACCAAGGTCTGAAGTAATCCAGGCCCCGCTGCATGTCAGGGATCTGAATGACGGGGAGGCTTTGGCCGCTGCTGAACTCCTCGGCAGTCAGGTTGTCCGGCTTCTTCAGCACGTAAGATGCTAGTCGCCCTCGGCTCAAGTCATAGTAGGCGTCCATCGGTCTGTGAGGGTCTGGAGGAGACTCTCGGGCCCAGTTAAAAACCTTAAGAGCAGAAAGTTGTGATAGACACTCTAGAAGGTATGTGAGATTTTGCTGTAAGTGCTGCCAAAGCAAGCACAAGTATGTGAAATTTTAATTCTTCAAAGTAAATGTCCCAAAGTCAGTCATCTTATTTTAAAAATAAAAATTCGCATACACTATCTTTTATAATTAAGGTAACATTTTAGGTCAACTATTATTCTCTAAATCATCACTGAGGCAAATAAATAAAAGTCATCTACTTTGCACATACACCAAGGTATAAATACATTCAGCTTCTTAATGAGGTGGGTTTTTTAATGCTTATCTTCTTTTTGAGAAATAGCATGATTGGGGAAGGGGTAAAGGGAGAGGGTGACAGAGGATCTGAAACATACCTTTAAATTTATTAAAGAAAATATTTATTATGCTGAATCCATCCTGGCCTTCCTAACTGCTAAAACTGTTCTAGTTAAACACATGATTAAAAATATGTTTTACTGTACAATTAAAAATGAGTGAAATAATTATATTTATTCATATAGATAAGTAGCTTCAAAAATATCTAACAAAAAAGATATGGTCCAAAAAAAGATATGGTCCAAACGATAGCCTATTAAGACATTATTAAAGCATTACTTTATAAATTTTAATATCATAATATACAAGCTAGTTCAAAACAGAAAATAAGTATATATATATGTACCTATTGATAAATGATTATTCTATTGAATGCAGAATTTCAAAAGTAAAAAGGGTTTATATAGTTACAAATCACTGTAATTTGACAATTAAGAGTCAATGAAAATTAAAGGAAACATGGACCTAATATAGGTTTTAAATATACATTACCTCTTTGGTGAATTCCAGGCGGGATTTCATGTTCAGATTTGCACCAAGCCCCCGTATGAGATTAATAACAAATTGGTCATGATTTTCGCATCCACACAGATGTGATAAACCATTCATCACAGTCCCAACCAAACTGGTTTCCACCACATAGTCATTCTGTTGATTAAAATCCATGGACAGACAAAAAACAAGTATTAATCATAGAAACATACAGATTTAAATGAACACATCTTTTCAAGTATGATCTTTAAATACATCCCTCCATTCAAGTTGAAGAAAGTTTACAAATGATTGTTTATACATATAAACTTTGAAAAAAAAAAGTAATCATAAAAATGCAATTGTATGTTTCTAGCTTCAAGTACTAGAGTCCTTAGCTAGATATATGGTTTGTTTACTTTTTTAAATTTATGTTTTTATTTATTATTGAGACAGAGAGAAACAGAGCATGAGTGGGGGAGGGGCATAGAGAGAGGGAGACACAGAATCTAAACCAGGCTCCAGACTCTGAGCTGTCAGCACAGAGCCTGATGCAGGGCTCAAAGCCACGAACCATAAGATCACGACCTGAGCCGAAGTTGGCCGCTTAACCAACTGAGCCACCCAGGAGCTCCTGGTTAGTTTACTTATTAAGTCTGAAGAATATTAAAGAACATCACTGGTCTGAAAAGAACAGTCCCTAATAATCTCTTCCTGACGAAGAAGCTAGAGGTAAGGGCTAGATTAAGGACACTGGACATTAAAGGCTGGTAAAAGCAAACTTTACGCAAAGAAACATCTGGAGTTAGTTCATTACATAAACCTTTAAAATGAAACTTTGGGGGCCACCTAGGTAGCTCAGTCGGTTAAGTGTCCAAACTTCGGCTGAGGTCATGATCTCACAGCTCATGGGGTCAAGCCCCACATCAGGCTCTGTGCTGACAGCTCGGAGCCTGGAGCCTGCTTCAGATTCTGTGTCTCCCTCTCTCTCTGCCCCTCCTCTACTCATGCCTTGTCTCTGTCTTTCAAAAATAAAACACTAAAGAAAATGAAAAAAAAAAAAAACGAAACTTCAGGTTGCGAGTGTGTACATGAATTTGATCTGTGTGCCTCTGAATTCCCTGTGTAACCACCAGAGGTTAAAAGGGAAAAAGGTTCTCATTCATTCAATCTTCAAGTATTTACTGAGAACCAATTATGCATTAGGATGTCCATGTGGTGCCAGTTGTTTTTTTTTTTTAAGGTGAATTACACAGAGACTTATGTTCCTGTAACTAAGTCTAGTAGAGAACATGGTCAACAAGTTGCAGTAAAAGCTACAGAGAAGCAGTGCGCCTGGGAGGCTCAGTCAGTTAAGTGTCCAACTTTGGCTCAGGTCATGATCTTACAGTTCGTGGGTTCTAGACCCACATCAGGCTCTGTGCTGACAGCTCAGAGCCCAGCACCTACTTCAGATACTGTGTCTCCTTTCTCTCTCTGCTCCTCCTCTCCTTGTGCTCTGTCTCTCTATCTCCCTCTCAAAAATAAACAGACATTTAAAAAAATTTTTTTTAATACAAAAATAAGCTACAGAGGAGCAGAAGGGAGTAACTCATACAAAGAGCTCAAGGTCTCTTTGAAACAGGGGGCACTGGGGCACTAAACCTCACACCTGAAGGATGAGATCTGCCTGGCATGATGAGTGTGCAGCAAATGCAAATGTAAGCCACTGGTGTGGATAAGAAATTAGAAGCTTATGCCTGAGTAAGCAAAGGAGAGTAAGCTCAAGTCAGAGAGGTGGGCAAGGGCCAGAATATATGGAATTGCAAAGGCCATGGCAAGGGGTGCAAATTTTATTTTCAGTACTTATAACAGGTTTTAAATGAGAGTAAAATAATCCAATTTGCATTTTTTAAAATATCACTCTACCTGAATAAGAAATGTTTTTAGAGATTGAAGAAAGGGGAGGAAGACCAGGAAAAAAGGAAAAAGATGAGTAGAAAGCCAGCTGCCTTGGCCATACTAAGAGCTCTAGACTTTAAAGGCAAAATATCTATTTTTATATTGTCTAATTTGCTAAATTAATATCAGAAAGCAAAACTCTATTTATAAATAAAATCAGCATTTGGTTAGAGCACCCACTACAGTAGATCTCTCAGAATGTGAACACAGTGAACAAAATACAAAAAAGAAGGAAGGAAGCCTCAACACATTAAAAAAAAAAAAAACAAAAAAAAACAACCCTCCAACTGTAACAGAGACCAGACCTTGAAACAATCAGTTTATTCTGTAACTGAATCTTTGGTAGATCCACTCTATGGCTTGGTCATCTCCTCTGGTTATCGTGTCTATAGTCACAAAACCCCTACATACCGATCTGTCCCATCCAGTTTTGTACTTCTCCTTCTAACATCAGCAGCATACAAGTGGATGGCCTCTGTCCTTGACAGCCTTACTAGACTCCATATATTTTCTATTAATGAAATAACCTATCTGCTGAAAAGGTGCTACAGCAGCGGTAGTAGGTACACGCTCATTCATTCATTGCTCTGTGACCATACTTGGTTCTGGGGATACAATAAAGTGTGGTCCTGGCCCTCAAGGGATTGGAGTTGAACGCACACAATTATTCCAGAAAAGAGGAGACCAGTCTGTCAGACTGAGGGCTGGTCCTCTCCCTGAGGCCTCCAGGAACCCATCTCATGTGCATCTTCTCCTCACAAATCCCTATCGCTCCCTCTCATCCTTACAGATAGCAAAGAGACACCTTGAGAAAACTCAAGCGAGATCTCCATTTCTCTGTCAGTCTTCTGCAATCTTCTGCAATGACCACTAAATCAACTTCAGGTTAACAATCAGAGACTTTCAAAAAATACTTTCAATGTTATTTATTTCCTCTATTTTTATATGTTTACATTTTTCATAAAAGCAATGACAGACATACAAGAAAAAACTAACTGAAAAAATCATATAGAATATCAGAAAGTCCAACACTGTCTTCTGTGCATGTCAAACTTCTACTCATGCTTCAAATTCAGAATTAAGTGTGATCACCTTTTTGAACTCTCCTAGAAGATGGTAACACTCTTTTCCATCTCCTTTTTTTATCCATTAGGCAAACCCTTCCCCAAGGAAACAGTGTCCTATTATTGTCCACCTCTTACAAAGTCTTGTCCAGTGCTATGCTTGATATATATATACTAGATATTCCTTAATGTTTTTAAACAACCAGAAGTTTTTAGTAACATTGTAAATAACTCACCATCCTTTTTCTACTGTAGTATTAACCTGACATTATTTTTAGCATGAGATATAAGCAGGTATTTATTGATAGGTATGTAATAACAAGATGGCTTTGCTAGAAAAATGAGAGATTCCACTATTCAAGATCTTTAGGTAAGCAGTTCAAGATATTATAGGTGAGAGAATTAAAGTGTCTTGATACTACCATAATAAATTCTCAACAAGACACTAGCAAATCAAATCCAACAGATTAAATAAACTATTCACCATGGTCAAGTAGGATCTATTCCTGGGCTGCTGGGGTGGTTCAATATTTGCAAATCAATCAATGTGATGCACCACATTAATGAAAGAATGATAAGAACCATATGATCCTGTAAATGGATGCAGAAAAAGCATGACAATATACAGCATCCCTTCTTGATAAAATCTCTCAATAACGTAGGGATAGATGGGACATATATCAACATCATAAAGGCCATATGTGAAAGACCCACAGCTAATATCTTCCTCAATGGGGAAAAATGTCAGGAACAAAACAAAGATGTCCATTCTCTAATTTACAATTTAACATAGTACTAGAAGTCCTAGCCTCAGCAATCAGACAACAACAACAATAAAAACAAAAAGGTATCCATATCAGCAAGGAAGAAGTCAAACTCTCACTATTTGCAGATGAGATGATACTCTCTGTAGAAAACCCAAAGACTCCACACAAAAACATTGCTAGAACACATGAATTCAACAAACTCACAGGATGTAAAATCAAAATACAGAAATCAGTTGCATTTTTATAAACTAATAATGAAACAGCAAAAAAAAAATCAAGATATCAATCCCATTTGCAATTGCACTGAGAACAGTAAGATACCTAGGAATAAGCCTAACCAAAGATGTAAAGATCTGTACTCTGACAACTACAGAAAGCTTATGAAAGAAGTTGAAGATGACACAAAGAAATGGTAAAACATTCAATGCTCATAGATTAGAAGTATAAATATTGTTAAAATGTCTACACTATACCCATAGCAATCTACACATTCAAAGAAATCCCTATAAAAATAACACCAACATTCTTCACAGAATTGTTTAGAATAAACAATCCTAAAATTTGTATGGAAACCAGGAAAGACCCAGAATAGCCAAAGCCAAGTTAAACAAGAAAACCAAAGCTGGAGGCATCACAATCCCAGACTTCAAACTGTATTACAAAGCTGTAATCATCAAGACAATATGGCATGGACACAAAAACACTCAGATCAATGGACCAGAATAGAGAATCCAGAAACGACCACAACTATATGGTCAACTAATCTTCTACAAAGCAGAAAAGAATATCCAATGGAAAAAAGACAGTCTCTTGAGCAAATGGTGCTGGGAAAACTGGACAGAGACATGAGGATGAAAGAAACTGGACCACTTTCCTACACCATACACAAAAATAAACTCAAATGGATGAAAGACCTAAATGTGAGACAGGAAGCCATCAAAATCCTTGAGAAGAACATAGCAGCAACCTCTGACTTTGGCAACAGCAACTTCTTACTCAACACATCTCTGGAGATAAGGGAAACAAAAGTATACATGAACTATCGGGACCTCATCAAGATAAAAAGCTTCTGCACAGTGAAGGAAACAATCAAGAAAACTAAAAGGAAGCCTAAGGAATGGGAGAAAATATTTGCAAATGGAATATCAGATAAAGAATTAGTATCCAAAATCTAAAAAGAACTTATCAAACTCAACACCCAAGAAATAAATAATCCAGTAAAGAAATGGGAAGAAGACATGGACACTTTTTCAAAGAAGACATCCATGTGTCTATTAGATGGCTAACAGACACATGAAAAGGTGCTCAACATGACTCATGATCTGGGAAATACAAATCAAAACCACAATGAGATACCACCTCACACCTGTAAGAATGGCTAACATTAACAACTCAGGTAACAAAAGATGTCAGCAAGGATGCAGAGAAAGGGGATTTCTTTTGCACTGCTGGTGGGAATGCAAACTGGTGCAGCCACTCTGGAAGACACTATGAAGGTTCCCCAAAATTAAAAATAGAACTACCTTATGACCCAGCAATTGCACTACTAGGTATTAACACAAAGGTTACAAAAATACTGACTTAAAAGGGTACTTGTACCCAATGTTTAGAGCAGCACTATCAACAATAGCCAAAGTAAAGGAAAGACCCCATATGTCCATGGACAGATGAATGAATAAAGAAGATGTGGTATATCTACACAATGGAGCATTACTTGGCAATCAAAATGAATGAAATCTTGTCATTAGAAATGATGTGGATGGAGCCAGTGTATTATGCTAATTAAATAAGTCAGAGAAAGACGTGGATAATATGATTTCATTCATATGTGGAACTGAGGAAACAAGACAGATGAATATATGGGAAGTAGGGGAAAGAAGAGGAGGAAACAAACCATAAGAGATTCTTTTTATTTGAAACCAAGAGAGACCATAAGAGACTCTTAACATTAGAGAATAAATAGAGAGTTGATGGAGGGAGGTGGGTGAGGGATAGGCTAGATGGATGGTGGGTATTAGGAAGGGCACTTGTGATGCACACTGGGTGTTGTAAGTAAGTGATGAATCTACTCCTGAAGCCAATACTGCACTGTATGCTAACTAGAATTTAAATAAAAATTTGAAGGAAAAAAAAGATTACTATAATAAAAAGTTAAAAGCCAAGACAGAGCAGGACAGCAATGAAGACACCTACCTCCCACTGTACCCCCACATTCTGGTTGACCTCCACTGAAAGGCCGTTTCTGAGCAACACCCCAATCATGATTCTTCTTGCCTAAATGGTTAATTATGAAGTATTATGGCTAACTTACCTGCTTCAGAACCCACTGTAAAGCCTTTTCAAAGTAATCTCCAATCCAGTTTTCAAGATTATTCCTATAACTATCAGGCTGATTCTTCAACCAAGATTTTATCAGAGAATTAAGATCTGTCTCTTCATCGCTAAAACAGATTAACAAACATGTGAGAAATTATTTAGGAAGACACTCTCAGTGTGCTTTCAAAATAAACTTCTGCCTCAGTACACATTATTCTACACAGGTATTGTATCTGCTTGTATGGAAGACTTGATTTTAATAATTTCTGTATGCATATATGTGTGTATATTAGTTACACATACACCCATACCTATATATATATACTACACATGTATATGTCATTTTCTGTAACATAAAGCAAATAAATTTCATCTATATTATAAACACAAATTAAAGAAGAATTACATACATATAGGTTAGCCAAAACCTGATCTGAACCCTTAGGAACAAAGAAAAAGAAAATCCCAAGTCCCATCCCAGACTTACTGGAACAAGATCTCCACTCTAACAAAATCCCTGGGTAGTTCAAACACAAATATAGTTCAAGGACACCTGCAACTTCTGGCAGATCTTTAAAAATATTTTTTCTTCTCTATCCCAAAAAAGGCCAACTACCTAAATTCTCATGCCATTAGTTAAAACGCAAAGATCTTCCTGAAGTAAAATAGGATTCTTTTAGCAAAGCACCTACTTATATGAGTCACATCCAATGATGAAATTAAAAGTAACACTGATCATATTCAAAATTATAGTTTAATTATAAAACATTATGGCAAATACAACTCTTAGATTAATAATTTTAGAATCGACAAAGGCACAAAATTTTGCCACTTCCCTCCTATCCTCTACCACTGTTTTGTAGCAGCACTAGTAAATACTGAACTCTTGAATTTCTCCTCCCATGTTTCTATCCAGGCTGAAAAGGAAAAGAAAAATGGAATGATCCAAGGTAAACATCTAAGTTACATTAGATGAGCTCCAATCAGACAAACCAGACCTGATGGCCCTGAGAATACAGACTGTGTTGTCAAGGGTGTCTTCTCAGGGATACGGCAGCTTCACACGTCCACTCAGGCCTATGGCAGCTACACGTCTTAGTCTATCCGAGACCACTCTGCTTTATACCAGCGACCCCAGTGTAATTCATCCCATTCTTTTTTTTTAAGAGTTTATTGTCAAATTGGTTTCCATACAACACCCAGTGCTCTTCCCCACAAGTGCCCTCCTCCATCACCAACACCTCTTTTCCCCCTCCTCCTTCAACCCTCAGTTCCTTTCAAGTTTTGCATCCCTCTCTCTCCCCAACTCTCTTTCCCCCTTCCCCTCCCTATGGTCTTCCATTAGGTTTCTCCTGTTCTCCTGTTAGACCTATGAATGCATACATAATGTATCTGTCCTTCTGTGCCTGACTTATTTCGCTTAGCCTGACACCCTCAAGGTCCATCCACTTTGCTACCCATTCTTCTCAAACTATTCCAAAAAAATAGAAATGGAAGGAAAACTTCCAAACTCATTCTACGAAGCCAGCATCACCTTGATACTCAAACCAGAGACCCAGCAAAAAAAAGAGAACTACAGACCAATATCCTTAATGAATACAGATGCAAAAATACTCAACAAGATGCTAGCAAATCGAATTCAACAGCATATAAAAACAACTGCCCATCATAGTGGGATTCATTCCTGGGTTACAGGGCTGGTTCAGTATTCGCAAATCCATCATTGTGATACATTAACAAAAGAAAAGATAAAAACCATATGATCCTGTCAATAGATACAGAAAATACATTTGACAAAATACACCATCCTTTCCTAATAAAAACCCCTGAGAAAGTCGGAATAGAAGGACCTTACTTAAACATTATAAAAGCTATTTATGAAGCACCCACAGCTAATATTATCCTCAATGGGAAAAAACGGAGAGCTTTCCCCCTGAGATCAGGAACACGACAGGGGTGTCCACTCTCACCACTGCTGTTTAACACAGTGCTGGAAGTCCTAGCATCAGCAATCAGACAACAAAAGGAAATAAAAGGCATCAGAATCAGCAAAGAAGTCCTCAAACTTTCACTTGAATCAGTTGCATTCCTATACATCCCATTCTCTTTCACTATTACAAGGTCCTCCTTGGGACGCCTGGGTGGCTCAGTCAGTTAAGCATCTGACATTGGCTCAGTCATGATCTCACAGTCTGTGGGTTCGAACAGAGCCTGGAGCCTGTTCCAGAGTCTGTGTCTCCCTCCCTCCCTCTCTCTCTCTCTGCCCCTCCCTAGCTCACTCTCTGTCTCTCTAAAAAATAAAGACATAAAAAAATAATATTAAAAAAACACAAAAAAACAAGGTCCTCCTTGGGCCTACAACATACCAAGTATTCAACAACTATTTGCTGAAGAAACAAATGAAATCTGAAACCAAGGTTCAAGATAATCAAAAGCAGAAAAAGCCAAAAATGTTAAGATGTGCTTATATTTTACATGAAATGTTGTATGTTTCTTATGCACAAATGATATCTGATTCACCAACAATTTTCAAATCCTGTGCAACAATGTGGCCTTCTTTTCTGCTAAACATCCATGGCACTCTACTTACAATCTATTTCATTTATGTCCTATCCTGAGCTAGCTATAACTGTTGTCATATTTACTCTATCTCCCACACGTGAAGGGATGCTCGACAAAGACAAATCCTCCCTAATGATGAGCTTTACCCCTCTCTTGCTCTGTGTCTTCTAAAATGCCTAACTTGAGGTCATTTATGTAATAGGCATTCAATAAATATTTTAATTCTTTAAAAACATTCCTTTTATCATTTTTCTCACAGGCTTGCTAAGAATACATCAAATAAATGACAAATTGTGCAAAATACTGATACAAAAGTTATAAACACAATGTTCCATATTCTAACAATATTAACTGTAGTTCATGACTATTTAATATGAACGTTCCTTACAATACTATCAAAGAAGTAAAAAATTAATTTTGGAAGCTGTCTGAATCAATCTGGTAACACTATCATGTGCCAATACCAAATATGACTTGAAATGGCCCTGAAAGAGTACAGCACTTCATACAGACTGATAAATATCAAGGTCCAAAACATCAATTCAAAACACAAAAAGCAAGCTCTCTCATAACTCATTTTGGAAAATGAAATTGCAGCGACGCTGACATTCTGGTATGTGAGTCCTGGACATGGTATCTAAAATCAGTTGATTCTTCATATTTGCTCTCTAACAGGTCATGACTTCACAGTCATGAGATCGAGCTTCAAGTCAGGCTTCACAGTGACAGCTCAGAGCCTGCTTGGGACTCTCTCCCTCTTTCTCTGCCCTCCCCCACTTCTATTCTCTCTCAAAATAAATAAACTTTAAAAAAAGAAAGAAAATATTTTTTAAAAATGGGTATGGGGTGGCACCTGGGTAAGTCAGTTGATTAAGCATGTGACTCTTGGTTTAAGCTCAGGTCATATCTCACAGATTCGTGAGTTCAAGCCCCACCTTGGGATCTGCGCTGATAGTACAGAGCCTACTTGGGATTCTCTCTTTCCCTCTCTCTCTGACCTCCACCCACTTGTGCTGTCTCTGTCTCTCTCAAAAATAAATAAACTTCCAAAAAAGAGAGAAAACAAATTAAATACTCACCGTTTCACTTAAGCAAACAAAAATATTTAGTAAATGTACTATGACTGAACTACTCAAACAATTTAACTGCAATAAAACAGAAACTCCCTGAACAGATTAAAATCCAGCAATAAAAGAAGTTAATCAAAAATGAGGAAAACACATATTTATACATTATTCACACAACACTATTTCACTTAGCTATGAAATCAAACTAATAACTGAAGAATGTCCTATTACAATATCGCCAAATGCCTTTACAGTTTACCTAAGAAAGATCATTCCCATTCTAGATATTGTGGCTGGAGAGGCACAACTTAAATCATGAGTTTCAAACACAAAGTTAACATTTGGGCCGAACTGAATCCTTTCTCCGCTGGGCATAGTGAGTAGTCGATTGTCATCCAGAACAGAATTCAGAGATTCTATCCATTCAGGGTCAATATCACCATCACATATTATCCAGGAGCTGACATCTGCTTTCAAAACAAAACAGTAGAGGTGAAAAAAATACATGCAGTGACAGCAATTAAAAATGAGAAATAAAATAACTATCCTCTTCTTTAGAAGAAATGTCCAGTCAGTATTATTTCTTATCAGTGCACCTGAGCACCAAGAGCATGAGGTGAACACGCTGACATTGTCCACGTGGGTGCGCACGCCCACAGGCACTCCTGGCTCAGGTGCCAGAGACTCGGTCACGTCCGTGTGCTGACGTTCTACTCACCCACCAACATATACAACTGGAGTCCTGCTAAAGCAAAGATGGCATGCACGACGTGGGTACTCCCCATGCCATGAGCTAGGGAGATATTCTCTGCAGCCCGTCTCCCACCACGGGGCGAGTGCTTGTTATGTCACATCTCTTGTACAAAATACAAGAAACCTGTTTTAGCGTCCTACCTGAGAAATACAAAACTCTCCTAACTACTTTGATCTATAAAAAGGTGAGCTCAAAGGGGAGAAGCAGTACTGTGTACAGAGGTCTTTTCTGAGACACACCTTCTTTTAAAATCCATCCTTTCCAAACAGAGTGGTTTCAAGTTGAACTTGGGACACTTGAAACCATCAAAGAAGAAACTATCACCAATAAAGGGGTGACAAGTAAATACAGGCAATGTCTGGATTTGACTGAGTATGATATTATCAACCACAGTGAAAATGAAAAATCTCACTAAAATCTCTTCCAGTCTCATAGAAGTTCTAAACATTTCACTCATGGGCTTAGAAAAACAACTGTCAATTTAATTACAACTTACAAAAACCAGGGAGTCTACCCAGACTCTGGCCAAAAATTCTTTTAAACCCCAAGCCAAAAGACTGAGACCAGGAAGTCTACAGTTTAATGACTTAAATTTTCAAAATTATTCAAAGCAGTGAATTCAAATTAGTGAATGAAAAGTATTCACACACACAACACACCAATTTTAGCCCCAAATAAAAATTCATCACCTTATTTATGAGGCATAAAGATATCAACTCAGCAAAGATTTTATATTTTTTCAGTATCTTAATGTAGCTGTCATCACCCCTTACCCAGACTACTCTGAGTTTCTATCCTAACAGAAGCTCCTACAGCATACAGACCAACATCATGACACATATAGGGCCCCTCTGAAATACAACACCAAAGAACATCATTTACAAGGCAGTTTATGGTTACATGTAAGACTTGATAAGGACAGCAGTAAAGACAATTCTATCAGCCTTTAAAAATTATGAAGTAGGGCACAGAATCACAGGACACACACTAACCTTGAGGTTCTCGAACGACTTGGCGAGCACTGTTTGTCAAAACACCATCAGACCATTCCCGCGTGTCCATGTCAATGTAGCCTAACAAGTGATGTCTGGGCATGGCTTTGGGGTTCATGGTGTACTGTCTCACCACTCTGCCAATTTTACAAAGTGCTGCCCTTAACATCCTCCAGAGAGTTGATTTTCCAGCGCCACTTGGACCAACAATGACCACTCCCATCCTCTGGCGTAACTGCTCATACAATTCCAAAGCCTTCTTGATCTAGTAGAAAGAACATGACTTACAGAACATGACCACGCACAGTCCTATTCTCATTCTAACAACTAACTGTCCTATTCAGCACATAAAATTAAGCCTTTGATATCTTCAGTGGAAGATACAACCTTAAATAAGAAAACACCTAAATAAATCTGAATATATTTACAATGTGATCTTTAAATCCAGTATTTCTTTAAAAGAAACAAGTAGGCTTCCCAAGTCATTGGACAATACAAAATGTTCATTATTTTCTTCAAATAATATTCATTCAAAAAATTCATTATTTTATTCACTTGTTGAGGCATGCATTCATGTCCCATATCTCTCAAAAAGAGAGAGAGAGAGAGAAAACCTGAGGGAAAAACGTTCATTTTGAACACGTACTTATGCTACATAATAAAGATCCTAAAAAGAATTTCTCCTAAGAAATCAAAGTAAAACTAGATCACATGTAATCAATGATCAAAATTATGTGCCAGGCTGGGGCGCCTGGTGGCTGAGTCAGTTAAGCAGCCGACTTCAGTGCAGGTCATTCATGATCTCATGGTTTGTGGGTTCAAGTGCTGCAGTCAGGCTCTCTGCTGACAGCTTGGAGTCTGGACCCTGCTTCAGATTCTGTGTGTGTCTCTCTCTGCCCCTCCTTCACTCACACTCTGTCTCTGTCTCTCAAAAATAAACATTAAAATAATAATTTACTATGCCAGGTTCTGTAAAAGGCACTAGAAGTAAAATACTGAGCAAAAATAGACATGGATTCCACCTTCCATGAACACCACTATCTGGTGGGGGAAAATCCATATTAGTCAAACACACAATTAAACATCAGTAAGTACACATAATAGAAGTAATGAAAATACCCAGCAAGGATACCTAATCTGGACTCAGATCAGGGAAGGCTTCCCTGAGTAAGAGAGATTAAGATGGACAGATAAAAGATAAAGATTAATAACAAGGAATTAACCAGGACAAAGGATCAATGTATTATAAAATATTCTTGACAGGTACCTGATTTGGTATGATTTCATAATTGGCCTCCTCAAAGACATGCCGTAATGCAGAACTCAGCTCATCATATTCTACTTCTTTAAAGTCAATCCCAGGAAACACATCTTTAATCAGTGCATCAAACCGTGTGCAATCAGCAAATGTAAACTTTGACATCGTATTAAGCCTCAATGCTTGTACCACAATATGACTTTCATCAACTAGAGAAAAAGTTTCATTTAAAAATTGTGAGTTATTGACATTAAAAAGTTTTAGTGACTATAAAAACAGTTGTTGAGGGCCGTGATATGCATTATTAGTAATGAAATAGATGTGTGAGAACTTAGAAACATTTAAAGCCACATGCTACCACGGAGCAAGCTCACCTTACTATCTTTCGTCCACTGAGGAATAAAGATCCCTATATGTGCGGCTCTCAACTCCTTTCTGTAGAATTTGAGTCCCAGGGTTCCCAAACTTTAATAATAGAAATCATGATCACTTATATTTGTGTAAAACTTTTACCACTTTTATATGATCAAGTAAGGAAGTATTGCCATTTTTACTCTGATTTTATATAGAAGAATATAAAATCTCTAAGGCTTAAGCGATTTATCTGCGAAAGCACAACATGTATTAGAGCTGGGATTCACACCCAGATCAGTGATGAGTGTCTCCCTGCTGCCCAGAGATATTAAGTCCGGAGACTAAAACCTAACAAACTGAGCAATAATCTGTCATCAGCTTTACTCAAAATTGTTCATAAACCCATCCCTTAAACCAATAGAAATGCTAATATCACTGCCAGATTCTTATTTTTTCAAGGATAATAACTAACTGATTGATAACACATATCTACAAAGGCAAGAAACTATCTTATACTCTGATATTTCTCCAAAATCACTTAATATTCCCATGGTCAAGTGCACACAAAGAGGCACGGCCATACTGGAGTTTACTTTAAGCACTGAACTCATTAACAATCCATTTTGATTACTATAGGTATGGTTTCAATATGTCTGAAAAATTAGCAGAGACAGACAACAGAGAAACCAGAGAAACAGTAATTTAAATAACTCACCAAATGACAATCTTCCCTGGCAAATGGCAACCCAATAGCAGACCTAAAGCAACTTCCTTTTTTAATATATAGACTTCAATCATTTTAAGTCCTAAAAGATAATTTCACATGGTCCCTTTTTCCATGTTGTCTAATTTTCAGTCTTTTCACTTAGTTTTACTAGCATGTGAAGAGCCAAACAGTCAGCCTTTCATAAAGCCACACGTCCATGGCGGGGTGGCAGATGGGGGGAGGGCGATCACCTTTTTTATATAAATGGGAAAAAAAGGTGGTAAAGTACAAGAAAATATCATGAGTCCATACTGATAGATGATTTAACAAATACATACATAGGGAAGAGACAAATCTTATTTCAGAAGAGTTTCAAATAAAATATCTGCAGACCCTCCCTGCTCTAAGAGATCCAGTTTAATCGTTGCCACCCCACTTAGAAGGTGATCCACACTCAGTGACTAGCTTCCAAAGGGTGGAGAAGGGAAAGTGGGAAACCGTTGGGAGTTTTGCTTGCCTCAGGCAAGGATATATTGCTCTCCAGGGAGCAACCAAAAAACAAGATTTACATCTGGAGGCTAGGAGAGTGCATTTCCTGGTCCAGATTTTGGAGACAGTCCTACTGAGCCATACAAAAAAAGCCAAAATGAACAAAAGATCAAACCGCCTTCTGGATTATGCGCTAAGCTTCCCCTCCCCAGCATTGCAGAGGCAAGTCTGGGCGCTTCTTTTTGATGCTGTGTCCGGAGTTTCAGTTTCGGTTTCTCCTTTCTCTAATATTCATTTGACTCTGTTACCTGGCAACCGACCTGGGTCAGTTTCCCGCCCCAAACCCTATATAAGAGTATTATTTTCTTTTTTTTTTTTT